>NC_141693.1:611648881-612070694 GCF_964263255.1 Lissotriton vulgaris | reverse complement strand
AACACATATTCAAAAATAGAAACTAATATTTTCAAAAAAGTGGATATACCCATACCAGTTACAACAACCAATTCAGTAATACCACCATCTAATACACATCCACTCATGTGTATGTATATGGGTTATTAGATATTTTTATTAGTATCAGTATGAGTGTCTATATGGTTGGTGGGGGTATTACTTAGCACATAGATGCATGAGTGACTGACTCTTTGTTTGTATGTGTTTTGAAGACAGCATATGTACAGGACTGTATGGGTGGATGAGTGTCTATATGTGTTTGTTAGTGAGTGAATGACTGTCTCACTAGTGTCTTATCAGTATCTACATATGTTTTAATCTAGTATATATGAATATTGATGTATATAAGTGAGTATATGTGAGAGTAAGAGATTGTAAGAGTTCTGTTTAAATAAGTATGTGTTTCTATAAGTGATTGTTTAAGAGAATAAATATGTGTAATTTTAAATAGAAGTAAGGTGGAAGTGTGTGTATAACTCTATATTCAAATAAATGGATGTTCATAGTTTATTTGCACGTGGAATATGTGTGTGAGTAACTTTGGATGAATGTCGTGTGTAACAGGATGTATAGGTGTATCACTTCATATGATGAGTGAGTATATGTATGAGTGACTATATAGAACTGTTGGTGAATGAGTGGATGTGTATATAGATAGTGGAATTACTGAATTGCTTGTTGTAACTGATATAGGTATCTCCATTTTATTAAAAATTTCAGTTTCTATTTTGAATATGTGTCTCAAGGGTTACATTATAGTGAAAGGAGGTCTGTCACTATGTCACAAGGATGGTGTCATGAGTGATGTCACTGACCCATGTCATGAGTGATGTAATATGTGATGTCATCAGCAGTGCATTGCACGCGCAAGTTATAGTGAGTCCGACTAACTATAACGTGGGAATTTCAATGGTTTTATATCAGTAAAATTTCCAGCTAACTATAACTGGTGTGAAACCTATGGTTTTTTCAGTGAATTTAATAGGTTTTTTAAATGCTAATTCCTAACTATAACTGGTGTGAAACCTATGGTTTTTCAGTGAATTTCATAGGTTTTTTAAATGCTAATTCCTAACTATAACTGGTGTGAAACCTTTGGTTTTTTCAGTGAATTTCATAGGTTTTTTAATGCTAATTCCTAACTTTTTATACAGACTCATACCTATGTGTTTTTTAGTGAATTGCTAAGTATGTTTTTGTAAAAATGAACACTATAATGTATATTGAGATAATATTTTTAATTTAAAATATTTTTTTTTATATTTCGCTTTCGGTGCGCGCACCGGTGCGCGTACCGTCAGCGCACTAACAAAAAAAAAGAAAAAAAAATGAAGGAGGGACTGTGTAATAGATAGTAAGACAGATAAAAAGTGTAAAAGGAAGTAACTGAGAAAAGAAAAATGAATAAGGGAGCAAAAGAAAGAAGAAATAGGAAGAAGACTAAAGCAGAGGTTAAGGGAGATTGTAAATGATGTTGAAAGTAAAAGAAGGACAGTTAAGTATGGGAATGTCAGGTAGTGACGGAATCAGAGGAAAAGAATAGCAGTGATTGAGGGAAAGTAAATATCAGTGAATATAAGTAAAAAGGGGTGAAAGAGGGTACATGTAAGTGAATAAGGGTAACACATGGGGAGTAATAGAGACAAACAAGAGAGAGAGTAAAAGAAGGACTGTCACAAAGGGACTAAGTGAACCAGTAAAAAAGGTAAGTGAAGGAGTGTGCATAGGCAGAAGTACTGAAAGAAATTGATGTGGTCGGAAGTAAACATGGAACAAAAGAATAAGTGAGGGAAGCAAAGTAAGGAAATAGGGGTGCGGTAGGGTGACAGAAAATAGTGAAATAAAACAAAAGGTGATAACAAAAAAGATTTTGTAAACACACTTACCATATAATCAATGCAAACTTGTATCTATGAAAGATAAAAGAAAAAACACGTTATAATTTCTTAAAAATATATAATAAAATAGAAACAACAGTTCATGAGGTTTAAAAATCTACAAAAGTTTACTAAGAAATGATGCAATAGTGAAGGATACAAAAACAGAAAGAAAGTAATGTAGAAAGAGAAAAAAAAAGGAAAAAGAAATAGAAAGAGAACAAATTCCTAAAGGTAATAAGATACTAAAAGAATGTAAGATATCAAATCAAAATCAGTAAAGATAAGAAAATAAAAGAAAAATGAAGTGAAAAGGAGAGAAGTCTGATTGAGAAACTATAAATAAAAAGAGAATAGAAGATGATTGAGAGTGAGTGAAGTAAAGTAACAGAGTGAAGGGATGAAAGGAATGAAGTTAGTATAGAACGATGGATAAAACAGGAGTGAGAGAGTAAGTACACAGAAAGACAAAGGAAGAACTAAGTGAACTACAGTACAATGGATGCGAAAGAAAAAAAAAGAGAAAAAGAAAGAGAGGGTTAGGAAACTAAAGCAGTGGTACTGTGAGAATATGAAAAAGATAAAAAGTGGTGGAAGGAACAGAGGAAATGCAGACAGTTCCTATTAGATTAAGAAGTTGTGAATGAAGTGCACTAAAGAAACAGCGATGAAAAAAGAGTGTAAATTAGTAAAGAGAGGTAAATAAGGGTGAAAAAGAAAATGAGTATAAGACAATGTGAACACAATATAAATTACACAAATGCAAACTACACAATAACTTCTACAATATGTTACATTATTTATTTTTGCTGTTCTCAGAATATATTGAATTTCACTTAAATTAGTGAGATCAAAGTCTTCATCATATAACACGGGAAAAAAAAAACACAATCTAAAAGATGTGTTTAAAAAAACCATTCAAACATACATCTCATATAAGTACACTAATCTTTGATTCACTTACTTTTCCGTGAGACCAAATTGCAGATAGTGAAGGTCCTTTTGGTGGAAAAAAGTCTGCTGTGCTCTATAACTTCCATTTCATCGACTTCCTATGAAAAAAGATCTAACAACATCATATGTTACACTTTCCTCACGGCCAATTTGTGTCAGATATATCAGTATTTTTTACTTTGAGATCCACTTAAAGTATCTACATGAGATTGCAGATAGTGAAGGTCCTTTTGGTGAAAAAAAGTCTGCTGTGCTCTATAACTTCGATTTCATCAACTTCTAACAACATCATATCTTACATTTTCCTCACGGCCAATTTGTGTCAGATATATCAGTATTTTTTACTTTGAGATCCACTTAAAGTATCTACATGAGATAAATAATTTCAAATATTAGATTAACTAACTAACTAACTAACTTTTATTAACTATTCCCGTCTTCAAAGGCCAATTCCCTTTACTAAAACTTTGGTTTTAAAAACACTAGATAAGAATTTGTAGAGTCATAAGGCAAACGTTGTTTATAAGTTAAATGAGAATCATTGCAGTAACTCCATCCATTTTCAGATTTTAAGTAGCATGTATAATGTCCTGAGGTGGTCGAAGATCCATCATGATAAATAATAGCTTCAGTTGTAAAGGTCCTTCCAGAAATTGATAACTGAGAAGCCACAAAATTTTTGATAGAAGTTGTCAATTTAGTTCCATCAGGTCTACATCGTTGGAAAACTAAAATAATATACTGCCCATACCTTTGTATAAATAATGTGGACAGCATTGTACAGTTACATTGGGTACACACCATATTATGATCTGCTGCTTTAACTAGATTTTTAAAAGACACTGATTTACAGTCTGGTAAAGTCAAATATATAAATCTTTCAGTGTCTATTGTAGTAGTACTTGATAAACTACAATTGTGGCAGTCATGCTGCCATTGATAAGAAAGACTGAAAAGATTATCTACATCTACACCTTCATCTTCCAAAACACCAAACATATACATTAAAAATTCCTGACAATCCTGCTGAATGTTCTGTGAAAATTTATCTTGACCAGAACACAAATCTAAAATATTTCGAATTTCTGTTACACTTTCTATTTGTGCTGTAACACTGCTACATTTCTGAAACACAGAATTCAATAAACCACACAATCTTTGATCCCGATTTTCAACAATCTGTTCTTGTAAACTTTTAAGAAAAAAAACAACATTAACCACTACATTAGCATAGCAGTTGACACCAGAACTGTTTTCAAACTGAAATCCAACAACATTTTCTCCACAATTCTTTTTCTTCCTGTTTTCAATTACAGTTTTCTCTACTTTTTGTCTTTTTGCAACTACCTCACTACAATTATCCTCATTTCTTCTTTTTCGGCCTACCACACGTTTTTCAAACAGAGGATATTGAGGCAAATGTGGAGCATACTCTCTTCTTAACCTATTGTATTCTTTAACACAATCTAGATCGGCAGAAATCTTTGTCTCATCACACGCAATCAAGTACAATCCTGATAAAGTTCTGACTCGAGATAATGCCACATATGCCATACCCTCTTTAAACACAGATCTTCCAATGTTCACCAATGCACTATCTACACTTAAACCTTGAGATTTATGAATTGTCACTGCATACGCCAAACAAACAGGAAACTGTTTTCGGCGAACATATAAGTCTTTTACAAGTAAAAATCTAGCAGAACAACGACTTATTTGTTGTACTTGTTCAATGCCATCAAATTTTATTTTTAAAAATTCAATTCCATCTCTATTTCTGTAATTCACAAAATCAACAACATAACCCATTGCTCCATTTACCAGACCGCTTTCAACATTTAAATTCCTTCTCAAAATGATACGACAATTTAAACACACATTCAGAGTCTTTTCAAAACCAGCTGTTTTTGAAATACTTTTCTCCAATGAATGCAATTTAGTTTTCAAATTTTCTGACAAAACAATTGTTGCACCCATATGCTCTATTTTATCTATTGCTTCCAGTTTCACAATCTCTTCATTTTCTAAGTCTAACATTTTTTGATTGAAGATGGAACATTCTTGCAGAGTTGGCATCAAACATATCCCAGATTTCTTCTCAGTCATTTTTTTAAAAATATTCTCTGGAAGAATGTTTTCATTTGCATACAAATTTGAAATTAATCGACTATGCAAAGCTTTTTTCCCTTTCTCAGTCATTTTTCCAATTCTTACATCTTGTAGAATATTTTTATAATCTTCATCCTTGGCCTGTCGCATATTTTGAAGCAGTTCAGCATATTTAAAATTTAGCCATATATTAACATTTCCAATGCTTCCAAGGGACTTCCTGGTATCTTCATGCGTGAGCATTTTAAACACTGGTTGTCCTTTTACTGGAGTCAACTGCAATAGATCTCCAAAAACAATAATGTGTTTTCCTCCAAATAACACATCATAGTCTGTTTTAAGAATTTCTTGCATTCTCAAATGCACAAAAGCAAGCATTAGATTTGAGACCATGCTTACTTCATCTATGATAAGAAGTTTCATTTTCTTCAAGACTCTTGAAACTTCAGAACACGCATCTCCAGATAGCTTGTTGTAATGCAATTTATTATCATGTTCAACTGGCAGCATCAATAAACGATGTAGAGTAATCCCTTTAATGTTATGTGCTGCCAGACCAGTTGGAGCAGTTACAACACAAGACAGTGGTGAATCAGTCCTTTTCTGCAGATAACTTGCAACGGCTTTAATTAGAAAACTTTTTCCTGTCCCCGCTTCTCCACTTACATACAGTCGGACAGGGTCAAATAATATACATGAGCACTCTTTTTTCTCATGTCTGAATCCATGTTCAATCTGCTCTGTGACTTCATCATATATCTTTTTCTGCTCAATGTTTAGTTGCGTTACCAAATCTTCTAAGTTAACTCCATCCTCTTGAGCTTGTTCCATAGCTCTTTCCACCTCATCCATGGCAGTGGCAGCTTCATTTTGGATAATTGGTCCTCCTAGTGGATCCTGGCTCAATGAAGTAGAACTCTGACTATCTTGAGAACTGTTTCTAGCTATCTCTTCAGCAATTGTGGTTTCTTGCTCCATTTCTTCATTCAACATTTGCAGATAATTTAGAAAAATAGGACATTCTATGGTATCCTTAGTTGCATTAAAAGAGTCTTCATAACAGAGAAAATCTCCAAGTAGTTCCTCTTCTGTACGCCATGGCTTAAAGAGTTGCAAAAGAGCTAAATAGTAAAATTCTCTTTTGTCTGGAACTTCACAACTCAATTTTCGATGATTAATCAAATGGCCTTTTTTCTGCTTCACTAGACATCCTTCATAGCCAATGAGTGCATATTTTCCATTATTGATATCTTCTGTGATGTTCCTCTTATAACTGTAGTTTTGAAGAACTTCATACAAACATGTGTTCTCAAGGTGAGTACTTCTATTTGGATAGTATGTATCCAACATATTTGTCTTCAAAATATCTGTACTGTTTGGTTCTTTTTCCGCCAAATATTCAATTTCTTGTACAGATTTCAAAACTCGGTTTCGTGTTGCAGCAAGACCAAGACTCACCCAAATGATTGTTCTTGATTTGGCATAGAGACTTGCTGATGATAACCGATCAGAACATTCATATGCTCCAATTTCTCGATGCGACAACATCTTCAGACTGAAACTGTATAATTTCTTGCTTAGACTCTTTTCATGTGAAATGTCCTCCCACATTTCCTTCAGTTCTGTCTTTTCTTTTTTGGTGATGTAAGATGTCACATATCGAGCCACAGCAATAGAGTTGTCAGCAACGAACTGAATATCCATGTTAGCATTCCACATGGACAAAATCACTGGGTTGTAATCGTTGATGTACTTAGATTCTTCATTTCTTTTCAAATTATATGTGTTTTTGGGAGATTTTCTCGTCACAGTATGTCGTAGAGATGACATCAAATTATTTACTCTTCCTTTAGAAATCACTGGTCGAGGAAATGCAAAACGACATTTCGTGTAGTACTTTTCCTTGTTTTTAAATTTTCGACGACAGTACTTTCCACAACGATGAGATTGAAAACGTAAAACTTGTTGCCTTAAATTGTTTTCTTCAGTAGATTTTGGAACAGCACATGTTGAATACTCTTCAATGAAACTCATCACTGTTTCATCTGAATCTGATCCAAATTTGGGTGCATCTTTAATCCACAACAACATATGTATATGAGGAGCACCTCTCGCTTGATATTCCTTCCTCCAAAAGAAATCCAAAACCTCTCCAAGGGGAGGATTTTTTTTGTTGGTAATAAAAGACATCATAGCTTCAAATCTATGATTAAAATATCTGCAAACATTCACTGGATCTAAAGAACACAGTTCTCCTGGTGTTTTCAATTCTATATTTGGTATGTTTTCATTTGCCTCTCGTAGAAATTGAAGTAAATCGTCCCAGGCATACTCAGCACAGCTAAGAGTGAGGAACCATGTAGGAGTTCCTAAGTTTCTTAGCATACATTTCAATTCTCCATGACGACGAAACCAATACTCGTTGGTTCCACGTTGACATGCCATGAGATTGATTAGCTGAGATTCCAAAATACTGTCTTGCAGATTAACTTTCTCCATAAAGTCCCTTGCACATACATTTTGCAAATGAGGTCCACTTTTTAATATATGATTAACTGCATAAGAAAGCCCAGACAAATCACTTTCAAACAGTAGATGAAATAAATATGGAATGCATTGACGAAACCTTGGATCTTCTGCATATAATCTTAGAGTCCGGTATTCAGCTGCAGGAATTTGAACTGGTCGATCATCATATCGTCCACCACAACCTGTTGGAAATAATTGTGGAAAACAACGAGCTTCCAAACTTTCTTCCCATACACTAATGGGACTTCCTTTTGCTGCCTTCATTTGAAACAAGTCAATTGCATTTCCCATTACTTCTTTGGAATGCAAAGGATGAACAGTATAATGTTCATATATTTCTTCAGTTCTAGACACATCAACTTTTTCAATTTGACCAACTGAAGAATCACTATCTTCTTCTGTAGCTGTTTCCTCTACTCCAACACTTACATGTTTGTAGTACTCATTGTTTTTAACTAAATACAACGTTGCCTTCTTGACTTTTTTAACATCCACTAAATCTTGCCAAATTTTCTTACTCTTTGTTGGAACCCCATTAACTAGAATAACTAAAGGATCTTCTTCTACTCTTTCTACACCAATTGTATTAATATTTTTCTTTACATCTAGAGGCAAATAAACAACTCTTCCCTTTAATCCTCTCAGTAAATCTGATGGAGGCAATTTCCCTGTCTTAGGCTCCATGCGAACAATAGCCTGAAAAGGATGGACACATTGAATCAAAATAGATTCATAAGTATTTAGATCCATCAATTCAGAAGGAATATCTATCAACTGAAGATTATTATAAACTGCTCTTGCAGGCATTCTATTTTCATTTAATTTTTTCAAACAATAAGTGCAAATACGCTGATCCAAACTCAAATCAAAAGAATTCTCCACCAACAAATAACTTACAAAATCCTCCCATTCACTATTATTTTCCAATTCACTTTTTGCATATAAATCAACTAACCTAGTCTGAATTTTATAATGAGTCCGTCGACAACACACACAAGTTACATTAGGCCTCTCACTTGATTTCACCTTAAACTTGATAATTTCCTCATCAAACTTTTCAATACTTGAAATTTGTCCATTATCTTCTGCATTACCATCCATTACTATATCTATTTCTACACTGTCCTCTTTGTTCCCAAAATAACAAAACTCAATTTCTTCACAAATAGTCTTCACATCCACTTCAGATCCATGCAAAAGAGCACTATTTAACTGTTTAAGCTTAAGTGCAGGACTTTTTGCATAATACAACTTCCTCACTAATTTCCTTACGTTATTATGATGCACTGCTAACATCCTAAAATGATGAAAAACACTCCGACAAACTTTTCTAGAAAGACATGCTAGTGAATGCCCTTGCAAACCTGTGCTTTCTCTCACTCTGCAAGGATCTAACTCTTGCAGGATCTTCATTTTTTGTTTGAGACTTTTTTTACTATATGTACGTAAGAAATTTCGAAGCAAATCAATTGATTCCTGTCGCACACTACAAATACTACTGCATTTCCATGTGTACACTGGACCCTTAGTACGTCTCCCTAAAACTTCATCAGCTAAGACCTCTTCTGCATCTCTAGATACAAGTTTCTCTTTTTCCATCACACAACTATCTTTCACCTCATATGCACGACCACTGGTGTCAACTGCATGCACCAAATCATTTTCCTGAAAGTAACTCTCCTCATTAAAAAAAGGCTCAGAACTTGAACTATGCATCCATTCACCAGAAAATACTTCACAAAAATTACTCCGATTAATAATTCTTTTCCATCTACTGTTCGATTTGAAAACATCCATTGCCTTATTAAGTATCCTAATTCTATTGATTATTAAAATAAATAATTTTTTCTTAACTTCAAAAGCCTGATCAACAATCTTTTCTACACTTTTCTTTTTCTTGTAAAAAGCAGCTTTTAGTTTACTTTTCTTTTCATTTTTTAGCAAATTTAAAACTACCCTATTGCGAAACATTCGCCTACGAATGTCCCTAAAAACATTTACCCTTCTATTGCTAACCATTCTCTTCTCTCCTGGTCCAATGGAAACATTTTTTGTGGGCTTCTCTTTCCTTTTTAGATTTGTTGACTTTTTCTGTATATTCACATTAGCAATTTCATTTTTTTTCCTACGACATATGTTGCGAAGAAAAGACTTAATTGGCTTACCAGAAGCTTTTCTGGTGTTTTTTGAAGTAGTTGTTGAAGAGGATTCCATAAACTCTGTTGTTGATGTTCTCCTTTTCCGTATGGTATTTTTGATATTTCTTTGCCTTGAAGGCATTTTTGCTTCCTTTTCAGAAGTTGATTTGAATCTGTTGTTCTGTTAAAAAAACACATGAAAGACCACTATTAGCAAACAACAAAGTAATGTTAAAAAGCAAACAATATAAACAATAAATTGCAACATATTTAAGTTTATACAATAGCAACACATGGCTTTATTTTTAAAGGCCTTGCGCCACCAGTGCGTCACTTATTACCCATGTTTAAAGTCAAGCATCAGCTGCACATGGCATTCATAAATAAGGGCCAAATGCAAATACCAATCAATTGCACCCAAAAATCGATTTTTCAATAACATGTAAGAAACACTGCGCAAAACCTAAGTACAACCACTCAATATCATCAAACAAAGTCAGGGTCTGATTTATAAAGGCCTTGCGCCACCAGTGCGTCACTTATTACCCATGTTTAAAGTTTTGCATCGGCTGCACATGGCAATCATAAATAAGGGCCAAATACATATACCAATCAATTGCACCCAAAAATCGATTTTTGAATAACATGTAAGAAACACTGTGCAGAACCTATGTACAACCAATCAATATCATCAAACAAAGTCAGGGCCTTATTTATGAAAGCCTTGCGCCACCAGTGTGTCACTTATTACCCATGTTTAAAGTCATGCATCAGTTGCACATGGCAATCATAAATAAGGGCCAAATACATATACCAATCAATTGCACCCAAAAATCGATTTTTCAATAACATGTAAGAAACACGGCGCAGAACCTATGTACAACCAATCAATATCATCAAACAAAGTCAGGGCCTTATTTATGAAAGCCTTGCGCCACCAGTGCGTCACTTATTACCCATGTTTAAAGTCATGCATCAGCTGCACATGGCAATCATAAATAAGGGCCAAATACATATACCAATCAATTGCACCCAAAAATCGATTTTTCAATAACATGTAAGAAACACGGCGCAGAACCTAAGTACAACCACTCAATATCATCAAACAAAGTCAGGGCCTTATTTATGAAAGCCTTGCGCCACCAGTGGGTCACTTATTACCCATGTTTAAAATCATGCATCAGTTGCACATGGCAATCATAAATAAGGGCCAAATACATATACCAATCAATTGCACCCAAAAATCGATTTTTCAATAACATGTAAGAAACACGGCGCTGAACCTAAGTACAACCACTCAATATCATCAAACAAAGTCAGGGCCTTATTTATGAAAGCCTTGCGCCACCAGTGCGTCACTTATTACCCATGTTTAAAGTCATGCATCAGTTGCACATGGCAATCATAAATTAGGGCAAAATACATATACCAATCAATTGCACCCAAAAATCGATTTTTCAATAACATGTAAGAAACACGGCGCAGAACCTAAGTACAACCAATCAATATCATCAAACAAAGTCAGGGCCTTATTTATGAAAGCCTTGCGCCACCAGTGCGTCACTTATTACCCATGTTTAAAATCATGCATCAGTTTCACATGGCAATCATAAATAAGGGCCAAATACATATACCAATCAATTGCACCCAAAAATCGATTTTTGAATAACATGTAAGGAACACTGCACAGAACCTAAGTACAACCACTCAATATCATCAAACAAAGTCAGGCCTTATTTATGAAAGCCTTGCGCCACCAGTGCGTCACTTATTACCCATGTTTAAAGTCATGCATCAGCTGCACATGGCAATCATAAATAAGGGCCAAATACATATACCAATCAATTGCACCCAAAAATCGATTTTTGAATAACATGTAAGAAACACTGTGCAGAACCTATGTACAACCAATCAATATCATCAAACAAAGTCAGAGCCTTATTTATGAAAGCCTTGCGCCACCAGTGCGTCACTTATTACCCATGTTTAAAGTCATGCATCAGCTGCACATGGCAATCATAAATAAGGGCCAAATACATATACCAATCAATTGCACCCAAAAATCGATTTTTGAATAACATGTAAGGAACACTGCACAGAACCTAAGTACAACCACTCAATATCATCAAACAAAGTCAGGCCTTATTTATGAAAGCCTTGCGCCACCAGTGCGTCACTTATTACCCATGTTTAAAGTCATGCATCAGTTGCACATGGCAATCATAAATAAGGGCCAAATACATATACCAATCAATTGCACCCAAAAATCGATTTTTGAATAACATGTAAGGAACACTGCACAGAACCTAAGTACAACCACTCAATATCATCAAACAAAGTCAGGCCTTATTTATGAAAGCCTTGCGCCACCAGTGCGTCACGTATTACCCATGTTTAAAGTCATGCATCAGCTGCACATGGCAATCATAAATTAGGGCAAAATACATATACCAATCAATTGCACCCAAAAATCGATTTTTGAATAACATGTAAGGAACACTGCACAGAACCTAAGTACAACCACTCAATATCATCAAACAAAGTCAGGCCTTATTTATGAAAGCCTTGCGCCACCAGTGCGTCACTTATTACCCATGTTTAAAGTCATGCATCAGTTGCACATGGCAATCATAAATAAGGGCCAAATACATATACCAATCAATTGCACCCAAAAATCGATTTTTGAATAACATGTAAGAAACACTGCGCAAAACCTAAGTACAACCACTCAATATCATCAAACAAAGTCAGGGCCTTATTTATGAAAGCCTTGCGCCACCAGTGCGTCACTTATTACCCATGTTTAAAATCATGCATCAGTTTCACATGGCAATCATAAATAAGGGCCAAATACATATACCAATCAATTGCACCCAAAAATCGATTTTTGAATAACATGTAAGGAACACTGCACAGAACCTAAGTACAACCACTCAATATCATCAAACAAAGTCAGGCCTTATTTATGAAAGCCTTGCGCCACCAGTGCGTCACTTATTACCCATGTTTAAAGTCATGCATCAGTTGCACATGGCAATCATAAATAAGGGCCAAATACATATACCAATCAATTGCACCCAAAAATCGATTTTTGAATAACATGTAAGGAACACTGCACAGAACCTATGTACAACCAATCAATATCATCAAACAAAGTCAGAGCCTTATTTATGAAAGCCTTGCGCCACCAGTGCGTCACTTATTACCCATGTTTAAAGTCATGCATCAGCTGCACATGGCAATCATAAATAAGGGCCAAATACATATACCAATCAATTGCACCCAAAAATCGATTTTTGAATAACATGTAAGGAACACTGCACAGAACCTAAGTACAACCACTCAATATCATCAAACAAAGTCAGGCCTTATTTATGAAAGCCTTGCGCCACCAGTGCGTCACTTATTACCCATGTTTAAAGTCATGCATCAGTTGCACATGGCAATCATAAATTAGGGCAAAATACATATACTAATCAATTGCACCCAAAAATCGATTTTTCAATAACATGTAAGAAACACGGCGCAGAACCTAAGTACAACCAATCAATATCATCAAACAAAGTCAGGGCCTTATTTATGAAAGCCTTGCGCCACCAGTGCGTCACTTATTACCCATGTTTAAAATCATGCATCAGTTTCACATGGCAATCATAAATAAGGGCCAAATACATATACCAATCAATTGCACCCAAAAATCGATTTTTGAATAACATGTAAGGAACACTGCACAGAACCTAAGTACAACCACTCAATATCATCAAACAAAGTCAGGGCCTTATTTATGAAAGCCTTGCGCCACCAGTGCGTCACTTATTACCCATGTTTAAAGTCATGCATCAGCTGCACATGGCATTCATAAATAAGGGCCAAATACATATACCAATCAATTGCACCCAAAAATCGATTTTTCAATAACATGTAAGAAACACTGCACAGAACCTAACTACAACCACTCAATATCATCAAACAAAGTCAGGGCCTCATTTATAAAAGCCTGGCGCCACCAGTGCATCACTTATTACCCATGTTTAAAGTCATGCATCAACTGCACATGGCAATCATAAAAAAGGCCAAATAAAAATACCATTCATTTGCACCCAAAATCGATTTTTAAATAACATGTAAAAAACACTGCGCAGGACTTATATACTAACATACAATTTCACTTCTAAAACATAACTATCTGCTTCCAAATATTCTCCATAGAGAAAATAAATCTCTATCTAAATTAAATGAATCATTACTTACCTTTAGAAATGCTTTTGGAGATTGAAAACAGTGTCAGACACACACACCAATTTTTCTTTAGCAGAGGAGAAGGTGTGCTCTCAATACACTGAAACCAAGACTGGCATAGAAAATCTCTATCTTTGTACACATATGCCTTAATTCAACCAATGAAAACTCTTCCCTCACTATTTTCAAACCAACACCCATCCCCCTCTCAAACCTTTCTATCTGTTACCATAGCAACTCCCTCCTAACTGAACTCTAAGGTTCAAAAGTTTATCTTACAATGTTGCAAATTAACTCAGCAAGGATGTTTGACCTGTCAATACAGCAGCCTATACAGGGTATTTTTGCTTTTGGTGACTTTTTTTAAACCATTCAAATTGCTTCTTTCACACAACATAACCATACACCCTAACTTTCAGTTTTCAACTATCTGAATCCACCAATCATTGCTAGTGATTCAAGAGCACAGAAACTCCACAATTATTTTTTTGTGAACTCCTACTGTTCCAACTGCCATTTCATTCCCACACTTCATCTGACTGGACCAGAACCTTCTCACATCATGTACTCTGTTTGGGTTATTGGACATAGCTACATCCACTGGGCTCAAAGGTATGCAGCTAGCAGAAATTTTCATAACCTTGATTTATCAAATGTGGAAATCAAGTGGATTGGCCACAGAGGATTAAAATGTCACCAATTGATACCATTGGTGAAAACCTTTTTGCATCTGCCAGAACCTGACCTTATAATTGTGCACTGTGGTGGAAACGATCTAGGCACATTAACTGGGGTAGGTCTGGAAATGCTATTAAAGGACACCTTTCATCAATTGATGATACTTTTTCCCCACACTGCCTTGGTATATTCCAATATATGCCAAAGACAGAAATGGAACTGGTCCAACCAATTTGGTCCACAATTTGAGAAAGCACGGAAACATGTAAATAAATCTGTTTCTGCTTACATGAGAGACTATGGAATGGGTTCATTATACAATAATAACTTGCGTTACAACATGCAAGACATCTACAGAGGAGATGGAGTGCACTTCTCAGATGAGGGGAATAGAATATTCCTCCTGAATTTAAGAATGTGTATTGGAACCTACTTGTAGGTACCTAAATCAACCACAGAACCCAAAAGCTCTTTTCAGAGCTACCCTAACTCTGATCATTCAAAGCGTTTATTTTTTTCTAACTTTTTTCACTATTTTTCACCAAAGTACGCTTTCGGGTACGCTTAAAGGTGCGCGCACCAGGCGCTACCCCCGCGAAAAATTAAAGAATTTTTTTTTTTTTTTTAACGTTTATGAGCCTCCTAAGCCCCCCTCAGAAAACCTAGAGGGTCAAGAAGTCTCTACAGTTCCCCCTTCTATCCATTCCGAACATTGTTTACCCTCCATCTTGTGTCTCGATTGTTCCGAAACACAAAATGGAGGACTCCCGTAACGCTGCCAGTGCGCGTAAAGGAGCGCGCACCCCTAAGCGCTCGTTAAAAAAAGGTGGGAAAGTAATTTACGGAAAACCCAATGGAGACACTTTCATCAAATATAGAATACGCCCTACTACATAGCAGTCCCTACCATTTGCCCAAATTTGGTGAAATTCCATTGAGACATTTAGGCTACAGGCCTGTCTAAATATCCTGAGGTAAATTACATGACAAAAACACACTTGTAATGTTAGAATTTACAACCAATTAAAAAGTATCTCTCATTTTCTACGATTATTTCCTGACGTTTGATTGGTTAAGTACAACAATATATATAAAAGAAGAGAGGGAAACACAGCCATTTTGACTACTGCTTCCTGAAGTACACTTGAAAACAAATTTCACTGACAACTTCAACTAATTTCTCTAAGGTAACTTCTAATTATGGAAGTATATTGTACACGTTAAGTTTATTTCTTAAAAAATATTCTGTTAGTGATATGCTATCCCTCTTTAATAGTTAGAGATAGAGATAGACTTCTCTGTAATAGTTATGGATTGAGTTAGGCTTCTCTGGTATACTAGCTCTACTAATATAGTTAATTTATATGCAATTTTCAGAAAGAAAATGGAAGGAGAAAATAAGGCAAATGATACTTCTATCAAAGTAAAGGTGGAAAAACCAGAAGATGAAAAAAAAGAAGTTGATTTCATGGATGACTCTTTGGATGAACAGTTTATAGAATGTTTGGAAGAAATTGAATCATGTACATATAATTATGAGGAAATTCCGGACAATATTATGTTAGAAATTTTATTAAATTATGAAAAAGAATCAGAGGAATAAATTTATCTTTAATAATTTCAATTGTTTCAGACAATATTCTTTTTTATATGTAATTCATGAAGTATTACCAAAAATGTTTAAAATATAAAGTGAGACTTATAGTATACTGTTCAACTATTTTTCTGTTACATAGTAAGTTTACTCATAGTTACTACCTTTCTCCCACTATATTATCTCATATGAATATTTTACACCTCATTTTCATAAGTGAACAGGATAGACTACTCATGATCCCCTAGAAATTCTCAGGGAGTGCTTAAAAGATCTGTTTCTCCTTTCCAGACAGACTATATTATGAATTCCATATACCACAAAAAATACAATAACAACATGCAAGATGTCTACAAAGAAGATGGTGAACATTAAATTTAAGTCTCTTCATTAGTACCTACATGTAGGTACTTACATAAAATAAAAAAATAAAAAAAAAAACAATTCATAAACATACAATTTTTGAAGTGATTATTTTTCCATAGTACCCTCCTCGATACGCTCCCCGGTGCGCGCACCAGGCGCTTCCCCCGCGAAAATCGAAAAAAAAAAAAAAAAATTTGAGGCCCCGCGGGGCCCTTTAATGGCCCCCATATCAAACCTAGGGGGTCAGGGGGGGTCTACCCTGCCCCCTTATGGTCAATTCCACCCTTTGTTTTTGCCACCTCTTATGACTAGATTTTACCGATAGACAAGATGGCGGCCGCTCCGGACTGTTTAGAATGTTTACAGACAACTGAGAGCCAATCAGCTTTCTGCGCGCAAGTCGCGTGTCGCGCCGGGAGCGCTCACCGGTGCGCGCACCGGAGAGCGCCTATAGATATATATATTTTTTTGAACGTTAATTTCTCAAAATCCACTGAAGCACATATCTTGAGACATAGCAAAGGCACATCGGGCTACCAGTCCCTACAATTTTGCCAAGTTTGGTGGAAATCCATTCAGCCGTTCGAGCTAAAAGTGAAATCGACCGCCCTATGGAAATTAACATGGGGAAAACGCGTTTTGGGACCCCCCTTTTATCTCGGCCCCCGCTTGACGAATCCCCCCCAAACTTTCAGGGAAGGACCGGACCGCCATGAGACCATTTTCCTGAAAATTTCAGGCAGATTCGTCAACCGGCGCCAAAGTTATTCAAAATAGAATGTTGAGATTTAACATTGAAAATTATCCTAACTATAACTACCTACTGGCGACCGCCAGTAGGTAATATATATATATATATATCTCCAAACACGCAGCTCGAATCCCCGAGCTGTTCAACAAGTAAGGACACTCCAGTCAATTTTCTTTGTCTCTGCGCTTAGTTTATTTGGGCGCGCACACTCAGTCAACAAACAAACGCCTTTCGGCGTTGCCGCCTTCGTCAGTGCTGGCTGACAGAGACATTTTTTCATTTAAATAAAGTTTGCAATCAACAACACATCACATGTTAAAAAGTAAACAAAAAAGAGGCACAATAGTTCATTCACTTTTGGCAGCCATCTTATAATGTTTCAGATCGGTATCATCACCCTCTGATATAACGTTTGGCTTAAGTTCATTGCATCAGTTTTAGACAAATTATACACGGAGTAAATAATTCATGTCATAAAAATCCAACATTATTTTGTTTAACCCTAGATGGGCTTTTTTCTCTCCGCAATCTCATAGTTCGAGATACATTATTACCACATGCTCTTACTGTTACATAGCAATGACTTCAGTTCATTATATTTCATTTAAAGGAGTATATATTTCACCCTTGTTTAACATATCGTGCCCTGAATGGGCTTGTCACACGACGGACTCTTAATTCAGAGTACATCGGTACCGTTGCTCATATTTGAAAGTGCCTCATAGTACCCTCTTTGATCGCTACTATTCTGCCCTGGATGGGCTTTCTCATCTTAATCATTTATGGAAACAAAGAGGAGAGTAGGACAGTCATGGGGAAAGGGGGGAAAGAAAAACAGCAGAAGAGTTATAACTAGCATTAATCAGTTGTCAGTGGTGGGAGGGGAAAGGAGAAGAGGAAAGGGGGGTGGAGGGGGAAAATTTGGGAAAAGGAAACTCTCTGTTCAGTGTTCTCTGCTCTGGTTATGTGGGTTAGTGTAAGTGTGCCCACATTTCCTCTTCGTTGTTCAGACCTACCGGGTTTTTAGTTTGGAGCATGATGATATAGCGAGACTCCAACATTCTTAACTTCTTGACCCAGTCTCCTCCTCTCTCTGTTCTAACCAATTGATCTAATATGAAGAAGGACAGCAGATTGTTATTGCTTTGGTGTTCCTTCTCATAATGCCAGGCCACTGGATAGGTTTGATCTTTCAAATGAATGGCCCTCATATGCTCGAGGATTCTTAGTTTGGTCTGTTTGATGGTGCTGCCCACGTACTTCTTACCACATCGACATACCAAGCAGTATACTGTAAACTCTGAGTTACAGTTCAGTAGTTTAGAGATTTGTCTTTTCTGTCCCCTTCCTGGTACCTCATACTCCTTAACCTTTTGGGAATTTCTGCAGGCCTTGCATTTCATGCATGGGTAAAAACCCAATGCTGGGGCTTTTTTCTTTTTCTTGACTTCATGATGGCTGTTCACTAGGTGGTCTCTAAGTGAGTGGCTTCTTCGATATGTTACCAGTGGGTAGTCGGATAACGACTTTCCCACCACACCATCCGATTTGAGTATATTCCAATTTCTTCACAGAATTTGGAACATCTCTGGTGACTTGTCATTGAAGTTCGTAATGAGTCTCAATGTCATGTCTGTTTTCTTGACCTTATCTATCAATAATTCATTCCTAGGTCGTGCATCACTTCTTTTTTCAGCCTCATTTAGGACCCCTCTATAATAGCCCATTGCTTCGAATCTCTGTCTGGATTCTTTTTTGGCCTTTGTATACTCCTCCTCAGTGGAGCAGTTCCGCTTGATGCGCAGGAACTCCCCCAACGGGATATTGTTCACTACACATCGTGGGTGACAGCTGCCAGCGTGCAGGATTGTATTACCTGCCGTTGGTTTTCTATATAATGATGTTTGTATCTTATTATCCGGGATGTTGGGGGAGAACGGAATTACACCAAACTTGGCAAAATTGTAGGGACTGGTAAGCAGAAGTGCCTTTGCTATATTTGGTGAAAATTGCTCCAGTAGTTTTCATGAAAATTAACTTCAAAAACACATATATATCTGGGCGGAGCCTAACCACACATCTCATGGTGAAATCTGATTGGCTGTCAGCACTTCATCCAAGAAGTGTTGGCAGCCATCTTGGGACCAATATACATGATAGCACCTCATTAAAAAACATTGTAGTTAATATAGGGTTTTAGGAATTTAGTTACATTATAAATCAATTGTTGATGGTACCATACTCATTTTAGGAATTGTGTTCTAAGGTGATTTTACCATGTGAAAAAGCCTTCTGCTGGGATATCATGAATCATGTTTGAACGAAAACTATTATCTCATGCTTTTCCCACAGTGGTTTGGAAGGGGATCTAAAAGCTAAACTGAAAGCATATTTTCTGTAAATTCACATTATCTTTCCCAGTCATGTGAGAATGAAGTCTGACATTCTCAGTAAAACATGTACATCCAACAAGGACAGAGACGGTCAGTTGATTCCTTTGTGTTCTACTGCAGCCTCCTAGAGTGTTCTAAAGAACAACTAGAGCGCTAACAGTCCTACTTATTACAAAGGTATGGCACACCTGAAGCCATCTTGATTGGAATAAAGTGGTAACTCTTAAAACATTTAATTTAAAAAGGAACAAAATGAGGGGGTATATTTTGCCATAGAAAGTATGATTAGTGCTGCAGAAAGAAAAATTAGGGCACATTTTGAGTGACTTCTCAAATCCTCTTCAATTTCATTAAAAAATTCTGACATGCAGTCTCCCAAGATGGCCCCAGAGACAAAAGAGCCCAAAAAAATTCTGACATGCAGACTGAAACATGCACTTTGAATACCAGCAGCAGACTTGCCTGGTGAGCAGTAGCTTTAATACAGTGATCTAATGATCAACTAGAGTGCTAACATTCAGAATTTATGGCAAATGTGTGACACATCTGAATGCCTTCTTGATGGAACCAAAGTAAACAAGCATTGAAAATGCAATAGATCTCGCCCTCGTTTAAGTTAAAGCCATTCTGTTTGTAATGAGGTGGCTTTTTAGCTTTGCTTTTATTAGTGTTTTTAAAACTTTCATGTAAATAACATGCATATATATGCATATATGTATATTTATGCATGCATTTATATTTGTATTTATATAGATATGCAGATTATATATGTTTGTATATGTATGTATATAAATGTATATATAGTAAACTGTAACCTTTAGCCATGTTTTAGACAACTACTGTAATGTAATACAAATACCAATGAATTGGAATCTACAGTATGTCATATATGTAGATAGCTCATCACATATATATATTTATAGTAGCTAAACATGATTGCTTTTTAATAATTGAATATGACCTAATAAAGAATACACATTTTTATACCAAGATTTTTTTGTTTAGATACATTCATTATTGTCTGATGTCAGTCCTAGTCCATAATTTAACCTGTTCCTAATTTATTGTATTTTCAACTGTTTGATTTATCCCGAATTAGGAACTTTAGTCGGGGGTACCCCCTATTTTTTGCACACATATAAATGTATATATATACACATACATATATATATATGCATTTTGATTCCAGGGCTGAGGCGGCTGCTTCAGTTCTTGTGGCGAATTTGTGTGCATATATATATGCATATGCATATATATGCATATATATATGTGTATATGTGTGCGTGTAAAGAGAGGTACAGAGGTAGAGATGAAGAGGTAGAGAGGTAGAGGTAGAGAGGTAGAGACTAGTAGAGAGAGAAGTAGAGAGAGGTAGAGAGGTAGAGAGTAGAGAGTAATAGAGAGTAGAGAGTGAGTAGTAGAGAGTAGTAGAGAACAGTAGAGAGAGTAGCAGAGAGTGAGTAGTAGAGAGTAGTAGAGTGAATAGTAGAGTGAGTAGTAGAGAGTAGTAGAGAGTGAGTAGTAGAGAGTGAGTGGTAGAGAGTAGTAGAGAGTAAGTAGTATACTGAGTAGTAGAGAGCAGTAAAGAGTGAGTAGTAGAGAGTAGTAAAGAGTGAGTAGTAGAGAGTGAGTAGTAGAGAGTGAGTAGTAGAGAGTGAGTAGTAGAGAGTAGAAGAGAGTGAGTAGCAGAGAGAGAGAATAGTAGAGAGTAGTGGAGAGTGAGTAGTAGAAAGTAGTAGAGAGTGAGTAGTAGAGTGAGTAGTAGAGAGTGAGTAGTAGAGTATTAGAGAGTGAGAAGTAGAGAGTGAGTAGTAGAGAGTGAGTAGTAAAGAGTGAGTAGTAGAGAGAGAGTAGTAGAGAGTGAGTAGTAGAGAGTAGAGAGTAGTATAGAGTGAGTAGTAGATAGTGAGTAGTAGGGAGTGAGTAGTAGAGAGAGAGTAGTAGAGAGTAGTAGAGTAGTAGAGAATGAGTAGTAGAGAGTGAGTATTAGAGAGTAGTGGAGTATTAGAGAGTAAGTAGTAGAGAATAGTGGAGAATATTCCAAAGTTTGGCACAGCACCACTTGCACAATAAGTCCAATCAAATCATATCACTTAGAGTCCTTATTGAAGCCCTGAATCTTGGTGTATATTCAAATGCTTTTATTTTCCTTAAGTTTATGTACCACAGCCAGCCGACACGTTTAATTCTGTACAACAGAACTTCTTCAGGGCGTTCTTATTTCCTTCAAGTTATGTCGGTATCCTGTTGCATATAACTAGATATTTCTTCCAAATGTTAGACGAGACGTAAGTACATTCTTATTCAAAGTGACTAGGTATCAATTTTACCCAAACAATTCGGGTAGACTTGAGTAATTTATAGCAACCTCAAATTCAGTCTTTCAAAACTTCCAAAGAATAGGACATGATAATCCAAATCCAAATGTTTCTCAAGAAAAGTCATTTTCAATCGTTCGGAATATCGGCGTTTGGGCAGATATGACCCAGGGACCCCCAGTATGCAAGGGGAATGAGTCCCCCCTCTGCAAACGCGCCAGTGGCCTGCGTTCCAGAGAGGTGTAAAAAGGGGCATAGCCTCATTACACCTCTGTGCAATGCAGCCACCTGGTGCATACTGGAGGTTCCAGGTGGGCTAGTTGGCCCCCAGGGACCCCTAGTATGCAAGGGGAATTAGTTCCCCCTCTTCAAACATGCACGGGGGCTGCGTTGCACAGAGGTGGAAAAAGGGTGTGGCCTCATTACACCTCTCTGCAATGCAGCCCCCTGGCGCATACTGGAGGCTCCTGGTGGGCTAGTTGGCCCCCAGGGACCCCCAGTATGTAAGGGAAATTAATTCCCCCTCTGCAAACGCGGCAGGGGGCTGCGTTGCAGAGAGGTGTAACAAGGGGCATAGCCTCATTACAGCTCTGCAATGCAGCCCCCTGGCGCATACTGGAGGTTCCAGGTGGGCTAGTTGGCCCCCAGGGGCCCCCAGTATGCAAGGGGAATTAGTTCCCCCTCTTAAAACATGCACAGGGCTGCGTTGCAGAGAGTTGTAAAAAGGGGCGTGGCTTCATTACACCTCTCTGCAATGCAGTCCCCTGGCGCATACTGGAGATTCCTGGTGGGCTTTTAGGTCTTATATAGTTAGGAATTAGCATTAAAAAAACCTTTGAAATTCACTGAACAAAACATAAGTTTCAGGCCTTATATAGTTAGGAATTAGCATTTAAAAAACCTTCCAAATTCACTGAAAAAACCATAGGTTTCAAGCCTTATATAGTTAGGAATTAGCATTTAAAAAACCTTTGAAATTCACTGAAAAAACCATAGGTTTCAAGCCTTAAATAGTTAGGAATTAGCATTTAAAAAACCTTTAAAATTCACTCAAAAAACTATAAGTTTAAGGGGTGTTATAGTTAGCTGGACATTTCACTCATACAAAACCATTGAAATTGCTCCTATATAGTTAGTTGTACTAACTATATTTCGCGCACCCGCAATCCACTGCTGATGATGTCACATATTACATCATTCATGACATGGTCAGTGACATCACTGATGACATCTCAAATAACATCACTGATGACATCACTGATGACATCATCCACGTGACAATCACATACACCTTTTCATACACTAGTAAAATCTTTCATCACTCTTTGTAAAATACAGAGAGTTGATGGAGCGAGCTTCAGAAATAATTTTATTCTGGCTCGTGAAGTTAAAACTCTCATAACATGAACTAATATATTAATGAATTATTGCATGATTTGTTGTACTAAAACAATCTAGAGTAAAATTCCACATCATTATACAGAACTAATGTGCTTTATGTTGCATTTGCAAGTCTGTTTTGTAACACATAACTAATGTTGTTTTGTCTGTCCTTTTGTCTTTGTCAACACTAATGCTGCTGATTCAAAAATGGCATGTGCTTATTTTGTGCATTATGTGTGCGTCTATGTCTTTGTCTATATATGTTTGTTTGTTTTTCTTTTGTCTTTTTCAGATTTATGAAGATTCCTGCTGGACATTATGAAGAATGGTAGATTTTAAATGTGCTGCTTTTCTGTGTGCTTCTGCTAGGTGACTTATACTAATGGGTTAACATTAGCTATGTAGGTTGGAAACAGAATGACTTTCATTTCCTGAATTAATTATTGTTTTGTGTTTGTTTAAATAATAGTTTTCTGAAAAAGTGACGCGAGCTAAAAGTGGCGCAGTGACGCAAGCAAAAGTGGCGCAGAAAATTGATGCTTTCTGAAAAGAGGCCTGCTGATGAAAAGCCACACGAGAAAAACTTATTTTGAAAAAGATGAGAAGCCTATGAACTTTTATTGTGAAAAGTTTTTGAAAAGAACTGCAAAAGGCACTCTGTGGAGAGGTTTGCTAATGTGCCACGAGAAGCTCAGAACGGACAGGCTCAAGGCCAGGATGTGAGTCGCGGCATTTTTGAGCACTACATGAACGATCTTTGCTACAAAATGTAGCAGCCTAAGGAAGTGCTGCCAGGACTCTGTGCATGAACAATGGCTTTGTGTAAAAGCCTGGACTTGAGGTGGAAGATGTCACAGTTTACTGTGGCGTGAGGTGGTTCAGCCAATGGGGAGTCAGAATTCAGCTGATGGTATGTGAAATTAGTTAGTTTAGCCATAGTTTTAGGGTATAAGAATAGGCTCTAGGAGCAGATTTTTGGCTTACGCTTCTTGATTCCAGAGGGACGTGTTCTGCTGTCCGATGATTACACGTAAGGAAAGCTGATTTAAAATACTTTGTTTTCAGGCAATGAGGGTAGAGACAGAGAATTAGTTAGGGTTTGGAAATGCTCTTTTTCACTTATTTCTGCTAATGAATAATATTTTCTTGAATTAAGCTTAATTAAGCTTTCTTGAATTAAGCTCTCTTTATAAATGCTGAATAAAACTTTCTTATGACTTTTTAAAATGCTTGCATAATAAAGTTCCAAACCTACGTTTTCCTGAATATGTTTGAATAAACTTTTAAAATGACAAGCTGGTCTTGTTTATTGTAGATAGTTTAAACAACATATCAGATCCATTCGCCTCATGATTTAGCTGCTCTGTTATTTTATGGGCCTGGTATTGATTGGTAAGTTTGGTGGTAGATAGTGACATCATTTATGCAGAATTTTAGTAGGAGCGCTGGATCAGTTTTTGGTAGCATTCGTACGGTTATATGTTGTTTTTGACATACATGTTACATACATGATACATATATGTTGGTATAGTCATAGGATTAATGTTTAACATATGTTGAGTTTTTGATTTTGTCAGACTGTTATATGTAGTTTTAAGGGTTTTTTTCCAGCAGTGTGAAAAATTCCTGGTTTGCCATGGCAAGAGTAGTGTGACTAGAAAAGTTACACAGTGCATTTGTTCTGTTTCAAAATTGTGGTATAGAATATATCACGTGTTGTGGACGTACAACACAAGTTTAGGGACCTTAGATTGTTTGGTTAAATGTATAGTGAGGATTGCCTATGAAATCGTAGCATTAAGCATAGGGACTTGTTGCCCGTTTTAAAACTTTTTGTGAAAAGAGTAGTAGGATTTATCCAAGCTTGAGAGAAGGATGAGATAGCGTTGTCTATTCTTATTAACGTTTGACGTTTTCTGTGGTTGGTTCATGTCCTGCCAAGAATTTGTGTGTGTATGATCAGGGTTTTCTGTTTGAAAGTGCGTGAATGATTTGTAATATCAATTGGGTGAAATTTTGGATTGCTAAATGTATCTGCATTCAATTAGAGACACGATTGGTTATTACCTGTTAGAAGGGTAGGGTAAGAATTGCTCTATTGGCGATTGAGACTATTCTGTGAGAATAGCGTTGTCTATTCCACGCTGAGAATACTTGAATGAATGTATAAAACTATCTCTTTGTTTAGAGAAGCAGGCAAATGGTTTGTTTAATGTAGTTATTAATTGCGTTTAAAAAATAATTGGAAAGCGTTTTTGGAGCCTTCAGAGTAAAGAATGCGCTATTTTAAAGTATTGTAAAGTGCTCCACGCTATTTAAATCCATTTAAAAGCATTGCGGTCTATTTAAAACAATTTAAAAGTGTCCCGATCGAAATTGTGAAGGAGGGGCTATTTTTAGGAGCGAGAGTGTGTGAGGAGAGCCTGGAGCTGCAGCGGCTGTGTGCGTCAGAGCCACCGCGCTCTGATTGGTTCAGGCGTTCGTAGCGTCATAGCAAAGAAGCGCTGTGATTCGCTGAAGTGCTTTGGAGTGGTTGCGCGTGATTGGCTGATGCGCGTCACCACTGCCTGCCGAATTGTTTGTATTTTCCAAGCATCCCCGTTTTGAAAATAATTGGGTAGTCCAGCTAAATTAAGTGGAGGTTTGCTTCATATTGGAAAGCACGTCCTGGTGAATCAGCTGTTTGCATTAACTGATTCCCCCTAGTACATAACGAGAAGACACTCGAATATAAAACCAAGTCCCCGCTACAATCGCGCTGTTGAAGTGTGTTACAGCTAATATCTGTGGCGAGTTGCGCGCTGTGTAAGGATTATATTTTAAAGCGAGGGGCCAAGCGCACGAAGGGAGAGAGAGACTGCAGCAGCAGCGGTATACGGTCACAGCAACAGCCGCGCTGTGATTGGACGAGCATTGCGAAAGCCGCGTTCTGATTGGCTGGAGCATTTTCAGCCGCTGTGTTGTGATTGGCCGATGCGCGTCACAGAGGCTGTGCAGAGATTGGCTGAATGCGCGTTGCTGCCTGCCTAATTGTTTACATTTGTCCCGGTTTAGTTTTCATTCCCCGCTACAGATGTGCTTATCACAGCTGATGTGTTCAGTGACAGCTAGTTGTGCGCTGTGTTGTGGGCTTGTTGGCAGAGGAGGGGCTGTTTGGAGCATGAGAGCTCGAGGGGAGACTGCAGCAGAAGCGGCTGTGATTGGCTGAGTGCTGTAGCAGCCGCACTGATTGGCTGATGCCCATTGTTTACTTCTGCCGAGTGTTTGTGCTTTTGATTTCCATAGCGCTAGTGCCCAGAGTTTCATTTAGAAACTGTTTAGGCTTTGACTTTACTAGCGCTAGTGCCCAGAGCTTTGTTTGAAACTGATCAGACATTAGGGAGGTGGGACATGCTGCTGGAAAATAGTGGTTACCACAGCAACCACCCTGGTAGGGACAGCAGTAGTAGAGGTGTCTAGAGCAGGGACAGCAGTGATATCAGCTATCACAAAAATAAGGTAGCAGCAAAGCATTAGCAGCTGCCACCAGAGCTGTAGCAGCAGTACTTTCTACTAGGACAGGAACCACAGTAACAGTCACAGCTTTGACCCCAGTCACCTCCACAATAACATCAGTAATTGTAGCAATAATTGTAGTTTGTAATTACTAAGCCAAATTAAGTTCATAGAAGATAAATTTAAAGTTGATTGACAAAAAGGAAAATGGAGGATTATGCAGTATAATTAAGTAAATAAACATTACTGAGCCCATTACTAAATAGACACGGTGCATTAGGGAGATCGCGCTGTGTTCAAGGTGTTTGCGCACGCAGAAATATAATTTAATTTAAAAATACACAGACCTTGTTCTGTTTCAGGTGGTTCTGTCCCTGTCTTGATTTATTAATTAGACTACTTACATTGGTGCTTTGAGTTGGTTTATTTTCTGCTGCCTAAATTATTAGGAGAACACAGGAACTAATTAGTGATTTTTGTATGTTAGCAAGTGTCGCAAGGTCAATAAGGTAAATACATTTTTTTTATTGTGATTAATTTTTTAATAAAGGTAAGTATTTTAAATCATGGATAATTATTATCCAAAGAAGAAGAAAACGTTTTTCTGCTATCAGAAAATGAAAAATTTATTTAAAAAGGTTAAAAAGTTTGTTGAAATAATTTTGGATGAAGAATCGACTCCCAAATCAGCAAATGTAAATAATAAACTTGTCAGAGAAGAATTAATTGATCATTGTAAAAATTATATTGTAAATACAGATAAGGACAGAAATTCAAGCAGATCCCCAGAACAGATTAATGTGACGCTAAGAAAGCAGATTAATGTAAAGCCAAGAGTCCCAGTTCATATTAATAGAGTCCCAGCCCAGACCCCTTCTCAAGGCGTCACAAAAGAAAGGTATGATGAGATGCCTAGTACTTCTGGAATTAATATTCAAGATCAAGTAAATTCTACAAATGATTTAATTGAGCAGTTAACAAGAAACATGGAAACAGTGATAGATCCGGTGACAATTGGACCTGTTCTCCCAGTGCTTAGAAAAGATGAAAGTAGTCCCACAGCTTTAACGGTCCCATTGAATTGTGAAATTCAAAAGTTTGCTGAAAAACTTTATTCTAATGTACCTGAAAATGAGCTAGTAATGATTCCAACTCAGCAAGAGAGAGTGATGACTCTAGTTTCACCTAGTGAAAACTCTGACGTTGACTTGATTGACCTGACACAGCCTGATGAGTACAAATTACTGGATGTTGCAAAATTGAAAAAGTGATTTAAAAGAATGAATAAATGATACAATCAGTACAGACAGATTAAAAACATATCAGGATGATGAGGACATTGAAGGCTTGAACAATACAGGTAGGATTGCCCCTGCCCATATAAAAGATTTAATTTGGGCTTTGAGAAAATGGGGTGGTCTAAATAAATGGAAAACAAAACGTACGAAGAAAAAGGAGAAGGAAAAAGCGAATTTAGCTGTTGTAAGAGAGTGTAAAAATCCACAGATGCAGAATGAGATAAATCAGCAGCAACAGCTGCTGAATCAACAGCTACAAATTCAGCGACAGGAGGTGATTCAGCAGAATGAGATACCAAATCATGTTAATGAGCAGAAATACAATACTGATACAGGGTTCAGTGGAGACCAGGAAGACAGACCTGATCCAGTTAAAATTGCAAACAAGCAGGGAAACTCATTTCCTAATGTTCCACAGTACAAGATGAAGCCAGAAACAATTCCTGTTATTGAAACATTCGTTAAGCAGGGTGTCCTAAAAGAGATTGAGAACAGTCTTTGTAACTCACCAGATATGGGAATTAGAAAGCCAGATGAAAGGTACAAAATAGTACAGGACCTGAGAAAGGTTAACAAGATAGTTATCCCTTGTTGTCCTATTGTTCCTAAACCAGTAGAGATCCTTTGTCAGATACCACATGATGCTGAGTGGTATTGGGTCTCAATGCACCCAGAGAGTCAAATAATTTTTGCTTTCAGGTTCCAAGAGAGAATTCCCAGACAGGTAACTATTGAAAGAATTAAAATGATTCAGGCAATGCAATACCCAAAGACACAAAAAGAGGTAAGAATGTTCCTAGGCATGGTTGGTTACTGTTGCCAATGGATTAATGGTTTCTCAGTAATTATGAGGCCATTGCAAAGACTGATAAAAGCAGTTATAAGAGACCGAATTGTCCTGACAGAAATTAAGCTTGAAGCCATTGAGCAATTTAAAAAGAGTTTGAGTGAAGCTCCTGTTCAGGGCATGCCTGACTTCAACAAAGAAATTGAGCTTCTTGACAAAATAGCAGTGATACAATGTGCTGCAAATGGAGAGAAGAAGAATTGTGTCTCAAAAGGCAATGAGCACGCAGGTACCATTGTTAAATTTTGTGCTCAGGAGTGGGTTGCAATCAATGGGGAAAAATTCAATGAACATGTTTCAAGCATCCTCATACTAATCTTTGCAATTCAGACATGGCAAGAATTAAAACAATTACAAGATGAGACACATGATGAGGAGAAAAACACATGGCTCAAAGAAGGTTTCAGACAGCAAGAGGAAGATGAAATTTGGGTATACATAGATGACAGACCTGTTATGCCCAATTGCATGATTGCTGACATGGCACGGATGTACCATGGTCCAATTGAGAGTTTGGGAACCATAGGCCGGGAGGGTGGTTCATTTACAAATATTCAAATAGATCTTTTTGAAATGCCCCAACATAACAAACTGAGATATGTCCTAGTCATCATTTGTTTATTTTCACAATGGGTGGAAGCTTTTCCAACAAGAAAAAATGACTCAATTACTGTGGGAACAGACGTAATTTCAAAAGAAAAGGAGCAGGCTCATGATCTATTGCCAAGAGACTTGGTCAGAACAAAGGTTCATCGGAGGAGAAACTGTCTAGTACCCAGGTGGCAGAAAGCAAGACAGGTGATACTAGTCACAACAGATACTGGGTAGATGATGCATATCAATCATACCCTTTGTGTATCTGCACCTGATAACACTGATGAAGTTAGTGAAGACACTGCAACTGATTCAGACTCTGAAGAAGAAATTTCTGAAGAAAATCCAGATCTTGAAGATCGACAAGGTGGTCGACATCTGGATGATGATGTCAATGTGAATGAAACATTGAATGAAGAAGATCTAGAGATTGTGATTCTAGATTCAGAAAATGATGAAAATCTGCCAGAAAAAGAATCTCAAGCAGAGAAAGAAGATTCTGAAGCAGGAAAAGATTCTGAAGCAGGAAATTCTGAGCAAGAAGACAATCAAGTCCAGGAGAGTATTGAAAAGCAGAAGAGTAGCTCTGTATGCAGGAACAAGAATCCTGAAACTGGGAAGCTGAAGGTGATCCCTGAAGAAGAGGAAGAATTACCAAGTACCAGCTATAAGGATGATGTTCCTAACGGAGTGAAGCTGCAGAGTAAAGAAGTTCCTAGGTACAGATTTGAAGTCTCAGAAACAGATACACTCGGGAGTGACGAAGATTCTGAAATAAGAAAATTCAGAAAAAGAACTTGGAAAGCTGTATGTAATGAAGTCAAGCCTGTGAAGAAACTCTGGCCTAAAGGTGATGTCTGGCCTAAAGATTTAAAGTTCAAATATGAAGTGTCAAATCAGAAGAGTGATTTAGACAAAAAAGAGCAAGCTGAAGAGAAAATTGAAATGATTACCAAGAAAAGCAAAAGACCATTGAGACCAAATGTAAAATACAAGTCTCCTGAATGGGCCTACATAACTATCCCTCCAATAGTTGACGAGCGCAGTAGCAGTCAGGTGGACTTAAAAAAAAAATATGGTGACAATGACTAGGTTTAGTTTTCTTTAAGTTGAGGTTTATTTTTGGCATAAGGCTGAAGAAATTTTGTTAGACACAAGGTCGAATAAATTGTGTTAGCTGGAAACACTATTATGTAAGACGCAAGGTCGAAGAAAACATGTTTTAGAATTTGAAAAAAAAAGAGGGGGTATATACTATTACTATATACTAATTTTTCAAAAATTTTCAAAAATGTACTTTTAGTTTTTTGTTTTGTTTTATAATACTCAGATTGATATTTGTTTTGTTGGTGCAATTCAAAAAGTAGTTATGCAATTTAAAACGTAGTTACCTATGAACTCATTGGGGGTTGGGGATTCAAAGGTGGAAAAGATTCAATTTAGCATTTTGTAGGACTCAATATGAGAGTTGTAGAAATATAGATGAAATTAGAGCTTAAATACTAATCCAGAGTAAGCCTGAAACATGTTCAATAGATAACATTTTTAAGTAAAATTTTTGGATTTTGTTTGGTGATTTTGAAATCACCAGATGAGGGAGTTGATGGACCGAGCTTCAGAAATAATTTTATTCTGGCTCGTGAAGTTAAAACTCTCATAACATGAACTAATATATTAATGAATTATTGCATGATTTGTTGTACTAAAACAATCTAGAGTAAAATTCCACATCATTATACAGAACTAATGTGCTTTATGTTGCATTTGCAAGTCTGTTTTGTAACACATAACTAATGTTGTTTTGTCTGTCCTTTTGTCTTTGTCAACACTAATGCTGCTGATTCAAAAATGGCATGTGCTTATTTTGTGCATTATGTGTGTGTCTATGTCTTTGTCTATATATGTTTGTTTGTTTTTCTTTTGTCTTTTTCAGATTTATGAAGATTCCTGCTGGACATTATGAAGAATGGTAGATTTTAAATGTGCTGCTTTTCTGTGTGCTTCTGCTAGGTGACTTATACTAATGGGTTTACATTAGCTATGTAGGTTGGAAACAGAATGACTTTCATTTCCTGAATTAATTATTGTTTTGTGTTTGTTTAAATAATAGTTTTCTGAAAAAGTGACTCGAGCTAAAAGTGGCGCAGTGACGAAAGCAAAAGTGGCGCAGAAAATTGATGCTTTCTGAAAAGAGGCCCACTGATGAAAAGCCACACGAGAAAAACTTATTTTGAAAAAGATGAAAAGCCTATGAACTTTTATTGTGAAAAGTTTTTGAAAAGAACTGCAAAAGGCACTCTGTGGAGAGGTTTGCTAATGTGCCACGAGAAGCTCAGAACGGACAGGCTCAAGGCCAGGATGTGAGTCGCGGCATTTTTGAGCACTACATGAACGATCTTTGCTACAAAATGTAGCAGCCTAAGGAAGTGCTGCCAGGACTCTGTGCATGAACAATGGCTTTGTGTAAAAGCCTGGACTTGAGGTGGAAGATGTCACAGTTTACTGTGGCGTGAGGTGGTTCAGCCAATGGGGAGTCAGAATTCAGCTGATGGTATGTGAAATTAGTTAATTTAGCCATAGTTTTAGGGAATAAGAATAGGCTCTAGGAGCAGATTTTTGGCTTACGCTTCTTGATTCCAGAGGGACGTGTTCTGCTGTCTGATGATTACACGTAAGGAAAGCTGATTTAAAATACTTTGTTTTCAGGCAATGAGGGTAGAGACAGAGAATTAGTTAGGGTTTGGAAATGCTCTTTTTCACTTATTTCTGCTAATGAATAATATTTTCTTGAATTAAGCTTAATTAAGCTTTCTTGAATTAAGCTCTCTTTATAAATGCTGAATAAAACTTTCTTATGACTTTTTAAAATGCTTGCATAATAAAGTTCCAAACCTAAGTTTTCCTGAATATGTTTGAATAAACTTTTAAAATGACAAGCTGGTCTTGTTTATTGTATATAGTTTAAACAACATATCAGATCCATTCGCCTCATGATTTAGCTGCTCTGTTATTTTATGGGCCTGGTATTGATTGGTAAGTTTGGTGGTAGATAGTGACATCATTTATGCAGAATTTTAGTAGGAGCGCTGGATCAGTTTTTGGTAGCATTCGTACGGTTATATGTTGTTTTTGACATACATGTTACATACATGATACATATATGTTGGTATAGTCATAGGATTAATGTTTAACATATGTTGAGTGTTAGACCTGTCTGACTTTTTGGCGAAGTCCCTCCTAATTTTTATTTATTTTGTCCCCTTTTTGCCCCTCATACCCTTATTAATTTTTGTGTCTACTGGCTTTTTATAGGTGTTGGTCAGGGGGATAGGTGTTTTCTTCCCCCCTCATAATCTTTTACCTTAGGCCCAGAGGCCTGTTCTGACAGGAAAGTTGGCACCACCTAAAATGGTGGCCACCAACTGCCCCAACTGTCACCAACAGAACCTGGCCATAGACCAACATAGGGCCTTCCAGAACCTTCTGGTCCATTCTGGACCACTGAAGGGCGGCCTATATAAGGCGGAATGCTGGACAGCCATTTTGTCTGTCAGTGAGGAGCAGCTGGAGTGAAGGCTGAGGTCCAGTGGGGGTAGGATTCTGAAGGGTGGTTCCCTCTACAAGAGTAGCCCTCTGTCAAGGTTGGCCCCCTCTTTGGTCCTGTTGTCCTAGCCAAGTTAGCTCATCCTGCTGATCCTGGGCAGGGAGATTAAGGGGTTAACTCTAGTAGTCCTGAGAGTTCCCCCGTGCCCTAGTCTGCCCAGTAAGGAGGAATAGGGGGTTGGTGCTGAGAGAGTACAACCTGGCTTTATTTTGAAGGAGCCCCCCCCCTTTCCCCGTCTCTTCGTTTTGGTGAAGAAAGGAAGTAACATCCCTGAATAACTGGAGTGTTTCCTTACCCTGGACTGGTCCTGTGGCGTAGGGCAAGCTCTTCCGCCTGTGGGTGAAAGGTGTGAGGAGAACTGGGAGCAGGACCTTGGAAATACCGAATACGCTTGGTACCATCGCCCCCCCGGGATCCACTGAGCCGGAGAAGCCTGTCGAGGCTTCCCCTTCGTGAGCGGGACCCCCGGGGCGCCTTTCGCGCTGTGACGCATTGCTGGAAGTGACCCCGGCTTGAGGAGAGTGAGAGCGCCATCGCGCATGCCCCTTTGAGGTAGCTATCCCCGGAAGGAGGGGCCGTGAAGGGAGCAGGCCCCAGCGATCAGCGTCTCGCCACGGAGCAGATCACTGTGGGAGGCGGCCTTGGCGAGAGCGCTTCCGCGCAGGCGCATCGGAGGAGTGCTTCCTTCGCGCTGCGCTGAGGGAAGGCGCCGGAGGGTTCCTCAGCTCGCCGCCGGTCAGGTCGCTACCTCCTGCTTGGGCGCTGTGTCCAGGATTCGGCCTGAGCAGGGAGGGAGAGCGAGGAGGCCTGACAGCGGTAAAGAGGGTTGGGGTCTGCCTGGAGGTTATCTTTAGCGCGGAGGTAGCGCGAAGGGGCCAGAGGAGGAGTGGGAACTTTCCTGACCTTGTTTTCCCCCCGCCCTCACACGAGATCGATCTTGTCCCCTGAACCCGGACTGCCTGCAGAACCGCCTGGTAACAACAAGTAAGGAGGAGTTCAGGACGGGGGAGAGTGACGCTGGTAATTGATTTAAGGAGACCTTCAGGGGCTGAATATTTTGAGTATAGTGTCCTACAAGGTATTTTCATTCCATCACTGTGGGGGCTTAATTGAATGCTGATGGAGGTGAATCTAACCCCAGGATACCCAGAGAAGTAGTAAGAGGAGTTAAAGGTGTTTCATGTGACTGAGAGTGAGGCTCTGGCCTAATTTAAGTAAGCGGAGTACAGCCATTATCTAATCAGACCTTCTTATCCCAACTGAAAAGAAACTACATTGTGATTCTCTTTGCGATTGGTTTAATGACAAGTGAACTGTAATGTGGAATGTGGAACCTGGCTAACTAAATTGCTTAACAGTTTAAATGTTACTACTGTGATGATACTTGCTCATGCTTATAAGTGAAGTGTAGTTTTCTCCCAAGATTCTAGCGGAGTATATCTAGCCTAATTGATTCTAGGGTACAGTTATCCTAATGCAGAAGTGTGATGAGAATTTGGTAATACAGTAACTGCTAGTAATTTAAAAAGTGATAATCTGCTAGTAGTTTAAAGAAAGTGTAATTGTTGACCCTGAAAGTGATCTAAACTGCTTGAACTATTTATATGTGAGTTACTGATTTGACAACCCAGAGCATATTATTTTTATATAAAGCAGTACGTATTTTCATATAATTTTGGTGTAGTGTTTTTCTTTTTGAGTGCTATTGCGTGAAGTTACTTTTGGGTGGTCTGCAACCTTTACACTGTGCCTCTAGATGTTAGTCTTGCCCTAGGCCAGGCTACCTAATTCCAACATATTGGTGCCTAGCGGTGGGATTGCGGACTTGGTTGCAGCTACTTACTAGTAATTTGGCGTAATACACCTAACCTACACCAGGAGTTTTCTCCTTGCGGCCCTCCCAATTAGTCTTTTTGTTTTTTCTAAATTTATTCCTGGTGGTGGGTGGAGTTGGTTTTAGGTTACCCTCACCCCACTGAAATCTCTGGTGTGTATCCAGGTTTGCCAGACTCACAATGGAGTTTGCGGTGGAAAACCTGGAAGTCTATTCCGTGCCCCAATTGAGAATGTTCTGCCAGCAGATGGGGGTCTTCTTCAAACATGGTGCAAGGAAGGGGGAGCTCCAGACTAGCCTTAGGGCCTGGGTGGAGGCACACCAAGAGACAAAGGAGGAGGATGAAGAGGTTGACCGGGGCACAGAAGGGGGGGTGGAGGAGTTATTCCGCCATGAGGGGGAAAACTTGCTCACCGGACCAGTGTCCTATTCCAGAAAGGGCAGTAGCATTTCTGGGAGAAGCCTAACAGAAGCTGAGCTTACCGACAGGAGGGAGAAGAGACAACTAAAGTGGGAGTTGGCTAAGATGGAATTGGAGAAAGAGGAGAAGAGGATGGTCCATGAGTTTAGGCTAAAGGAACTGGAGCTCCAAAGTCTACAACGGGGGTCCTCTCCTGTTAGGAATGGTGGCAGCGAACCGAAAGAGTCAGCCAGGGAGACCAAACCCTATATCCCAAAGGACCTGATAGCGAGCTTCAGTCAGGGGGATGATGTTGCTAAGTGGCTGGCCGCTTATGAGGTTTCTTTGAAGGTTCATGGTGTGCAGGAGAAGCACTGGGGGGGTAGTTTGTACAAGTACATGCCTCCTGCTGGTCGGGACACCTTGTTGGCCCTGGAGCCAGAGGAACAGACAAACTACCCCACCATGAAGCTGGCGTTATTGAGGAAGTTCGGGCTCACCCCAGAAAGGTACCGACAGAAGTTTAGGGGGAGCCACAAGATGGGAACTCAGAACTGGGTGGACTTCCTTGATTACGCCAGAAAGGCTTTAGAGGGTTGGGTCAAGGGCAGTGAGGTAAAAGATTATGAGGGGCTGTATGATCTGTTTTTGAGAGAACACCTCCTCGAGAAATGTTTTCCCGAGCTGCGCCAACACCTGGTAGACAGCAAGCTGACCAATCCCCGGAAGCTTGCAGAGGAGGCGGACATCTGGACAAGTACCCGGGTGTCCACCAAGGGGACTGGAGGGGAATCTCAAAAAGCCGGACAGGGCGCCCCCCAGAAGAAGGAGGGGGGGGAGAAAAAGAAAGAGTTCTCTAAAGGTCCCCAAAATAACTTCCAAGGGAAGGGAGCAGGTTTCACCCCTAGGGCAAACCCGCCCCGGAACCCTCATCCTGGCCAGAGCCAGCAGCCCAGGGTTCTCCACTGTTTTGAATGCGGTGGCGTTGGACATTATAAGGGAGATGTCAGATGCCCAAAGAGACCACCCCCTCCCACCGGAGGAAAGTCACCGGGAGTAGCTAGTGTAGCGCTCGGGGAGGAGTTGCCCTTAGATAAGGGGGGTGAGTGGGCGGGTGTCACCTTAGTGTCCCTGGGAGAGCGGGAGATGGTGCCAAAGATCCAGGTGCCCCCAAATACTACAAAGTATGGGCAATGGGTTACCATCAATGGCCAGAGAGGGGAGGCTCTGAGGGATACAGGAGCCAGTATGACTATGGTGAGAAGTCAGCTGGTGTCCCCAGAGCAGGTTGTTCCAAATGTACTCCACCCCGCCGCGATGGCTGACGGCAGAATGGGCCACTATCCAGTGGCTGAGGTTCCCTTTGAGTGGGAGGGGGTTGCAGGTTCACTTCGAGTTGCCGTAAGCCCTGCCGTGCCAGTCGATTGCCTGTTGGGGAATGACATGGAACACAACACTTGGAGAGAGGTGGAATACCGGACGCATTCTGCGATGCTGGGTACACCTGACTGGGCCTGTGTCAGCACACGGTCTGCGACTGCCCGGAGAGGGAGTTCGCCTGGGTTGGAGCCTGGAACAATGGCCCAACCCGCTGCTAAGAAGGGACAGACCCGGAGACAGAGAAAGCCTGCTCCGGCTTCCACACCCCATGAGACAGATCGGCCACCTGCGGTGGTGGACCAGGAGTCCGTGGAGGGGGAAGTAGACTCTCTGGAGGATTTGCCCATCCCTGCGGAGTGGCATGTGGAGGGAGGTCCTACCAGAGAGGAATTCTGTAAGGGGCAGAGGGAGTGCCCCACCCTTGAGGGACTGAGGCGACAGGCTGAAGCCCAAGCAGCAGGTGATGTTACGGGACATTACCATATTTACTGGGAGGATGGACTCCTCTACAGTGAACCCAAGGTACCCTCGCCTGGTTCGTCGAGGGCTTTGGTAGTCCCGCAACAGTACCGAGCCTTTCTTCTGGAACTGGCTCATGCCATACCCCTGGCAGGACACTTAGGCCAGGACAAGACCTTTGCACGGCTTGTTCTCCACTTTTACTGGCCTCAGATGAAAGCGGCGTCCAACACATACTGTAGGACATGTGTAACCTGCCAGGCCAGTGGGAAAACAGGGGTGAAGCTAAAAGCTCCCCTGGAACCACTTCCAGTCGTTAGCACCCCCTTTGAGAGGGTGGGCATCGACATTGTAGGGCCTTTGGATCCACCAACAGCAGCTGGTCACAGGTTTATCCTGGTACTGGTGGATCATGCCACACGGTACCCAGAGGCAATACCTCTGAGGACAGTCACTGCACCTGTAGTGGCAAGAGCCCTAATGGGAATCTTTACCCGAGTGGGATTTCCCAAGGAAGTTGTGTCCGACAGGGGGACCAACTTCCTGTCAGCTTACATGCGGGCAATGTGGAAGGAGTGTGGAGTGACCTACCGGTTCACCACTCCTTATCACCCCCAGTCAAATGGACTGGTTGAGAGGTTCAATAAGACCTTGAAGGGCATGATCAGAAGTCTGCCCGCGAGCCTGCGGAGGAAATGGGATGTCCTCCTGCCCTGTTTACTTTTCTCCTACAGGGAAGTGCCCCAGAAGGGAGTGGGCTTCAGCCCCTTTGAGCTTCTGTATGGGCACCCTGTACGCGGTCCTCTCAGCCTGGTGAAGGATGGTTGGGAGAAATCTCCCAGAAAACCCCCCCAGGATGTGGTGAGCTACATGCTGGCCTTCAGGAGCCAAATGGCGAAGTTGTGGAAGCAAGCTTCTGACAACTTGGAGGCCAGCCAGGCAGTCATGAAGGAGTGGTACGACCACAACGCTCACCCGGTGGAACTGGAGCCTGGACAGAAAGTGTGGGTGATGGAACCTGGAGAGCTTAGCGCCCTCCAGGATCGCTGGACAGGCCCCTTCGAGGTGTTGGAAAAGAAGGGTAAGGCCACATACCTGGTGGACCTTAAGACCCCTCGACAGCCCCTACGGGTGCTACACGCCAACAGACTCAAGCCCCACCATGAGAGGCCCGAAGTCATGCTGATGATGGTGACTGACGGGGGAGAGGAAGCGGAAAGCGAACCTCTCCCCGATCTCTTTTCGTCCCAAGAGAAGGATGGGTCAGTGGAGGGAGTGAATCTCTCTCCCACTCTCACTCCTGAGCAACGGGAGGACTGCCGCCAGATACTGGAGCAGTACTCTTCTTTGTTCTCCCTTGTCCCGGGAAGGACCCACCTGTGTACCCATGATGTGGACACAGGAGACAGCCCACCAGTGAAGTCCAAGACCTACCGGCTGTCTGACAAGGTGAAGGCTAGCATACATGGAGAAGTTGCCAAGATGCTAGAGCTGGGAGTAATTGAACCTTCCAACAGCCCTTGGTCCAGTCCGGTGGTGCTCGTGCCAAAAGCCGCACCACCAGGCACCACACCTGAACTGAGGTTCTGTGTGGATTACCGAGGACTGAATTCAGTGACAAGGACTGATGCTCATCCGATCCCTAGGGCGGATGAATTGATTGACCGGCTAGGAGCTGCCCAATATCTAAGTACCTTTGACCTCACTTCAGGGTACTGGCAGATCTCCTTGACAGATGGAGCAAGGGAAAGGTCAGCCTTCTCCACGCCTGAGGGACACTACCAGTTCTGTGTGATGCCCTTTGGGCTCAAGAACGCCCCTGCCACATTTCAGCGGCTGGTGAACCAGGTCCTCTCTGGATTGGAGAGTTTCTCTGCTGCCTACTTGGATGACATTGCTGTCTTCAGTAGCAGCTGGGAGGACCATCTGCAGCATTTGCAGGCCGTTCTCCAGGCCCTGAGACAAGCTGGATTGACCATCAAAGCCAGCAAATGCCAGATTGGGCAGGGGTCGGTTGTGTACCTTGGACACTTGGTGGGTAGGGGGACTGTGCAGCCCCTGCAGGCGAAGATTGAGGCAATCATGGCCTGGGAACCCCCCAAGACACAGACTGAGGTCCGAGCTTTCCTGGGCCTCACAGGTTACTACCGTCGCTTTGTGAAGGGGTATGGCACTATTGTAGCGCCCCTCACAGAGCTCACCTCCAAGAAACAACCTCGACGGGTAGTTTGGACAAAGGCTTGTCAGCAAGCCTTTGAAAAATTGAAACAGGCAATGTGTGCGGCACCGGTCCTGAGGGCCCCAGACTTCTCCAAGGAGTTCATTGTCCAAACGGATGCATCAGAACATGGCATTGGGGCAGTGTTATCGCAACTCAATGAAGAGGGTCTGGATCAACCTGTAGTCTTCTTATCCAGGAGACTGCTTCCCCGGGAACAGAAGTGGAGTGCCATTGAAAGGGAAGCTTTTGCGGTGGTGTGGGCTCTGAAGAAGCTGCGGCCATACCTCTTTGGCTCGCACTTCCTGGTTCAGACCGACCACCGACCCCTTCGTTGGCTGATGCAAATGAAGGGGGAAAATCCCAAGCTGTTGAGGTGGTCCATCTCCCTACAGGGAATGGACTTCCGGGTGGAACATCGGCCTGGAGTGGACCACGCCAATGCAGACGGTCTCTCCAGGTATTTCCGCCTTAGTGATGAGGACTCCCAAGGGGTTGGGTAGTTCTCCCCACTTTCAGCTGGGGGGGACGCGTGTTAGACCTGTCTGACTTTTTGGCGAAGTCCCTCCTAATTTTTATTTATTTTGTCCCCTTTTTGCCCCTCATACCCTTATTAATTTTTGTGTCTACTGGCTTTTTATAGGTGTTGGTCAGGGGGATAGGTGTTTTCTTCCCCCCTCATAATCTTTTACCTTAGGCCCAGAGGCCTGTTCTGACAGGAAAGTTGGCACCACCTAAAATGGTGGCCACCAACTGCCCCAACTGTCACCAACAGAACCTGGCCATAGACCAACATAGGGCCTTCCAGAACCTTCTGGTCCATTCTGGACCACTGAAGGGCGGCCTATATAAGGCGGAATGCTGGACAGCCATTTTGTCTGTCAGTGAGGAGCAGCTGGAGTGAAGGCTGAGGTCCAGTGGGGGTAGGATTCTGAAGGGTGGTTCCCTCTACAAGAGTAGCCCTCTGTCAAGGTTGGCCCCCTCTTTGGTCCTGTTGTCCTAGCCAAGTTAGCTCATCCTGCTGATCCTGGGCAGGGAGATTAAGGGGTTAACTCTAGTAGTCCTGAGAGTTCCCCCGTGCCCTAGTCTGCCCAGTAAGGAGGAATAGGGGGTTGGTGCTGAGAGAGTACAACCTGGCTTTATTTTGAAGGAGCCCCCCCCCTTTCCCCGTCTCTTCGTTTTGGTGAAGAAAGGAAGTAACATCCCTGAATAACTGGAGTGTTTCCTTACCCTGGACTGGTCCTGTGGCGTAGGGCAAGCTCTTCCGCCTGTGGGTGAAAGGTGTGAGGAGAACTGGGAGCAGGACCTTGGAAATACCGAATACGCTTGGTACCATCGCCCCCCCGGGATCCACTGAGCCGGAGAAGCCTGTCGAGGCTTCCCCTTCGTGAGCGGGACCCCCGGGGCGCCTTTCGCGCTGTGACGCATTGCTGGAAGTGACCCCGGCTTGAGGAGAGTGAGAGCGCCATCGCGCATGCCCCTTTGAGGTAGCTATCCCCGGAAGGAGGGGCCGTGAAGGGAGCAGGCCCCAGCGATCAGCGTCTCGCCACGGAGCAGATCACTGTGGGAGGCGGCCTTGGCGAGAGCGCTTCCGCGCAGGCGCATCGGAGGAGTGCTTCCTTCGCGCTGCGCTGAGGGAAGGCGCCGGAGGGTTCCTCAGCTCGCCGCCGGTCAGGTCGCTACCTCCTGCTTGGGCGCTGTGTCCAGGATTCGGCCTGAGCAGGGAGGGAGAGCGAGGAGGCCTGACAGCGGTAAAGAGGGTTGGGGTCTGCCTGGAGGTTATCTTTAGCGCGGAGGTAGCGCGAAGGGGCCAGAGGAGGAGTGGGAACTTTCCTGACCTTGTTTTCCCCCCGCCCTCACACGAGATCGATCTTGTCCCCTGAACCCGGACTGCCTGCAGAACCGCCTGGTAACAACAAGTAAGGAGGAGTTCAGGACGGGGGAGAGTGACGCTGGTAATTGATTTAAGGAGACCTTCAGGGGCTGAATATTTTGAGTATAGTGTCCTACAAGGTATTTTCATTCCATCACTGTGGGGGCTTAATTGAATGCTGATGGAGGTGAATCTAACCCCAGGATACCCAGAGAAGTAGTAAGAGGAGTTAAAGGTGTTTCATGTGACTGAGAGTGAGGCTCTGGCCTAATTTAAGTAAGCGGAGTACAGCCATTATCTAATCAGACCTTCTTATCCCAACTGAAAAGAAACTACATTGTGATTCTCTTTGCGATTGGTTTAATGACAAGTGAACTGTAATGTGGAATGTGGAACCTGGCTAACTAAATTGCTTAACAGTTTAAATGTTACTACTGTGATGATACTTGCTCATGCTTATAAGTGAAGTGTAGTTTTCTCCCAAGATTCTAGCGGAGTATATCTAGCCTAATTGATTCTAGGGTACAGTTATCCTAATGCAGAAGTGTGATGAGAATTTGGTAATACAGTAACTGCTAGTAATTTAAAAAGTGATAATCTGCTAGTAGTTTAAAGAAAGTGTAATTGTTGACCCTGAAAGTGATCTAAACTGCTTGAACTATTTATATGTGAGTTACTGATTTGACAACCCAGAGCATATTATTTTTATATAAAGCAGTACGTATTTTCATATAATTTTGGTGTAGTGTTTTTCTTTTTGAGTGCTATTGCGTGAAGTTACTTTTGGGTGGTCTGCAACCTTTACACTGTGCCTCTAGATGTTAGTCTTGCCCTAGGCCAGGCTACCTAATTCCAACATTGAGTTTTTGATTTTGTCAGACTGTTATATGTAGTTTTAAGGGTTTTTTTCCAGCAGTGTGAAAAATTCCTGGTTTGCCATGGCAAGAGTAGTGTGACTAGAAAAGTTACACAGTGCATTTGTTCTGTTTCAAAATTGTGGTATAGAATATATCACGTGTTGTGGACGTACAACACAAGTTTAGGGACCTTAGATTGTTTGGTTAAATGTATAGTGAGGATTGCCTATGAAATCGTAGCATTAAGCATAGGGACTTGTTGCCCGTTTTAAAACTTTTTGTGAAAAGAGTAGTAGGATTTATCCAAGCTTGAGAGAAGGATGAGATAGCGTCGTCTATTCTTATTAACGTTTGACGTTTTCTGTGGTTGGTTCATGTCCTGCCAAGAATTTGTGTGTGTATGATCAGGGTTTTCTGTTTGAAAGTGCGTGAATGATTTGTAATATCAATTGGGTGAAATTTTGGATTGCTAAATGTATCTGCATTCAATTAGAGACACGATTGGTTATTACCTGTTAGAAGGGTAGGGTAAGAATTGCTCTATTGGCGATTGAGACTATTCTGTGAGAATAGCGTTGTCTATTCCACGCTGAGAATACTTGAATGAATGTATAAAACTATCTCTTTGTTTAGAGAAGCAGGCAAATGGTTTGTTTATTGTAGTTATTAATTGCGTTTAAAAAATAATTGGAAAGCGTTTTTGGAGCCTTCAGGGTAAAGAATGCGCTATTTTAAAGTATTGTAAAGTGCTCCACGCTATTTAAATCCATTTAAAAGCATTGCGGTCTATTTAAAACAATTTAAAAGTGTCCCGATCGAAATTGTGAAGGAGGGGCTATTTTTAGGAGCGAGAGTGTGTGAGGAGAGCCTGGAGCTGCAGCGGCTGTGTGCGTCAGAGCCACCGCGCTCTGATTGGTTCAGGCGTTCGTAGCGTCATAGCAAAGAAGCGCTGTGATTCGCTGAAGTGCTTTGGAGTGGTTGCGCGTGATTGGCTGATGCGCGTCACCACTGCCTGCCGAATTGTTTGTATTTTCCAAGCATCCCCGTTTTGAAAATAATTGGGTAGTCCAGCTAAATTAAGTGGAGGTTTGCTTCATATTGGAAAGCACGTCCTGGTGAATCAGCTGTTTGCATTAACTGATTCCCCCTAGTACATAACGAGAAGACACTCGAATATAAAACCAAGTCCCCGCTACAATCGCGCTGTTGAAGTGTGTTACAGCTAATATCTGTGGCGAGTTGCGCGCTGTGTAAGGATTATATTTTAAAGCGAGGGGCTGAGCGCACGAAGGGAGAGAGAGACTGCAGCAGCAGCGGTATACGGTCACAGCAACAGCCGCGCTGTGATTGGACGAGCGTTGCGAAAGCCGCGTTCTGATTGGCTGGAGCATTTTCAGCCGCTGTGTTGTGATTTGCCGATGCGCGTCACAGAGGCTGTGCAGAGATTGGCTGAATGCGCGTTGCTGCCTGCCTAATTGTTTACATTTGTCCCGGTTTAGTTTTCATTCCCCGCTACAGATGTGCTTATCACAGCTGATGTGTTCAGTGACAGCTAGTTGTGCGCTGTGTTGTGGGCTTGTTGGCAGAGGAGGGGCTGTTTGGAGCATGAGAGCTCGAGGGGAGACTGCAGCAGAAGCGGCTGTGATTGGCTGAGTGCTGTAGCAGCCGCACTGATTGGCTGATGCCCATTGTTTACTTCTGCCGAGTGTTTGTGCTTTTGATTTCCATAGCGCTAGTGCCCAGAGTTTCATTTAGAAACTGTTTAGGCTTTGACTTTACTAGCGCTAGTGCCCAGAGCTTTGTTTGAAACTGATCAGACATTAGGGAGGTGGGACATGCTGCTGGAAAATAGTGGTTACCACAGCAACCACCCTGGTAGGGACAGCAGTAGTAGAGGTGTCTAGAGCAGGGACAGCAGTGATATCAGCTATCACAAAAATAAGGTAGCAGCAAAGCATTAGCAGCTGCCACCAGAGCTGTAGCAGCAGTACTTTCTACTGGGACAGGAACCACAGTAACAGTCACAGCTTTGACCCCAGTCACCTCCACAATAACATCAGTAATTGTAGCAATAATTGTAGTTTGTAATTACTAAGCCAAATTAAGTTCATAGAAGATAAATTTAAAGTTGATTGACAAAAAGGAAAATGGAGGATTATGCAGTATAATTAAGTAAATAAACATTACTGAGCCCATTACTAAATAGACACGGTGCATTAGGGAGATCGCGCTGTGTTCAAGGTGGTTGCGCACGCAGAAATATAATTTAATTTAAAAATACACAGACCTTGTTCTGTTTCAGGTGGTTCTGTCCCTGTCTTGATTTATTAATTAGACTACTTACATTGGTGCTTTGAGTTGGTTTATTTTCTGCTGCCTAAATTATTAGGAGAACACAGAAACTAATTAGTGATTTTTGTATGTTAGCAAGTGTCGCAAGGTCAATAAGGTAAATACATTTTTTTATTGTGATTAATTTTTTAATAAAGGTAAGTATTTTAAATCATGGATAATTATTATCCAAAGAAGAAGAAAACGTTTTTCTGCTATCAGAAAATGAAAAATTTATTTAAAAAGGTTAAAAAGTTTGTTGAAATAATTTTGGATGAAGAATCGACTCCCAAATCAGCAAATGTAACTAATAAACTTGTCAGAGAAGAATTAATTGATCATTGTAAAAATTATATTGTAAATACAGATAAGGACAGAAATTCAAGCAGATCCCCAGAACAGATTAATGTGACGCTAAGAAAGCAGATTAATGTAAAGCCAAGAGTCCCAGTTCATATTAATAGAGTCCCAGCCCAGACCCCTTCTCAAGGCGTCACAAAAGAAAGGTATGATGAGATGCCTAGTACTTCTGGAATTAATATTCAAGATCAAGTAAATTCTACAAATGATTTAATTGAGCAGTTAACAAGAAACATGGAAACAGTGATAGATCCCGTGACAATTGGACCTGTTCTCCCAGTGCTTAGAAAAGATGAAAGTAGTCCCACAGCTTTAACGGTCCCATTGAATTGTGAAATTCAAAAGTTTGCTGAAAAACTTTATTCTAATGTACCTGAAAATGAGCTAGTAATGATTCCAACTCAGCAAGAGAGAGTGATGACTCTAGTTTCACCTAGTGAAAACTCTGACGTTGACTTGATTGACCTGACACAGCCTGATGAGTACAAATTACTGGATGTTGCAAAATTGAAAAAGTGATTTAAAAGAATGAATAAATGATACAATCAGTACAGACAGATTAAAAACATATCAGGATGATGAGGACATTGAAGGCTTGAACAATACAGGTAGGATTGCCCCTGCCCATATAAAAGATTTAATTTGGGCTTTGAGAAAATGGGGTGGTCTAAATAAATGGAAAACAAAACGTACGAAGAAAAAGGAGAAGGAAAAAGCGAATTTAGCTGTTGTAAGAGAGTGTAAAAATCCACAGATGCAGAATGAGATAAATCAGCAGCAACAGCTGCTGAATCAACAGCTACAAATTCAGCGACAGGAGGTGATTCAGCAGAATGAGATACCAAATTTAATGAGCAGAAATACAATACTGATACAGGATTCAGTGGAGACCAGGAAGACAGACCTGATCCAGTTAAAATTGCAAACAAGCAGGGAAACTCATTTCCTAATGTTCCACAGTACAAGATGAAGCCAGAAACAATTCCTGTTATTGAAACATTCGTTAAGCAGGGTGTCCTAAAAGAGATTGAGAACAGTCTTTGTAACTCACCAGATATGGGAATTAGAAAGCCAGATGAAAGGTACAAAATAGTACAGGACCTGAGAAAGGTTAACAAGATAGTTATCCCTTGTTGTCCTATTGTGCCTAAACCAGTAGAGATCCTTTGTCAGATACCACATGATGCTGAGTGGTATTGGGTCTCAATGCACCCAGAGAGTCAAATAATTTTTGCTTTCAGGTTCCAAGAGAGAATTCCCAGACAGGTAACTATTGAAAGAATTAAAATGATTCAGGCAATGCAATACCCAAAGACACAAAAAGAGGTAAGAATGTTCCTAGGCATGGTTGGTTACTGTTGCCAATGGATTAATGGTTTCTCAGTAATTATGAGGCCATTGCAAAGACTGATAAAAGCAGTTATAAGAGACCGAATTGTCCTGACAGAAATTAAGCTTGAAGCCATTGAGCAATTTAAAAAGAGTTTGAGTGAAGCTCCTGTTCAGGGCATGCCTGACTTCAACAAAGAAATTGAGCTTCTTGACAAAATAGCAGTGATAAAATGTGCTGCAAATGGAGAGAAGAAGAATTATGTCTCAAAAGGCAATGAGCACGCAGGTACCATTGTTAAATTTTGTGCTCAGGAGTGGGTTGCAATCAATGGGGAAAAATTCAATGAACATGTTTCAAGCATCCTCATACTAATCTTTGCAATTCAGACATGGCAAGAATTAAAACAATTACAAGATGAGACACATGATGAGGAGAAAAACACATGGCTCAAAGAAGGTTTCAGACAGCAAGAGGAAGATGAAATTTGGGTATACATAGATGACAGACCTGTTATGCCCAATTGCATGATTGCTGACATGGCACGGATGTACCATGGTCCAATTGAGAGTTTGGGAACCATAGGCCGGGAGGGTGGTTCATTTACAAATATTCAAATAGATCTTTTTGAAATGCCCCAACATAACAAACTGAGATATGTCCTAGTCATCATTTGTTTATTTTCAAAATGGGTGGAAGCTTTTCCAACAAGAAAAAATGACTCAATTACTGTGGGAACAGACGTAATTTCAAAAGAAAAGGAGCAGGCTCATGATCTATTGCCAAGAGACTTGGTCAGAACAAAGGTTCATCGGAGGAGAAACTGTCTAGTACCCAGGTGGCAGAAAGCAAGACAGGTGATACTAGTCACAACAGATACTGGGTAGATGATGCATATCAATCATACCCTTTGTGTATCTGCACCTGATAACACTGATGAAGTTAGTGAAGACACTGCAACTGATTCAGACTCTGAAGAAGAAATTTCTGAAGAAAATCCAGATCTTGAAGATCGACAAGGTGGTCGACATCTGGATGATGATGTCAATGTGAATGAAACATTGAATGAAGAAGATCTAGAGATTGTGATTCTAGATTCAGAAAATGATGAAAATCTGCCAGAAAAAGAATCTCAAGCAGAGAAAGAAGATTCTGAAGCAGGAAAAGATTCTGAAGCAGGAAATTCTGAGCAAGAAGACAATCAAGTCCAGGAGAGTATTGAAAAGCAGAAGAGTAGCTCTGTATGCAGGAACAAGAATCCTGAAACTGGGAAGCTGAAGGTGATCCCTGAAGAAGAGGAAGAATTACCAAGTACCAGCTATAAGGATGATGTTCCTAACGGAGTGAAGCTGCAGAGTAAAGAAGTTCCTAGGTACAGATTTGAAGTCTCAGAAACAGATACACTCGGGAGTGACGAAGATTCTGAAATAAGAAAATTCAGAAAAAGAACTTGGAAAGCTGTATGTAATGAAGTCAAGCCTGTGAAGAAACTCTGGCCTAAAGGTGATGTCTGGCCTAAAGATTTAAAGTTCAAATATGAAGTGTCAAATCAGAAGAGTGATTTAGACAAAAAAGAGCAAGCTGAAGAGAAAATTGAAATGATTACCAAGAAAAGCAAAAGACCATTGAGACCAAATGTAAAATACAAGTCTCCTGAATGGGCCTACATAACTATCCCTCCAATAGTTGACGAGCGCAGTAGCAGTCAGGTGGACTTAAAAAAAAATATGGTGACAATGACTAGGTTTAGTTTTCTTTAAGTTGAGGTTTATTTTTGGCATAAGGCTGAAGAAATTTTGTTAGACACAAGGTCGAATAAATTGTGTTAGCTGGAAACACTATTATGTAAGACGCAAGGTCGAAGAAAACATGTTTTAGAATTTGAAAAAAAAAGAGGGGGTATATACTATTACTATATACTAATTTTTCAAAAATTTTCAAAAATGTACTTTTAGTTTTTTGTTTTGTTTTATAATACTCAGATTGATATTTGTTTTGTTGGTGCAATTCAAAAAGTAGTTATGCAATTTAAAACGTAGTTACCTATAAACTCATTGGGGGTTGGGGATTCAAAGGTGGAAAAGATTCAATTTAGCATTTTGTAGGACTCAATATGAGAGTTGTAGAAATATAGATGAAATTAGAGCTTAAATACTAATCCAGAGTAAGCCTGAAACATGTTCAATAGATAACATTTTTAAGTAAAATTTTTGGATTTTGTTTGGTGATTTTGAAATCACCAGATGAGGGAGTTGATGGAGCGAGCTTCAGAAATAATTTTATTCTGGCTCGTGAAGTTAAAACTCTCATAACATGAACTAATATATTAATGAATTATTGCATGATTTGTTGTACTAAAACAATCTAGAGTAAAATTCCACATCATTATACAGAACTAATGTGCTTTATGTTGCATTTGCAAGTCTGTTTTGTAACACATAACTAATGTTGTTTTGTCTGTCCTTTTGTCTTTGTCAACACTAATGCTGCTGATTCAAAAATGGCATGTGCTTATTTTGTGCATTATGTGTGTGTCTATGTCTTTGTCTATATATGTTTGTTTGTTTTTCTTTTGTCTTTTTCAGATTTATGAAGATTCCTGCTGGACATTATGAAGAATGGTAGATTTTAAATGTGCTGCTTTTCTGTGTGCTTCTGCTAGGTGACTTATACTAATGGGTTTACATTAGCTATGTAGGTTGGAAACAGAATGACTTTCATTTCCTGAATTAATTATTGTTTTGTGTTTGTTTAAATAATAGTTTTCTGAAAAAGTGACTCGAGCTAAAAGTGGCGCAGTGACGAAAGCAAAAGTGGCGCAGAAAATTGATGCTTTCTGAAAAGAGGCTCGCTGATGAAAAGCCACACGAGAAAAACTTATTTTGAAAAAGATGAAAAGCCTATGAACTTTTATTGTGAAAAGTTTTTGAAAAGAACTGCAAAAGGCACTCTGTGGAGAGGTTTGCTAATGTGCCACGAGAAGCTCAGAACGGACAGGCTCAAGGCCAGGATGTGAGTCGCGGCATTTTTGAGCACTACATGAACGATCTATGCTACAAAATGTAGCAGCCTAAGGAAGTGCTGCCAGGACTCTGTGCATGAACAATGGCTTTGTGTAAAAGCCTGGACTTGAGGTGGAAGATGTCACAGTTTACTGTGGCGTGAGGTGGTTCAGCCAATGGGGAGTCAGAATTCAGCTGATGGTATGTGAAATTAGTTAATTTAGCCATAGTTTTAGGGAATAAGAATAGGCTCTAGGAGCAGATTTTTGGCTTACGCTTCTTGATTCCAGAGGGACGTGTTCTGCTGTCTGATGATTACACGTAAGGAAAGCTGATTTAAAATACTTTGTTTTCAGGCAATGAGGGTAGAGACAGAGAATTAGTTAGGGTTTGGAAATGCTCTTTTTCACTTATTTCTGCTAATGAATAATATTTTCTTGAATTAAGCTTAATTAAGCTTTCTTGAATTAAGCTCTCTTTATAAATGCTGAATAAAACTTTCTTATGACTTTTTAAAATGCTTGCTTAATAAAGTTCCAAACCTAAGTTTTCCTGAATATGTTTGAATAAACTTTTAAAATGACAAGCTGGTCTTGTTTATTGTAGATAGTTTAAACAACATATCAGATCCATTCGCCTCATGATTCAGCTGCTCTGTTATTTTATGGGCCTGGTATTGATTGGTAAGTTTGGTGGTAGATAGTGACATCATTTATGCAGAATTTTAGTAGGAGCTCTGGATCAGTATCATATTTGAATCCATTGTTACAGCAATACAAGTATCTAAAAACCCACTCAGTGATTCATATATGTATACACACATCTAATCACTTACCTGTAGATTACCTCATACATGCTGTCAATGAACAATAGAACACTATCAAAAATACTTATACACCTAAATCGACATTACACACCAGCACACATCCTATTCACATATGAAGTCATCCTACTCACTTATGCAAACAATGGATCATACTTACATATTTACTTAGCTACACACTTATACAAACACAACTTCATCTATTCATTTAGATAGTAAGTCATACTTAGTGAATTATAAAATCATTATTACAAGTATAAAGTTATCCATACAGTCACTCACACAATCATTGAGTCTTATGTATACTTATTTATATACAACAACTGACACATACACTGCCTTTTATTTTTCTAGTTTATTGGACATGTACCATTGAGAAATATATTTGCTCATCACCACACCCATAAAGATATTCACTCACCCAAACAACTGTTAGAACATGTAATTTTAACTTCATATATCTAGTGAATCAACTATTCACACATCTTTGGGCAGTCGCACACCCCCCACCGAACCACACACACATTCACTCTCCCATACAAATACTCAGTTAACTAATCAATAACTAATATAGACTTTCACATAGCTAGTAACCAACTTGAGAACCAGTTTACACAACAACTGATAAAGTGATACAGATATTCAAACAGTTTAGTCACTATCCACTATATTTAGTGAGACACTATAAATTGGTCAAGTAAACAGTCAATTACACTGATACTAAATCCTCCATCCAAATATTTATTTTTATATATCCACTCATTCTTCACTGCAAATTGCTATATATATAATGCATATTTAAATAACGAAGCAAACCACATTCACTGGATGATGTCATCAGTGATGTCATCAGTGATGTCATTTGAGATGTCATCAGTGATGTCACTGATCATGTCATGAATGATGTAATATGTGACATCATCTCTAGTGGATTGCGGGTGTGCGAAATATAGTTAGTACAACTAACTATATAGGAGCAATTTCAATGGTTTTGTATGAGTGAAATGTCCAGCTAACTATAACACCCCTAAAACTTATAGTTTTTTGAGTGAATTTTAAAGGTTTTTTAAATGCTAATTCCTAACTATATAAGGCCTGAAACCTATGGCTTTTTCAGTGAATATATACATATATATATATATATATATTACCTACTGGCGGTCGCCAGTAGGTAGTTATAGTTAGGATAATTTTCAATGTTAAATCTCAACATTCTATTTTGAATAACTTTGGCGCCGGTTGACGAATCTGCCTGAAATTTTCAGGAAAATGGTCTCATGGCGGTCCGGTCCTTCCCTGAAAGTTTGGGGGGGATTCGTCAAGCGGGGGCCGAGATAAAAGGGGGGTCCCAAAACGCGTTTTCCCCATGTTAATTTCCATAGGGCGGTCGATTTCACTTTTAGCTCGAACGGCTGAATGGATTTCCACCAAACTTGGCAAAATTGTAGGGACTGGTAGCCCGATGTGCCTTTGCTATGTCTCAAGATATGTGCTTCAGTGGATTTTGAGAAATTAACCTTCAAAAAAATATATATATCTATAGGCGCTCTCCGGTGCGCGCACCGGAGAGCGCTCCCGGCGCGACACGCGACTTGCGTGCAGAAAGCTGATTGGCTCTCAGTTGTCTGTAAACATTCTAAACAGTCCGGAGCGGCCGCCATCTTGTCTATCGGTAAAATCTAGTCATAAGAGGTGGCAAAAACAAAGGGTGGAATTGACCATAAGGGGGCAGGGTAGACCCCCCCTGACCCCCTAGGTTTGATATGGGGGCCATTAAAGGGTCCCGCGGGGCCTCCCCCCAAATTTTTTTTTTTTCGATTTTCGCGGGGGGAGCGCCTGGTGCGCGCACCGGGGAGCGTATCGAGGAGGGTACTATGGAAAAATAATCACTTCAAAAAATTGTATGTTTATTAATTGTTTTTTTTAAATTTTTTTATTTTATGTAAGTACCTACATGTAGGTACTAATGAAGAGACTTAAATTTAATGTTCACCATCTTCTTTGTAGCCATCTTGCATGTTGTTATTGTATTTTTTGTGGTATATGGAATTCATAATATAGTCTGTCTGGAAAGGAGAAACAGATCTTTTAAGCACTCCCTGAGAATTTCTAGGGGATCATGAGTAGTCTATCCTGTTCACTTATGAAAATGAGGTGAAAAATATTCATATGAGATAATATAGTGGGAGAAAGGTAGTAACTATGAGTAAACTTACTATGTAACAGAAAAATAGTTGAACAGTATACTATAAGTCTCACTTTATATTTTAAACATTTTTGGTAATACTTCATGAATTACATATAAAAAAGAATATTGTCTGAAACAATTGAAATTATTAAAGATAAATTTATTCCTCTGATTCTTTTTCGTAATTTAATAAAATTTCTAACATAATATTGTCCGGAATTTCCTCATAATTATATGTACATGATTCAATTTCTTCCAAACATTCTATAAACTGTTCATCCAAAGAGTCATCCATGAAATCAACTTCTTTTTTTTCATCTTCTGGTTTTTCCACCTTTACTTTGATAGAAGTATCATTTGCCTTATTTTCTCCTTCCATTTTCTTTCTGAAAATTGCATATAAATTAACTATATTAGTAGAGCTAGTATACCAGAGAAGCCTAACTCAATCCATAACTATTACAGAGAAGTCTATCTCTATCTCTAACTATTAAAGAGGGATAGCATATCACTAACAGAATATTTTTTAAGAAATAAACTTAACGTGTACAATATACTTCCATAATTAGAAGTTACCTTAGAGAAATTAGTTGAAGTTGTCAGTGAAATTTGTTTTCAAGTGTACTTCAGGAAGCAGTAGTCAAAATGGCTTTGTTTCCCTCTCTTCTTTTATATATATTGTTGTACTTAACCAATCAAACGTCAGGAAATAATCGTAGAAAATGAGAGATACTTTTTAATTGGTTGTAAATTCTAACATTACAAGTGTGTTTTTGTCATGTAATTTACCTCAGGATATTTAGACAGGCCTGTAGCCTAAATGTCTCAATGGAATTTCACCAAATTTGGGCAAATGGTAGGGACTGCTATGTAGTAGGGCCTATTCTATATTTGATGAAAGTGTCTCCAGTGGTTTTTTTGTAAATTGCTTTCCCACCTTTTTTTAACGAGCGCTTAGGGGTGCGCGCTCCTTTACGCGCACTGGCAGCGTTACGGGAGTCCTCCATTTTGTGTTTCGGAACAATCGAGACACAAGATGGAGGGTAAACAATGTTCGGAATGGATAGAAGGGGGAACTGTAGAGACTTCTTGACCCTCTAGGTTTTCTGAGGGGGGCTTAGGAGGCTCATAAACGTAAAAAAAAAAAAAAAAATTCTTTAATTTTTCGCGGGGGTAGCGCCTGGTGCACGCACCTTTAAGCGTACCCGAAAGCGTACTTTGGTGAAAAATAGTGAAAAAAGTTAGAAAAAAATAAACGCTTTGAATGATCAGAGTTAGGGTAGCTCTGAAAAGAGCTTTTGGGATCTGTGGTTGATTTAGGTACCTACAAGTAGGTTCCAATACACATTCTTAAATTCAGGAGGAATATTCTATTCCCCTCATCTGAGAAGTGCACTCCATCTCCTCTGTAGATGTCTTGCATGTTGTAACGCAAGTTATTATTGTATAATGAACCCATTCCATAGTCTCTCATGTAAGCAGAAACAGATTTATTTACATGTTTCCGTGCTTTCTCAAATTGTGGACCAAATTGGTTGGACCAGTTCCATTTCTGTCTTTGGCATATATTGGAATATACCAAGGCAGTGTGGGGAAAAAGTATCATCAATTGATGAAAGGTGTCCTTTAATAGCATTTCCAGACCTACCCCAGTTAATGTGCCTAGATCGTTTCCACCACAGTGCACAATTATAAGGTCAGGTTCTGGCAGATGCAAAAAGGTTTTCACCAATGGTATCAATTGGTGACATTTTAATCCTCTGTGGCCAATCCACTTGATTTCCACATTTGATAAATCAAGGTTATGAAAATTTCTGCTAGCTGCATACCTTTGAGCCCAGTGGATGTAGCTATGTCCAATAACCCAAACAGAGTACATGATGTGAGAAGGATCTGGTCCAGTCAGATGAAGTGTGGGAATGAAATGGCAGTTGGAACAGTAGGAGTTCACAAAAAAATAATTGTGGAGTTTCTGTGCTCTTGAATCACAAGCAATGATTGGTGGATTCAGATAGTTGAAAACTGAAAGTTAGGGTGTATGGTTATGTTGTGTGAAAGAAGCAATTTGAATGGTTTAAAAAAAGTCACCAAAAGCAAAAATACCCTGTATAGGCTGCTGTATTGACAGGTCAAACATCCTTGCTGAGTTAATTTGCAACATTGTAAGATAAACTTTTGAACCTTACAGTTCAGTTAGGAGGGAGTTGCTATGGTAACAGATAGAAAGGTTTGAGAGGGGGATGGGTGTTGGTTTGAAAATAGTGAGGGAAGAGTTTTCATTGGTTGAATTAAGGCATATGTGTACAAAGATAGAGATTTTCTATGCCAGTCTTGGTTTCAGTGTATTGAGAGCACACCTTTTCCTCTGTTAAAGAAAAATTGGTGTGTGTGTCTGACACTGTTTTCAATCTCCAAAAGCATTTGTAAAGGTAAGTAATGATTCATTTAATTTAGATAGAGATTTATTTGCTCTATGGAGAATATTTGGAAGCAGATAGTTTTGTTTTAGAAGTGAAATTGTATGTTAGTATATAAGTCCTGCGCAGTGTTTTTTACATGTTATTTAAAAATCGATTTTGGGTGCAAATGAATGGTATTTTTATTTGGCCCTTATTTATGATTGCCATGTGCAACTGATGCATGACTTTAAACATGGGTAATAAGTGACGCACTGGTGGCGCAAGGCTTTCATAAATAAGGCCCTGACTTTGTTTGATGATATTGAGTGGTTGTACTTAGGTTCTGCGCAGTGTTCTTTACATGTCATTGAAAAATCGATTTTTGGGTGCAATTGATTGGTATATGTATTTGGCCCTTATTTATGAATGCCATGTGCAGCTGATGCATGACTTTAAACATGGGTAATAAGTGATGCACTGGTGGCGCAAGGCTTTCATAAATAAGGCCCTGACTTTGTTTGATGATATTGAGTGGTTGTACTTAGGTTCTGTGCAGTGTTCCTTACATGTTATTCAAAAATCGATTTTTGGGTGCAATTGATTGGTATATGTATTTTGCCCTTATTTATGATTGCCATGTGCAGCTGATGCATGACTTTAAACATGGGTAATAAGTGACGCACTGGTGGCGCAAGGTTTTCATAAATAAGGCCCTGACTTTGTTTGATGATATTGAGTGGTTGTACTTAGGTTCTGTGCAGTGTTCTTTACATGTTATTCAAAAATCGATTTTTGGGTGCAATTGATTGGTATATGTATTTGGCCCTTATTTATGAATGCCATGTGCAGCTGATGCATGACTTTAAACATGGGTAATAAGTGACGCACTGGTGGCGCAAGGCTTTCATAAATAAGGCCCTGACTTTGTTTGATGATATTGAGTGGTTGTACTTAGGTTCTGTGCAGTGTTCCTTACATGTTATTCAAAAATCGATTTTTGGGTGCAATTGATTGGTATATGTATTTTGCCATTATTTATGATTGCCATGTGCAGCTGATGCATGACTTTAAACATGGGTAATAAGTGACGCACTGGTGGCGCAAGGCTTTCATAAATAAGGCCCTGACTTTGTTTGATGATATTGAGTGGTTGTACTTAGGTTCTGCGCAGTGTTCTTTACATGTTATTCAAAAATCGATTTTTGGGTGCAATTGATTGGTATATGTATTTGGCCCTTATTTATGAATGCCATGTGCAGCTGATGCATGACTTTAAACATGGGTAATAAGTGACGCACTGGTGGCGCAAGGCTTTCATAAATAAGGCCCTGACTTTGTTTGATGATATTGAGTGGTTGTACTTAGGTTCTGTGCAGTGTTCCTTACATGTTATTCAAAAATCGATTTTTGGGTGCAATTGATTGGTATATGTATTTGGCCATTATTTATGATTGCCATGTGCAGCTGATGCATGACTTTAAACATGGGTAATAAGTGACGCACTGGTGGCGCAAGGCTTTCATAAATAAGGCCCTGACTTTGTTTGATGATATTGAGTGGTTGTACTTAGGTTCTGCGCAGTGTTCTTTACATGTTATTCAAAAATCGATTTTTGGGTGCAATTGATTGGTATATGTATTTGGCCCTTATTTATGAATGCCATGTGCAGCTGATGCATGACTTTAAACATGGGTAATAAGTGACGCACTGGTGGCGCAAGGCTTTCATAAATAAGGCCCTGAGTTTGTTTGATGATATTGAGTGGTTGTACTTAGGTTCTGTGCAGTGTTCCTTACATGTTATTCAAAAATCGATTTTTGGGTGCAATTGATTGGTATATGTATTTGGCCCTTATTTATGAATGCCATGTGCAGCTGATGCATGACTTTAAACATGGGTAATAAGTGACGCACTGGTGGCGCAAGGCTTTCATAAATAAGGCCCTGACTTTGTTTGATGATATTGATTGGTTGTACATAGGTTCTGTGCAGTGTTCCTTACATGTTATTCAAAAATCGATTTTTGGGTGCAATTGATTGGTATATGTATTTTGCCCTTATTTATGATTGCCATGTGCAGCTGATGCATGACTTTAAACATGGGTAATAAGTGACGCACTGGTGGCGCAAGGCTTTCATAAATAAGGCCCTGAGTTTGTTTGATGATATTGAGTGGTTGTACATAGGTTCTGCACAGTGTTTCTTACATGTTATTCAAAGATCGATTTTTGGGTGCAATTGATTGGTATATGTATTTGGCCCTTATTTATGATTGCCATGTGCAGCTGATGCATGACTTTAAACATGGGTAATAAGTGACGCACTGGTGGCGCAAGGCTTTCATAAATAAGGCCCTGACTTTGTTTGATGATATTGAGTGGTTGTACTTAGGTTCTGTGCAGTGTTTCTTACATGTTATTCAAAAATCGATTTTTGGGTGCAATTGATTGGTATATGTATTTGGCCCTTATTTATGATTGCCATGTGCAGCTGATGCATGACTTTAAACATGGGTAATAAGTGACGCACTGGTGGCGCAAGGCTTTCATAAATAAGGCCCTGACTTTGTTTGATGATATTGAGTGGTTGTACTTAGGTTCTGTGCAGTGTTCCTTACATGTTATTCAAAAATCGATTTTTGGGTGCAATTGATTGGTATATGTATTTGGCCCTTATTTATGATTGCATGTGCAGCTGATGCATGACTTTAAACATGGGTAATAAGTGACGCACTGGTGGCGCAAGGCTTTCATAAATAAGGCCCTGAGTTTGTTTGATGATATTGAGTGGTTGTACATAGGTTCTGCACAGTGTTTCTTACATGTTATTCAAAGATCGATTTTTGGGTGCAATTGATTGGTATATGTATTTGGCCCTTATTTATGATTGCCATGTGCAGCTGATGCATGACTTTAAACATGGGTAATAAGTGACGCACTGGTGGCGCAAGGCTTTCATCAATAAGGCCCTGACTTTGTTTGATGATATTGAGTGGTTGTACTTAGGTTTTGCGCAGTGTTCCTTACATGTTATTCAAAAATCGATTTTTGGGTGCAATTGATTGGTATATGTATTTGGCCCTTATTTATGAATGCCATGTGCAGCTGATGCATGACTTTAAACATGGGTAATAAGTGACGCACTGGTGGGGCAAGGCTTTCATAAATGAGACCCTGACTTTGTTTGATGATATTGATTGGTTGTACATAGGTTCTGCGCCGTGTTTCTTACATGTTATTTAAAAATCGATTTTTGGGTGCAATTGATTGGTATATGTATTTGGCCCTTATTTATGATTGCCATGTGCAGCTGATGCATGACTTTAAACATGGGTAATAAGTGACGCACTGGTGGCGCAAGGCTTTCATAAATAAGGCCCTGACTTTGTTTGATGATATTGAGTGGTTGTACTTAGGTTTTGCGCAGTGTTCCTTACATGTTATTCAAAAATCGATTTTTGGGTGCAATTGATTGGTATATGTATTTGGCCCTTATTTATGAATGCCATGTGCAGCTGATGCATGACTTTAAACATGGGTAATAAGTGACGCACTGGTGGGGCAAGGCTTTCATAAATGAGACCCTGACTTTGTTTGATGATATTGATTGGTTGTACATAGGTTCTGCGCCGTGTTTCTTACATGTTATTTAAAAATCGATTTTTGGGTGCAATTGATTGGTATATGTATTTGGCCCTTATTTATGATTGCCATGTGCAGCTGATGCAAAACTTTAAACATGGGTAATAAGTGACACACTGGTGGCGCAAGGCTTTCATAAATAAGGCCCTGACTTTGTTTGATGATATTGATTGGTTGTACATAGGTTCTGCACAGTGTTTCTTACATGTTATTCAAAAATCGATTTTTGGGTGCAATTGATTGGTATATGTATTTGGCCCTTATTTATGATTGCCATGTGCAGCCGATGCAAAACTTTAAACATGGGTAATAAGTGACGCACTGGTGGCGCAAGGCGTTTATAAATCAGACCCTGACTTTGTTTGATGATATTGAGTGGTTGTACTTAGGTTTTGCGCAGTGTTTCTTACATGTTATTGAAAAATCGATTTTTGGGTGCAATTGATTGGTATTTGCATTTGGCCCTTATTTATGAATGCCATGTGCAGCTGATGCTTGACTTTAAACATGGGTAATAAGTGACGCACTGGTGGCGCAAGGCCTTTAAAAATAAAGCCATGAGTTGCTATTGTATAAACTTAAATATTTTGCAATTTATTGTTTATATTGTTTGCTTTTTAACATTACTTTGTTGTTTGCTAATAGTGGTCTTTCATGTGTTTTTTTAACAGAACAACAGATTCAAATCAACTTCTGAAAAGGAAGCAAAAATGCCTTCAAGGCAAAGAAATATCAAAAATACCATACGGAAAAGGAGAACATCAACAACAGAGTTTATGGAATCCTCTTCAACAACTACTTCAAAAAACACCAGAAAAGCTTCTGGTAAGCCAATTAAGTCTTTTCTTCGCAACATATGTCGTAGGAAAAAAAATGAAATTGCTAATGTGAATATACAGAAAAAGTCAACAAATCTAAAAAGGAAAGAGAAGCCCACAAAAAATGTTTCCATTGGACCAGGAGAGAAGAGAATGGTTAGCAATAGAAGGGTAAATGTTTTTAGGGACATTCGTAGGCGAATGTTTCGCAATAGGGTAGTTTTAAATTTGCTAAAAAATGAAAAGAAAAGTAAACTAAAAGCTGCTTTTTACAAGAAAAAGAAAAGTGTTGAAAAGATTGTTGATCAGGCTTTTGAAGTTAAGAAAAAATTATTTATTTTAATAATCAATAGAATTAGGATACTTAATAAGGCAATGGATGTTTTCAAATCGAACAGTAGATGGAAAAGAATTATTAATCGGAGTAATTTTTGTGAAGTATTTTCTGGTGAATGGATGCATAGTTCAAGTTCTGAGCCTTTTTTTAATGAGGAGAGTTACTTTCAGGAAAATGATTTGGTGCATGCAGTTGACACCAGTGGTCGTGCATATGAGGTGAAAGATAGTTGTGTGATGGAAAAAGAGAAACTTGTATCTAGAGATGCAGAAGAGGTGTTAGCTGATGAAGTTTTAGGGAGACGTACTAAGGGTCCAGTGTACACATGGAAATGCAGTAGTATTTGTAGTGTGCGACAGGAATCAATCGATTTGCTTCGAAATTTCTTACGTACATATAGTAAAAAAAGTCTCAAACAAAAAATGAAGATCCTGCAAGAGTTAGATCCTTGCAGAGTGAGAGAAAGCACAGGTTTGCAAGGGCATTCACTAGCATGTCTTTCTAGAAAAGTTTGTCGGAGTGTTTTTCATCATTTTAGGATGTTAGCAGTGCATCATAATAACGTAAGGAAATTAGTGAGGAAGTTGTATTATGCAAAAAGTCCTGCACTTAAGCTTAAACAGTTAAATAGTGCTCTTTTGCATGGATCTGAAGTGGATGTGAAGACTATTTGTGAAGAAATTGAGTTTTGTTATTTTGGGAACAAAGAGGACAGTGTAGAAATAGATATAGTAATGGATGGTAATGCAGAAGATAATGGACAAATTTCAAGTATTGAAAAGTTTGATGAGGAAATTATCAAGTTTAAGGTGAAATCAAGTGAGAGGCCTAATGTAACTTGTGTGTGTTGTCGACGGACTCATTATAAAATTCAGACTAGGTTAGTTGATTTATATGCAAAAAGTGAATTGGAAAATAATAGTGAATGGGAGGATTTTGTAAGTTATTTGTTGGTGGAGAATTCTTTTGATTTGAGTTTGGATCAGCGTATTTGCACTTATTGTTTGAAAAAATTAAATGAAAATAGAATGCCTGCAAGAGCAGTTTATAATAATCTTCAGTTGATAGATATTCCTTCTGAATTGATGGATCTAAATACTTATGAATCTATTTTGATTCAATGTGTCCATCCTTTTCAGGCTATTGTACGCATGGAGCCTAAGACAGGGAAATTGCCTCCATCAGATTTACTGAGAGGATTAAAGGGAAGAGTTGTTTATTTGCCTCTAGATGTAAAGAAAAATATTAATACAATTGGTGTAGAAAGAGTAGAAGAAGATCCTTTAGTTATTCTAGTTAATGGGGTTCCAACAAAGAGTAAGAAAATTTGGCAAGATTTAGTGGATGTTAAAAAAGTCAAGAAGGCAACGTTGTATTTAGTTAAAAACAATGAGTACTACAAACATGTAAGTGTTGGAGTAGAGGAAACAGCTACAGAAGAAGATAGTGATTCTTCAGTTGGTCAAATTGAAAAAGTTGATGTGTCTAGAACTGAAGAAATATATGAACATTATACTGTTCATCCTTTGCATTCCAAAGAAGTAATGGGAAATGCAATTGACTTGTTTCAAATGAAGGCAGCAAAAGGAAGTCCCATTAGTGTATGGGAAGAAAGTTTGGAAGCTCGTTGTTTTCCACAATTATTTCCAACAGGTTGTGGTGGACGATATGATGATCGACCAGTTCAAATTCCTGCAGCTGAATACCGGACTCTAAGATTATATGCAGAAGATCCAAGGTTTCGTCAATGCATTCCATATTTATTTCATCTACTGTTTGAAAGTGATTTGTCTGGGCTTTCTTATGCAGTTAATCATATATTAAAAAGTGGACCTCATTTGCAAAATGTATGTGCAAGGGACTTTATGGAGAAAGTTAATCTGCAAGACAGTATTTTGGAATCTCAGCTAATCAATCTCATGGCATGTCAACGTGGAACCAACGAGTATTGGTTTCGTCGTCATGGAGAATTGAAATGTATGCTAAGAAACTTAGGAACTCCTACATGGTTCCTCACTCTTAGCTGTGCTGAGTATGCATGGGACGATTTACTTCAATTTCTACGAGAGGCAAATGAAAACATACCAAATATAGAATTGAAAACACCAGGAGAACTGTGTTCTTTAGATCCAGTGAATGTTTGCAGATATTTTAATCATAGATTTGAAGCTATGATGTCTTTTATTACCAACAAAAAAAATCCTCCCCTTGGAGAGGTTTTGGATTTCTTTTGGAGGAAGGAATATCAAGCGAGAGGTGCTCCTCATATACATATGTTGTTGTGGATTAAAGATGCACCCAAATTTGGATCAGATTCAGATGAAACAGTGATGAGTTTCATTGAAGAGTATTCAACATGTGCTGTTCCAAAATCTACTGAAGAAAACAATTTAAGGCAACAAGTTTTACGTTTTCAATCTCATCGTTGTGGAAAGTACTGTCGTCGAAAATTTAAAAACAAGGAAAAGTACTACACGAAATGTCGTTTTGCATTTCCTCGACCAGTGATTTCTAAGGGAAGAGTAAATAATTTGATGTCATCTCTACGACATACTGTGACGAGAAAATCTCCCAAAAACACATATAATTTGAAAAGAAATGAAGAATCTAAGTACATCAACGATTACAACCCAGTGATTTTGTCCATGTGGAATGCTAACATGGATATTCAGTTCGTTGCTGACAACTCTATTGCAGTGGCTCGATATGTGACATCTTACATCACCAAAAAAGAAAAGACAGAACTGAAGGAAATGTGGGAGGACATTTCACATGAAAAGAGTCTAAGCAAGAAATTATACAGTTTCAGTCTGAAGATGTTGTCGCATCGAGAAATTGGAGCATATGAATGTTCTGATCGGTTATCATCAGCAAGTCTCTATGCCAAATCAAGAACAATCATTTGGGTGAGTCTTGGTCTTGCTGCAACACGAAACCGAGTTTTGAAATCTGTACAAGAAATTGAATATTTGGCGGAAAAAGAACCAAACAGTACAGATATTTTGAAGACAAATATGTTGGATACATACTATCCAAATAGAAGTACTCACCTTGAGAACACATGTTTGTATGAAGTTCTTCAAAACTACAGTTATAAGAGGAACATCACAGAAGATATCAATAATGGAAAATATGCACTCATTGGCTATGAAGGATGTCTAGTGAAGCAGAAAAAAGGCCATTTGATTAATCATCGAAAATTGAGTTGTGAAGTTCCAGACAAAAGAGAATTTTACTATTTAGCTCTTTTGCAACTCTTTAAGCCATGGCGTACAGAAGAGGAACTACTTGGAGATTTTCTCTGTTATGAAGACTCTTTTAATGCAACTAAGGATACCATAGAATGTCCTATTTTTCTAATTTATCTGCAAATGTTGAATGAAGAAATGGAGCAAGAAACCACAATTGCTGAAGAGATAGCTAGAAACAGTTCTCAAGATAGTCAGAGTTCTACTTCATTGAGCCAGGATCCACTAGGAGGACCAATTATCCAAAATGAAGCTGCCACTGCCATGGATGAGGTGGAAAGAGCTATGGAACAAGCTCAAGAGGATGGAGTTAACTTAGAAGATTTGGTAACGCAACTAAACATTGAGCAGAAAAAGATATATGATGAAGTCACAGAGCAGATTGAACATGGATTCAGACATGAGAAAAAAGAGTGCTCATGTATATTATTTGACCCTGTCCGATTGTACGTAAGTGGAGAAGCGGGGACAGGAAAAAGTTTTCTAATTAAAGCCGTTGCAAGTTATCTGCAGAAAAGGACTGATTCACCACTGTCTTGTGTTGTAACTGCTCCAACTGGTCTGGCAGCACATAACATTAAAGGGATTACTCTACATCGTTTATTGATGCTGCCAGTTGAACATGATAATAAATTGCATTACAACAAGCTATCTGGAGATGCGTGTTCTGAAGTTTCAAGAGTCTTGAAGAAAATGAAACTTCTTATCATAGATGAAGTAAGCATGGTCTCAAATCTAATGCTTGCTTTTGTGCATTTGAGAATGCAAGAAATTCTTAAAACAGACTATGATGTGTTATTTGGAGGAAAACACATTATTGTTTTTGGAGATCTATTGCAGTTGACTCCAGTAAAAGGACAACCAGTGTTTAAAATGCTCACGCATGAAGATACCAGGAAGTCCCTTGGAAGCATTGGAAATGTTAATATATGGCTAAATTTTAAATATGCTGAACTGCTTCAAAATATGCGACAGGCCAAGGATGAAGATTATAAAAATATTCTACAAGATGTAAGAATTGGAAAAATGACTGAGAAAGGGAAAAAAGCTTTGCATAGTCGATTAATTTCAAATTTGTATCCAAATGAAAACATTCTTCCAGAGAATATTTTTAAAAAAATGACTGAGAAGAAATCTGGGATATGTTTGATGCCAACTCTGCAAGAATGTTCCATCTTCAACCAAAAAATGTTAGACTTAGAAAATGAAGAGATTGTGAAACTGGAAGCAATAGATAAAATAGAGCATATGGGTGCAACAATTGTTTTGTCAGAAAATTTGAAAACTAAGTTGCATTCATTGGAGAAAAGTATTTCAAAAACAGCTGGTTTTGAGAAGACTCTGAATGTGTGTTTAAATTGTCGTATCATTTTGAGAAGGAATTTAAATGTTGAAAGCGGTCTGGTAAATGGAGCAATGGGTTATGTTGTTGATTTTGTGAATTACAGAAATAGAGATGGAATTGAATTTTTAAAAATAAAATTTGATGGCATTGAACAAGTACAACAAATAAGTCGTTGTTCTGCTAGATTTTTACTTGTAAAAGACTTATATGTTCGCCGAAAACAGTTTCCTGTTTGTTTGGCGTATGCGGTGACAATTCATAAATCTCAAGGTTTAAGTGTAGATAGTGCATTGGTGAACATTGGAAGATCTGTGTTTAAAGAGGGTATGGCATATGTGGCATTATCTCGAGTCAGAACTTTATCAGGATTGTACTTGATTGCGTGTGATGAGACAAAGATTTCTGCCGATCTAGATTGTGTTAAAGAATACAATAGGTTAAGAAGAGAGTATGCTCCACATTTGCCTCAATATCCTCTGTTTGAAAAACGTGTGGTAGGCCGAAAAAGAAGAAATGAGGATAATTGTAGTGAGGTAGTTGCAAAAAGACAAAAAGTAGAGAAAACTGTAATTGAAAACAGGAAGAAAAAGAATTGTGGAGAAAATGTTGTTGGATTTCAGTTTGAAAACAGTTCTGGTGTCAACTGCTATGCTAATGTAGTGGTTAATGTTGTTTTTTTTCTTAAAAGTTTACAAGAACAGATTGTTGAAAATCGGGATCAAAGATTGTGTGGTTTATTGAATTCTGTGTTTGAGAAATGTAGCAGTGTTACAGCACAAATAGAAAGTGTAACAGAAATTCGAAATATTTTAGATTTGTGTTCTGGTCAAGATAAATTTTCACAGAACATTCAGCAGGATTGTCAGGAATTTTTAATGTATATGTTTGGTGTTTTGGAAGATGAAGGTGTAGATGTAGATAATCTTTTCAGTCTTTCATATCAATGGCAGCATGACTGCCACAATTGTAGTTTATCAAGTACTACTACAATAGACACTGAAAGATTTATATATTTGACTTTACCAGACTGTAAATCAGTGTCTTTTAAAAATCTAGTTAAAGCAGCAGATCATAATATGGTGTGTACCCAATGTAACTGTACAATGCTGTCCACATTATTTATACAAAGGTATGGGCAGTATATTATTTTAGTTTTCCAACGATGTAGACCTGATGGAACTAAATTGACAACTTCTATCAAAAATTTTGTGGCTTCTCAGTTATCAATTTCTGGAAGGACCTTTACAACTGAAGCTATTATTTATCATGATGGACCTTCGACCACCTCAGGACATTATACATGCTACTTAAAATCTGAAAATGGATGGAGTTACTGCAATGATTCTCATTTAACTTATAAACAACGTTTGCCTTATGACTCTACAAATTCTTATCTAGTGTTTTTAAAACCAAAGTTTTAGTAAAGGGAATTGGCCTTTGAAGACGGGAATAGTTAATAAAAGTTAGTTAGTTAGTTAGTTAATCTAATATTTTAAATTATTTATCTCATGTAGATACTTTAAGTGGATCTCAAAGTAAAAAATACTGATATATCTGACACAAATTGGCCGTGAGGAAAATGTAAGATATGATGTTGTTAGATCTTTTTTCATAGGAAGTTGATGAAATCGAAGTTATAGAGCACAGCAGACTTTTTTTCACCAAAAGGACCTTCACTATCTGCAATCTCATGTAGATACTTTAAGTGGATCTCAAAGTAAAAAATACTGATATATCTGACACAAATTGGCCGTGAGGAAAGTGTAACATATGATGTTGTTAGATCTTTTTTCATAGGAAGTCGATGAAATGGAAGTTATAGAGCACAGCAGACTTTTTTCCACCAAAAGGACCTTCACTATCTGCAATTTGGTCTCACGGAAAAGTAAGTGAATCAAAGATTAGTGTACTTATATGAGATGTATGTTTGAATGGGTTTTTTTAAACACAATCTTTTAGATTGTGTTTTTTTTTTCCCGCTGTTATATGATGAAGACTTTGATCTCACTAATTTAAGTGAAATTCAATATATTCTGAGAACAGCAAAAATAAATAATGTAACATATTGTAGAAGTTATTGTGTAGTTTGCATTGTTTAATTTATATTGTGTTCACATTGTCTTACACTCATTTTCTTTTTCACCCTTATTTACCTCTCTTTACTAATTTACACTCTTTTTTCATCGCTGTTTCTTTAGTGCACTTCATTCACAACTTCTCAATCTAATAGGAACTGTCTGCATTTCCTCTGTTCCTTCCACCACTTTTTATCTTTTTCATATTCTCACAGTACCACTGCTTTAGTTTCCTAACCCTCTCTTTCTTTTTCTCCATTTTTTTTCTTTCGCATTCATTGTACTGTAGTTCACTTAGTTCTTCCTTTTGTCTTTCTGTGTACTTACTCTCTCACTCCTGTTTTATCCATCGTTCTATACTAACTTCATTCCTTTCATCCCTTCACTCTGTTACTTTACTTCACTCACTCTCAATCATCTTCTATTCCTCTTTTTTATTTATAGTTTCTCAATCAGACTTCTCTCCTTTTCACTCATTTTTCTTTTATTTTCTTATCTTTACTGATTTTGATTTGATATCTTACATTCTTTTAGTATCTTATTTACCTTTAGGAATTTGTTCTCTTTCTATTTCTTTTTCCTTTTTTTTTCTCTTTCTACATTACTTTCTTTCTGTTTTTGTATCCTTCACTATTGCATCATTTCTTAGTAAACTTTTGTAGATTTTTAAACCTCATGAACTGTTGCTTCTATTTTATTATGTATTTTTAAGAAATTATAACGTGTTTTTTCTTTTATCTTTCATAGATACAAGTTTGCATTGATTATATGGTAAGTGTGTTTACAAAATCTTTTTTGTTATCACCTTTTGTTTTATTTTCACTATTTTTCTGTCACCCTACCGCACCCCTATTTCCTTACTTTGCTTCCCTCACTTATTCTTTTGTTCCATGTTTACTTCCGACCACATTCAATTTCTTTCAGTACTTCTGCCTATGCACACTCCTTCACTTACCTTTTTTACTGGTTCACTTAGTCCCTTTGTGACAGTCCTTCTTTTACTCTCTCTCTTCTTGGTCTCTATTACTCCCCATGTGTTACCCTTATTCACTTACATGTACCCTTTTTCACCCCTCTTTACTTATATTCACTGATATTTACTTGCCCTCAATCACTGCTATTCTTTTCCTCTGATTCCGTCACTACCTGACATTCCCATACTTAACTGTCCTTCCTTTTACTTTCAACATCCATTTACAATCTCCCTTAACCTCTGCTTTAGTCTTCTTCCTATTTCTTCTTTCTTTTGCTCCCTTATTCATTTTTCTTTTCTCAGTTACTTCCTTTTACACTTTTTATCTGTCTTACTATCTATTACACAGTCCCTCCTTCATTTTTTTTTTCTTTTTTTTTGTTAGTGCGCTGACGGTACGCGCACCGGTGCGCGCACCGAAAGCGAAATATAAAAAAAAATATTTTAAATTAAAAATATTATCTCAATATACATTATAGTGTTCATTTTTACAAAAACATACTTTAGCAATTCACTAAAAAACACATAGGTATGAGTATGAATAAAAAGTTACGAATTAGCATTAAAAAAACCTATGAAATTCACTGAAAAAACCATAGGTTTCACACCAGTTATAGTTAGGAATTAGCATTTAAAAAACCTATGAAATTCACTGAAAAAACCATAGGTTTCACACCAGTTATAGTTAGGAATTAGCATTTAAAAAACCTATTAAATTCACTGAAAAAACCATAGGTTTCACACCAGTTATAGTTAGCTGGAAATTTTACTGATATAAAACCATTGAAATTCCCACGTTATAGTTAGTCGGACTCACTATAACTTGCGCGTGCAATGCACTGCTGATGACATCACATATTACATCACTCATGACATGGTCAGTGACATCACTCATGACACCATCCTTGTGACATAGTGACAGACCTCCTTTCACTATAATGTAACCCTTGAGACACATATTCAAAAATAGAAACAAACATTTTCAAAAAATGGAGATACCCATACCAGTTACAACAAGCAATTCAGTAATTCCACCATCTATATACACATCCACTCATTCACCAACAGTTCTATATAGTCACTCATACATATACTCACTCATCATATGAAGTGATACACCTATACATCCTGTTACACACCGACATTCATCCAAAAGTTACTCACACACATATTCACACGTGCAAATAAACTATTGGACATCCATTTATTTGAATATAGAGTTATACACACACTTCCACCTTACTTCTATTTAAAATTACACATATTTATTCTCTTAAAGAATCACTTATAGAAACACATACTTATTTAAACAGGAACTCTTACAATCTCTTACTCTCACATATACTCACTTATATACATCAATATTCACATATACTAGATTAAAACATATGTAGTTACTGATAAAGACACTAGTGAGACAGTCATTCACTCACTAAGAAACACATATAGACACTCATCCACCCATACAGTCCTGTACATATGTTGTCTTCAAAACACATACAAACAAAGAGTCAGTCACTCATGCATCTATGTGCTAAGTAATACCCCCACCAAACCATACAGACACTCATACTGATACTAAGAGAAACATCTAATAACCCATATACATACGCATGTAGCTACTTACCAACACATGTAGCCACTTATAAACAAAGTGAAACAATAATATATATATTTAAATATTTAAACATTACTCACTAATATTTATTTTTCAGAAAGACACATATTCACTGGATGGTGTCATCAGTGATGTCATGAGTGATGTCACTGACCATGTCATGAGTGATGTAATATGTGATGTCATCAGCAGTGCATTGCACGCGCAAGTTATAGTGAGTCCGACTAACTATAACGTGGGAATTTCAATGGTTTTATATCAGTAAAATTTCCAGCTAACTATAACTGGTGTGAAACCTATGGTTTTTTCAGTGAATTTAATAGGTTTTTTAAATGCTAATTCCTAACTATAACTGGTGTGAAACCTATGGTTTTTTCAGTGAATATATATATATATATATATATATATATATATATATATATATATATATATATATATATATATATATATATATATCACTGAAAAAACCATAGGTTTCACACCAGTTATAGTTAGCTGGAAATTTTACTGATATAAAACCATTGAAATTCCCACGTTATAGTTAGTCGGACTCACTATAACTTGCGCGTGCAATGCACTGCTGATGACATCACATATTACATCACTCATGACATGGTCAGTGACATCACTCATGACATCACTGATGACACCATCCTTGTGACACAGTGACAGACCTCCTTTCAGTGTAATGTAACCCATGAAACACATATTCAAAAATAGAAACTAATATTTTCAAAAAAGTGGATATACCCATACCAGATACAACAACCAATTCAGTAATACCACCATCTAATACACATCCACTCATGTGTATGTATATGGGTTATTAGATATTTTTATTAGTATCAGTATGAGTGTCTATATGGTTTGGTGGGGGTATTACTTAGCACATAGAAGCATGAGTGACTGACTCTTTGTTTGTATGTGTTTTGAAGACAACATATGTACAGGACTGTATGGGTGGATGAGTGTCTATATGTGTTTGTTAGTGAGTGAATGACTGTCTCACTAGTGTCTTTATCAGTAACTACATATGTTTTAATCTAGTATATATGAATATTGATGTATATAAGTGAGTATATGTGAGAGTAAGAGATTGTAAGAGTTCCTGTTTAAATAAGTATGTGTTTCTATAAGTGATTGTTTAAGAGAATAAATATGTGTAATTTTAAATAGAAGTAAGGTGGAAGTGTGTGTATAACTCTATATTCAAATAAATGGATGTCCAATAGTTTATTTGCACGTGTGAATATGTGTGTGAGTAACTTTTGGATGAATGTCGGTGTGTAACAGGATGTATATGTGTATCACTTCATATGATGAGTGAGTATATGTATGAGTGACTATATAGAACTGTTGGTGAATGAGTGGATATGTATATAGATAGTGGAATTACTGAATTGCTTGTTGTAACTGATATAGGTATCTCCATTTTTTAAAAAATTTCAGTTTCTATTTTTGAATATGAGTCTCAAGGGTTACATTATAGTGAAAGGAGGTCTGTCACTATGTCACAAGGATGGTGTCATGAGTGATGTCACTGACCATGTCATGAGTGATGTAATATGTGATGTCATCAGCAGTGCATTGCACGCGCAAGTTATAGTGAGTCCGACTAACTATAACGTGGGAATTTCAATGGTTTTATATCAGTAAAATTTCCAGCTAACTATAACTGGTGTGAAACCTATGGTTTTTTCAGTGAATTTAATAGGTTTTTTAAATGCTAATTCCTAACTATAACCGGTGTGAAACCCATGGTTTTTTCAGTGAATTTCATAGGTTTTTTAAATGCTAATTCCTAACTATAACTGGTGTGAAACCTATGGTTTTTTTCAGTGAATTTCATAGGTTTTTTAAATGCTAATTCCTTACTATAAGTTTCACTTTATAAATAAGACTGTTAGCACTCTAGTTGTTCTTTTTAACACTCTGGTACATTCTGTCATTGGGCTACAGTTGTGCTACATCTAGTTGAATTTTGGGCTACATTTACAATTTTTGATCTCTGGTGGCCATCTTTGGGCTTCATTGGGCTACTTTGGGCTACATTTGGGCTACATTTTGGCTCTAACATATATTAAGCCCAATGTAGCACAATACATATTTTTATAAAGTTAATTTTTTTACAAACCACTTCAGAATAGGGCTACCTGTCTCTACAATTATCCCATTTTTTTTTTTTTAATTTTTGGGGGGAGCGCTCCCAGAGCGCGCCCCGGAGTGCGCCCCGAAAAGCGTATTTCTGAAAAGCGCCCCCGGGCGCGCTCCGGGGAGCGTCTCGTGAGCGCCAATATCGCAAACGAAAACATGATCGTGACGTATCGCGTAGCCGCGACCGCGTGATACGCACGGCGTAAGCGCACCCGGAAGTACTCGAACGAATACGATCGCAAAACGTAAACTTCCGACGCGCTTACGCTGCGCGCCCCCGTGCGCGTAGCGTAAGCGCGTCGGGTCATGTGAGCAGAAAATAACACTTTTCATTGGTTCATAACAGTTTTAGTTTCATAATGATGAAGCCCCTGGTCTTGTGACCTGAAAATAACACTTCTCATTGGTTCAGGACAGTTTTGTTTTCCAAATGATGAAAGCCCCCACCTTTTTTCCTTATTCTGACTTTGTCCTTTGACTGAGGAAGATCTGTTTGGAACTCTCTGTACCTTTTTGTACTTTAAAATGGCTTCAGTAGCAGCAGCAGCAGGTGCATCTCAGCCACCACCACCACCACCACCACCAAGAGGACCAGCTCCAAATTATATTGGTGGTCAAGAACAGGAGGAGGAGGAAGAGGAAGAGGAGGAGGGGAGAAGAAGATGGCTGCCTGAAGAAAACACACCTTATAAACCCAAACCACACTTCATTTGGCAGTTTTTTTCAATCCCAGAGGGGCAAAAAAAGGTGAATGCGCCCAAAGTCACTTGCCTCATCTGCGATGATGAACTTTCACGGGGCAACCCAAATAAGAAATATTCTTTTGGTAACTATACCATGATTCGGCACATGACAAGAAAGCATCCAAACAACTACTCTCGCGCAGAGTTCCGGGAACTGGCCAGTAACCTCCCCCAGTCATCAAGGACCCCCTCCCAAAGAAAACAACCCTCTTCCTCGCAACCAGAAACATCTGAGGTGATGCCTTGCATTCAGCCAAGATTTGCTGATTTTAAAATTACTTGTAAGGCTTGTGGCAAGCTTATCTCCTATGGGGAACAAAGTGTTAAGCTCATCGTCCTTGCAGGTGATAATCACAAGTGCCCCAAAAAGAAATAATTTTTTGGGTTTTTTGTTTTTTTGCTCCAGTTGAGCCAGTTTCAATTCCCTTTTTTTGTTTCTCCCCCTAAAAAATACAAAAAAAATATAAAACTGTTTTGAAAAGCCAAAAAAAGTTTAAAAAGTTCCAAAAACACAAAAAAAATATAAAACAACAAAAAGAAGAAAAAAAAAAGTTCTTTTAAGAACTACCTCCAATTTCTAAATGAAAACTTCATTTTTTTAAAACTCTGTCATCTTTTTCCCTCATTTTACGCTCCCCGGTGCGCTACCTGGTGCGCGCACCGAGCGCTTCCCCCGCGCAAAACGAAAAAAAAAAAAAATATTTTAAATGCCCCGCGGGGCCCTTTTATAGCCCCCACATCAAACCTAGGGGGTCAAAGGGGTCTATCCCTGACGCCTTATGGTCAGTTCCCACTTTGTTTTAGCCACCTCTTATGTCTCGATTTTACCGAGACACAAGATGGCGGCCGCTCTGGACTGTTTCGAATGTTTACAGACACCCGAAAGCCAATCAGCTTTCCATGCGCACCTCGCGTGGCGCGCCTGGAGCGCTCTCCGGTGCGCGCACCGGAGAGCGCCTATAGATATATATATTTTTTTGAACCTAAATTACTCAAAATCCACTGGAGCACATATCTTGAGACATAGCAAAGGCACATCGGGCTACCAGTCCCTACAATTTTGCCAAGTTTGGTGTAAATCCATTCAGCCGTTCGGGCTAAAAGTGAAATCGACCGCCCTATGGAAATTAACATGGGGAAAACGCGTTTTGGGACCCCCCTTTTATCTCGGCCCCCGCTTGACGAATCCCCCCCAAACTTTCAGGGAAGGACCGGACCGCCATGAGACCATTTTCCTGAAAATTTCAGGCACATTCGTCAACCGGCGCCAAAGTTATTCAAAATAGAATGTTGAGATTTAACATTGAAAATTATCCTAACTATAACTACCTACTGGCGACCGCCAGTAGGTAATATATATATATATATATATATATATATATGTGAGAAAGGCCACGCAGCTGGCCGAAACGCTTCATCCTTTCCGTTGCATTTGCGCTCTTGGCTAAATTAAAAGTCACTGTTTCTAGCAGTGGGAGAAAGTCATTCCAGAGTCCGTGTTTCTCTTTATGGTGGATCTACACACCGGAGCGGTAAATATATATATATATATATATATATATATTGCAGTACTCTATCCACCAGGAATCCAATGAAGCAACACGGACTCGGATAGACACGCGGACCCAGTTTCTTTGTGCTTTTTCATTTATTCAGTTTTCTGCCCTGCATCCCATGCCGCCATGACGCGTTTCGGTCCGACCTGGACCTTGATCACATGACGCGTTACTCATGGGCAGGCGCCAAATTTAAAGTGCAAAGTTTGCAAATACAAAGCAGCTGTGTATTCACACATATAGAGCTTGAAAACAGACTATATATTACAATATTGATTTAAAATACTACATATTGGCTGAACGTGGCTACAAAGAAATGTACAAATTTAAAATTCCAATGTAAAAATTTCATTAATGTACAAAACTTAATACATAATAATTTAAATATGTATTATAAATAAAGTTTAAAAAAACTCTTTAATTTTCTCTAAAAAGTTTTAACTATATAAATATTGAAATTTTCCAGTAGCCACACAATTTAAGTACTTAAATACAGTCTGTAAATTACTGCTGAGAAAATGAGGCCCAAGTGGGCAAGCACTTCAGATAGGCAACCAAACCCAAATACTTATGATCGATTATATCAACTGCCTGAGTGGCAATGGCACAAAATGGCGTGATATATAAAGTAAATAAAAGTGATAAGTGAACCCAATTTGAATCAATGAAGATGCAAACATATGAACACCATTGTGTAAAAAGAATTAATGATAAGTGAGATGTGTTGTTAAAAACAAATACATTATTTCATTCCAAAAGGACGCAAGATTATACATTTATTACATAGTACGACGTATAGATGGATTTTAACTGATGAGTTAGAAAAAGATGATTGGCAATATATCAGGTTGGACTTCATTAGATAATTCATAACTCCCATTTGGCAAAAATGTATAAAATATATATATATATATATATATACTCTATATCATAGGTTTCATCAAAAATAAAGAGAACCATCTCCACACAGTATCAGGTACAATGATTCATATACAAGTATATAAATCCTCCGTGGTGTTTAAGCCTGTAGGAGACTTGGAGTTAAGCTCCAGAATATATTTGGTCTCTAGTAATCGTAAGGCACTGACTCTGTCCCCACCCTTGCGCGACGGCGGTATGCAGTCAATGGCATAATACCAAAGAAGAGTGTTATCACTGCCATGTTTAGCTTCAAAATGCCGTGCAACGGGGTATGATTGATCTTTATTATTGATCGCCCGGAGGTGCTGTAGAATCCTCATATGCACGGGTAATTTTGTGCTGTCGACGTAGCGGAGTGCACAAGGGCATTCCAAAACATAAACCACGTATTCCGTTTTGCATGTTATACGTCGTTTAATTTTTACTGGTTGGGGCAAGAAAGGGGTGGTTTAGTCCTTAACGTTTCTTGCATGTTTACATGCTTTACAAGTAAAGCATTTGAAAAAACCTTTTTGTTTAGACAGCCAATTGGAGGGTGGCCTGATTTCTGGATTACACTTATCCAGGCAGTTGCCCATAGATCTAGCTTTACGAAATGTCAATTGCGGGGTATTATTGCTCTTAATTAAATCCTCGCCAATGACTGGATCTTTTAACAGCAAATCCCAATGTCGCCTAAGTATTTTTCTTATGGCCGCTTGTTGTTTACTATAAGTGACGATGACTCTCCCTTTGTTAGTAGCGCCATTGGATACAATAGGGATTTTAGGGGCCAGTGTACTGTCACGAGTCAAAGACTCAGTCTTGCAGATGGCCTTCTCTATAATAGAGGCACTATAACCCATTGAAAGAAACCTGTCCTTACAGCTGTTTTGGGCCAGTTTACATTCCTCCACACTGCTACAGATACGTTTGATCCTCAGCATCTCCCCATACGGGATGCTGTTAATCAAATGTTGGGGATGGTGGCTAGATGCATTTAATACTGAGTTCCCAGCGGTCGGTTTGCGATGTAGTCTGGTACATATTCTATTATCACAAATGTACACCTCCACATCAAGGAAGACTACAGATACCTTACTCATTTGGGCTGTGAACTCTAAATTCAGTTGATTGATGTTTAGCCTGTTAATAAAGTCCCTGGCCAGATCCTCTGACCCCCTCCACAAAAGGAAGAGGTCATCTATATACCTAAGCCAAAGAGGGACATGTGTCCTCAAGGTTGCCTCATGTTCTTGTTTCAGGACCTGCTCCTCCCACCAGCCCATATGTAGGCAAGCATAGCTAGGGGAGAAGCAGGCCCCCATGGCAACCCCCCTGATTTGCTGAAAAACAGTATTATCAAAAGTGAAATAGTTATATTCCAAACACATTTTGATCATATCAATCAACATCTTATTGTGAAGCATAAAACATGCAGGTCTGCGATTTAGATAATGCTCAACCGCTTTGATCCCATCCCGATGACCAATAGAAGTGTAGAGGGACGCAACGTCCATAGTAATTAAGATCAAATCATCAGACCAATTACTTTCATGAATTTTTCTTAAAAAGTCCGAAGTATCCCTGACATGAGATGGCAATGTGACAACCCATTCCTGTAGAAAATAATCTACGTACTTAGATGTGTTTTCAGTTAGGCTACCAATAGCTGAAATTATGGGGCGACCTGGGGGTTTGTGGATGTTCTTGTGCACCTTGGGAAGAAAGTATATAGAAGGTACAGCAGGGTAATCATTATGCAAGAATAGATATTCATCATTGCTAATAAGCCCACTGCTTTTCCAAGCCACCAATTTCCCATAATAATCCAACCAAGATGATTTCACCATTTGTAAATTACTGCGTTTATAGCAAGATACCTCATTCAATTGACTATATGCCTCCTCCATATACATGAGTCGCGGCCACAGGACAATGTTGCCCCCCTTGTCCGATTTTTTTATCACAAGTTCCTCATTGGCCTGTAATTTCTTCATCAGTTCAATGTAGCACCGTTGTTTACAGTTCATTTTGGTGCCGCCATGATTAGTAACTCTGTATAGGTCTTTTAAATCAGAGGCAACAAGTTCATGAAATCGATCCAAGTTGTCATGCATCATTATAGGCAGAAAGACTGATTTTGGTTTAAATGGCGTCTTTATAGTGCTGCCAAAATCCATACCTTCCAATCCCAGTGCACCGATAGGCTCATTTTGGTCTCCCTGTAGTTGTTGGAGATCAAGGAACAAATCTACATCCCCTGCAGAAAGCAACGGTGGACTATTTGCATATTGAGGGGTATTGGTCTTCTCTTTCTTGGCCTTTGTTTTGTGGTGTTTTTGCAATTTCAGTTTGCGAATAAATCTAAAAACATCCATACGGGTTTCAGAATAATTGAAATTGCACTCTGGGCTGAAAGAGAGTCCAAGAGACAGTATTTGACATTCAGCCTTGTTAAGGACGAGATCAGAGAGGTTGATTACAGTATTGGCGGTGTGCTCCAGATTTATTTCCGATTCCACCTGCCTTTCGTGGCTTTCTTGGGCTTTTTGTTCACGTTTGCGCCTCCTATTGCACCTCCTCCTTGCCCCCCGCTTGGCATTGGCGTGCCTTTTTGCTGTGGCTGCTTCTTATATATATATATATATTTTTATATTCACTTAAAAAACCATAGGTTTCAGGCCTTATATAGTTAGGAATTAGCATTTAAAAAACCTTGCAAAAGCCTGCATAATTCAGTCCTAGATGGATGCCGCTTCATTTACGTGCTGTCACAAGGCTCTGCATGAGACCCTCCTAGTGCGTATGCCCTCAATCCTACTGCACATGCCTATACCATTAAAAAACCGATGGGGACAGGATTCTTGCTTTAGAGTGCTGCTTATGTTTTGGACACTTCCCCTAGGAGCTTGATAAATATATATATAACAAGGGCACTTGTGCTCGAAACGCGTCGCTGAAACATGGCTTGTGATTGAAATAAAGAAAATATGCTCACTGAACTGGTGGTCCGTTTTTCCTTCCTGTGGTTGGCGTGGAGGCTTTGACCGCATTCGCAGATCCGAAGTGAGGGAATTCTGTGTTCTCATATATATATATATATATATATATATATATATATATATATATATATATATATATATATATATTACTGCTCCAAGTTCGCCCACCTGGCGAAAGTGCACTCCGGGATCAGTTGATGCCTCATATTCCCCTCTGCTCACAAACTGCAGCCTGACGCGTTTCGCTGGTATAGCTTTTTCAAAGGCTGTATCCCTCTGTGTCACGGCAGCGTTAGCAGTACCTCATAAGCGAATATGCCGCCTTCTGATAGGTTGAGCCCAGAGGAGCCTCCCACAGCATACTCCCACAGGATTGTGGTATATGAAGTGCTGCATTATCTACCCTGGATGGTGTCGTTAAACGGAGGTCCACTAATGCACGCCCTGAATGGGCATTGTGCGCTGAAGGGAATTTATTCCGGTGCTGGTCCTTCTCTGCTTTCTTCCTCGCAGCGGTGCACATTCCGTGGCAGGGCTTGCCACGTTAAAATTACTGCTCCAAGTTCGCCCACCTGGCGAAAGTGCACTCCGGTATCAGTTGATGCCTCATATTCCCCTCTGCTCACAAACTGCAGCCTGACGCGTTTCGCTGGTATAGCTTTTTCAAAGGCTGTATCCCTCTGTGTCACGGCAGCGTTAGCAGTACCTCATAAGCGAATATGCCGCCTTCTGATAGGTTGAGCCCAGAGGAGCCTCCCACAGCATACTCCCACAGGATTGTGGTATATGAAGTGCTGCATTATCTACCCTGGATGGGTGTCGTTAAACGGAGGTCCACTAATGCACGCCCTGAATGGGCATTGTGCGCTGAAGGGAATTTATTCCGGTGCTGGTCCTTCTCTGCTTTCTTCCTCGCAGCGGTGCACCTTCCGTGGCAGGGCTTGCCACGTTAAAATTACAGCTCCAAGTTCGCCCACCTGGCGAAAGTGCACTCCGGGATCAGTTGATGCCTCATATTCCCCTCTGCTCACAAACTGCAGCCTGACGCGTTTCGCTGGTATAGCTTTTTCAAAGGCTGAATCCCTCTGTGTCATGGCAGCGTTAGCAGTACCTCATAAGCGAATATGCCGCCTTCTGATAGGTTGAGCCCAGAGGAGCCTCCCACAGCATACTCCCACAGGATTGTGGTATATGAAGTGCTGCATTATCTACCCTGGATGGGTGTCGTTAAACGGAGGTCCACTAATGCACGCCCTGAATGGGCGTGCATTAGTGGACTGATCCCGGAGTGCACTTTCGCCAGGTGGGCGAACTTGGAGCAGTAATATATATATATATATATATATATATATATCAGGTAATCCGCTTTCGAATGCGCTGAACCAGAATCTCGCCAGCCGACAAAGAAACTCGGACACGGACCAAATGGGCTCTGTATTTTCTTTATTGCAGAGTTGCTGTCAAAGACGTTTCGGCTCAACGGAGCCTTGTTCACATGATATATGAAAGATGAATATCAATAAGTTCTTTGTGCAAATAAGTTTATTTAACAAGCACCCTGCATCACCGCCATGACGCGTTTCAGCCCCACCTGGGCCTTGATCACATGACATGTTATATATATATATATAATATATTTATATATTTTCATCCAGCAGTAAGTGCTGCTTCACGCACAAGCAATCAACGAGTCTCCAATGTTTGTACTATGATTTATTCAAGGTTGCAACACGCCAAACTGCCTATGTGTTGCGGAGACTTGTGAGCAACGAGATTGCTCTCTCCAAAATGCGTACGGAGTTTGGCATGTTGCAACCTTGATTAATCATTGTTCAAACATTGGAGACTTGTTGATTGTGTGTGAAGCAGCACTTACAGGATGAATTTGATACAGACTCACACCCCAAACCATGGGTCACAGTAACAAGTAACAAGTGGCTAGAGTTTTTGTGTGAAACTTGGCATATGGATATATATATATATATATATATATATATATATATATATATATATATATATATATATATATATATATATATATATATATATATATATATATATATATAATATATATATATATATATATATATATATATATATATATTTGTACAAATATGTATATGCTATAAAAATGTTTTAAAAAGTGTACCAATCTAATATATATATATATATATATTTATGTATATGTATATATATATCATTAGTTGTCTCTCATACACTCCTCTGGTTCAGGAACAGACGATGCGGACCCAAAGTCAGGACGTCCCATTATTTCAGCGATAAACAGTTCCCTGGAGGATGTATCGAAATATGTTGATTTCTTTTTACAAGATTGGGTGAAGGGACTGAAATCCTATGTTCAGGATTCATTGGATTTTATTCGTAAGATTGAAGGTGTTCATTGGGGTCCGGATGAGTTTTTAATGACTCTTGATGTGTCCTCCCTATATACCTCTATTGGTCATCTGGATGGTTTAAAGGCGGTGGAATATTTTTTGAACAAACGCCCGATGCATTGTGTGGCTCACAATAGAATGCTGCTCTCCATGATAAAGATGTGTTTGGAACAGAATTACTTTGTTTTCAATAATCAGATTTACCAGGAAACAAGGGGGGGGGGTCGCGATGGGGGCCTGTTTCTCCCCCAGTTACGCATGTTTACACATGGGACTGTGGGAGGAACAGGTCCTGTCGGGAGAACTCAGGAACATCATGGCATCAAATATTATTGTGTATCTCCGCTACATTGACGATTTGTTTTTTGTTTAGCGGGGAACAGAGCAAGCAGCTAATGAATTTGTGAACAAATTGAGCACCAATGCTTTGAACCTTAGATTTACATCTCATATTCATGCGACCTCTATTTGCTTTCTGGATATGCAAGTTTATGTGCATAACAACACTTTAGCGACCAAGCTTTACAGAAAGCCAACAGCTGGCAACACCATTCTTCACGCCTCTAGTCACCATCCTCGTCATTTGAACCGCAGTATCCCCTATGGGGAAATGCTGCAAATCAAACGACTATGTAGCGTTGAGTTGGAATGTGTAGCTGCACAAGAAGCTAGTAGGCGAAGATTCCTGGAAAGGGGCTACTCACAGAATATTGTGGAATCAGCAATAAGGAGGACACAACAAATGTCCCGTGATGAGGCCTTAATTCCTAAATCACGGGCTGTAGCTATTACCTCACAGGATGACAGAATACAATCACGCATGATTGTCACATATAGCAGGCAACACTCTGACATTAGGAAGATCTTATATCGAAATTGGAACCTCATTAAAGGGGATCCAGTGATAGGTCAGAGGGTTCCAAACAAGCCTATGTTGACTTTTAGGAGATGTACCTCAATGGCTAAATCTTTGGTCAAAAACACCCTGGAACCACAGCTGTCGAACACGTGGAGGTCTTTGAGTAAAGGCTTTAAAAAGTGCAGTCAATGTAAGGCTTGCCGGTATGGTTGTAACAAAAGTAACTATATTAGTCCGTTTGTACAACGTCCGCGAGAAATTACCAAAAGGTTAACATGTAAAACAGATTTCGCGGTTTATGTGCTGGAGTGTTCATGTGGGCTGAGGTACGTGGGAAGTACCAAATTGCCAGCCCACAAGAGAATACCCCAGCACATAAGGGCTGTTATTGGTAAAGATAAGGCCTATCTGGTAGCTAGGCATTTTGAGACATCACATGAGTCAAATCCATCAGAGCTCCAGTACTATGTTATAGATACGGTGTGGCCTCTAAAAAGAGGAGGAGATAGAGAAGTGAGGCTTCAGCTTCTCTAAACCAGATATATTCTGGAGCTGGACAGTAAACAACTGAATGGTTTGAATGCCACAGAAGACTTACACACTTGGCTGCAATAATTTAGCCTTTACGTAAAAAATGCACGTATATGATCTTATTCTGCAATCTTGGGATCATGTTAGTAATATGTTTTTAAGTGTTATGAAGCATTTAGGATGGCCTGTACTGTATAATATTGTTTTTGCTGAATCATGTTATCAATGACAAAATTTCGCGCCTCTGACCATGAAGTTTTAATTGGTGGGGGGTCAAACCGGGAGAGTCCCGGATATTTAAATTCTTTTTTGCACTTGCACGAGCACTTTCTTTTTGTAATTCACACTCAATATGACTTCTAGGTACCAGTATATCAGTCATGTGATTTGTGATCAGAGTAGGACTATTAAATGGATTAATGCCCACTGGGGCAATATCAACTATCGATACAAAAAGCCATCAAGTTGAAAGGAGACATTGACAAGTATTTTCTCTGCTGCAAGGAATTAAATTATGTATTTACATTGAATATATCACTGCAGTTGTAAATAATACTTGAGGAATAATTTGTTGGAAAATTGTGATGAGTTTTTCCCAAAGAAAATAACAATAACTATTTTTACAACATTATGGATTTTATATGATTTTACCATATTTATTCATTTTATAAATTATTAAATGTGGAATTTGTATCGAATTTGCCAATTTGCACAGTTATTCAACAGTAGTATTTTTTCCATGTCAGTCCGGCAGATACTCTGTATTACCTATGCACTATCACTTTAAATACTGGTCACTGCCTACCGCAATTTGCCATATGATCAAGCTTCGTTGGAGGCGAAACGCGTAATGGCGGCTGGCTGGCTGGGAAAATAAAACCACCTTGAATTAGCACGAAATCTGGGTCTGCTTTCGTCATTTGTGCGGTAAACTTCGGCGGCTGCCTGGTTTAAGTGACGAGCTACGTGCATATATATATATATATATATATATATATATATATATATATATATATATATATATATATATATATATATATATATATATATATATATATATATATATATATGTATATATATATATATATATGTATATATATATATATATATATGTATATATATATCACAGTATTTCATCCAAAGCATCCTATCTAGGCGGAAAGATTAATATTCATTAACCCAATAAGTTCTTTGTGCAAATAAGTTTATTTAACAAACACCCTGCATCGCTGCCATGACGCGTTTCAGCCCCACCTGGGCCTTGATCACATGGCATGATATATATATATAAAATATATTTATATATATGCATCTAGCAGTAAGTGCTGCTTCACGCACAAGCAATCATCAAGTCTCCAATGTTTGTACTAGGATTTATTCAAGGTTGCAACACGCCAAACTGCCTATGTGTTGCAGAGACTTGTGAGCAACGAGATGGCTGTCTCCAATATGCGTACTGAGTTTGGCATGTTGCAACCTTGAGTAACCATTGTTCAAACATTGGAGACTTGTTGATTGTGTGTGAAGCAGCATTTACAGGATGAATTTCATACAGACTCACACCCCAAACCATGGGTCACAGTAACAAGTAACAAGTGGCTAGAGTCTTTCTGTGAAACTTGGCATATGGATATATATATATATATATATATATATATATATATATATATATATATATATATATATATATATATATATATATATATATATATATATATAAATATATATATATATATATATATATATATATATATATGTATTTGTACAAATATGTAAATGCTATAAAAAAAATGTAAAAGTGTACCAATGTAATATATATATATATATATATTCACTGAAAAAACCATAGGTTATAGACCATATATAGTTAGGGATTAGCATTTACAAAACCTTATTTTACTCGCACAAAACCATTGAAATTCGCATATATAGTTAGTTGCACTAACTATATATCGCGCACCCGCAATCCACTGCTGATCATGTCACATATTACATAATTCATGACATGGTCAGTGACATCACTGATGACATCACTGATGACATCTCAAATGACATCACTGATGACATCACTGATGACATCATCCAGTGACTGTATGTTTCTGTAAAGTTAAAATATGTCTTACATTTTGAAGAATGAGTGGATGTATAAGTGTCTGGATGAAGGATTTAGTAGGTGCATGACTGACTGTATGAGAGAGTGATTAAATGTGTCTCACTGAGTGCATGGGTTAGTGACTAAACTGTCTTAATTTGTGCATCATTATGTCTGTTGTTCTGTAAACTGCTGCATGTGTTAATCAGTAGCTAAATGAGTAACTATATGGGTTATTGATTGGTTGCCCAAGTATTTGTATGGGAGACTGAGTATGTGTGTGGGTGGCTGAGGGGTGTATGACTCTGTGCATAGATGTGTGAGCAGTTGATTCACTAGATGTATGGGTTCAAAAGTGCATGTGGAAACAGCTGTATGGGCAGTTGACTGTGTGCATGAGTTTATTGGGGAGTGAATGGATATCTCAGTGCTACATGTCAAAGTAAGTACATATGTAAAACACAGTACATGTGAGAGTTGACATATATAAAAATCTGTGCATAAGAGCCAGTGAATGTGTGAGTGGCTGTATGGATCATTGTGAACTTGTATCAGGGATTGTATAAGAGAGTAAATATGTGTTAGTATATGTTTGAATAAGTAAGGTGTGTATAACTGTATAGTTGAGGAAATGGAGGTGTGATTGATTCTTTGCATGACTAACTAGGTGTGTGAGTAACTCCATGGATGAGTGACAGTCTGTGAGTGTCTGTTTACACTGAGTGTATCTAAGGTTATATTAGAGTCTGAAGAGGTTCATCGTATTATCACATGAATTATGTCATCAATGATGTGATCAGTAATGTCAAATGAGATGTCATCAGTGATGTCATTTGAGATGTCATCAGTGATGTCATCAGTGATGTCATTTGAGATGTCATCAGTGATGTCATCAGTGATGTCACTGACCATGTCATGAATGATGTAACATGTGACATGATCAGCAGTGGATTGCGGGTGCGCGATATATAGTTAGTGCAACTAACTATATATGCGAATTTCAATGGTTTTGTGCGAGTAAAATAAGGTTTTGTAAATGCTAATCCCTAACTATATATGGTCTATAACCTATGGTTTTTTCAGTGAATTTTCAAGGTTTTGTAAATGCTAATCCCTAACTATATATGGTCTATAACCTATGGTTTTTTCAGTGAATTTCAATGGTTTTGAAATAGCAAATATCAAAAGCTGTAAAATGTATTCTTATTCTAATTCAAAAATATATTTTATATTTTATTTTTAAAGCATTTACAGTTTATCACTAACAATGTTCCAGGCTAATGTATTTTCACGGGAAATTAACAACTGTCCTGCAAGTAAAATATTCCTATTTCGAGAAAAAGGGCGTTTCTTCATCCCATGAGGGAGCCGTTGAGCAAAAGAAGCTCGGCCTGCTGTCTTAGTCGCTGATAGGCCTGAATATCGGATTCTTATCGATCACTTTATGTTGCAGGAGTGGAAAACACAACAGCCCTTGCCCATTTATCTTTACAGCATTCCTGCGTATTATACCTTTTAACAGTCATGTAATCGGGCTGCTTTATTTCAATTGCCTTTTACTGATTCGAAAACAGTGGCCATTATTCAAAACTTTACCAATCTAGGTACTACTACCATGTTTTGTTTTAAAAACCTTTATTGTGAAAATGTCAGTATACAAATACGGGCCTATAACCACGTGGGCCGGCCACGGAGCAAACTGGAATCGTATATGATGAGGGGACATTTACACTGTAGAAGAACTTAACGGGCGGGCCATTAGGTTGCAAGAACTAAGGTGTCTAACAGTTGCGGAATCGGTGGACGTAAATGTTATAATTAAAGTACGACAGGGCCAGTTACAATAAAATTATCTAGATATACATTTGCGGGCAAGTACCATGGGTGACGTTAATTCGAACTTTCAATAGTACACTAATCAATAACACATCAGAACTTAATATCAATAGGGATGTCCAAATGTTCAATCAGTACTTGTCCCCGCCCGCCATGTGCTTCAAAACTGCATACGTATCTCGTGATATCAAGGCTGGGCAACCAGTACACAAGAAGGAGTTGCGAGTCCCATTTATACCGGCGCCATTTCGGGCGAGGCCGGGCAGGTCCAGGATATAGTCAAAATGTCTCCACCAACCAGCGGTCGGAACAGAACCCCTTTCGGCAGTCAAAAAAGGTTCAGTTAAATGACAACAGAAGAGATAGGCAACAAGAACCATCAGTCAAAAGAGGGGAGGGCAAGTTCTTCCCTACCGGGTCACGTTGGGGCTCCACCGGAACTGATCGAATTGGTAGTCTACAGTGTTTCTGGATGTTTCAGACTGAAGCTGGCGTCTGCATGAGAGCACCACCATCTCGTGGCTCCGTCGTGGCCATTCCGCAAGCAATCATGACAGCCGCTCCCCACCGGAAGCCTGCGGGAGTCGGGGGCCCCGGTGACTTTTGTAGAATCTTCAAGGCTGAGGGGACGCTTTCGGGAATGGGGCCCATGCCCTAGCAGGCAAGCGTCCGAGTTCCAAGGTGTCCCAGGGCCATTTTAGTGGACCAGGCCCAAATCCGAAGAGCCGGCCGCCATTTTGAGAGTCCTGTGGCAGCCGCCTATCGCTGCACCGCAAGAGTGGGCGCAATTCAGCTGGATGGTGGGCGAGACGCTGTAGCTGCAAGAGCGGGCGCAACTCAGCTGGATGGCGGGTGAGGCACTGTGCCGCAAGAGCGGGCGCAACTCAGCTGGATGGCGGATAAGGCACTGTGCCGCAAGAGCGGGCGCAACTCAGTTGGATGCCAAGGGGCGCCCCACTGCAGCTGAGAAGCCTCCACCTGGGGAGGCGGGGGAGGCCCGTTCGCGCCGCCTCCCCCCCCGGGGCGCCCCACGCCGTCTTTCGGCGCAGCATTGTAGGATGGCCAGACCAGTGCGGCAACTTGCTGGACACCACCTCGGTGCCGTCCGGACCTCGGCGCGTTGTGCTGCCTTCGGCCTATTCGTACAACGGTCCGCTACTGACACCGCCTCACAGGCCGACGGATTTTGTAGGCTTTTTATAGCCAAAAGCCGACTAAAAGACAGCCCAAAGCAGCCCATTGTTGCTACTCCGGGGAGGGAGGGGCAGGGACAGTGTCAAGCGGACGGTGAATGCTTTGAGATGGATGTTGCAGCAGGCTGCCATGTAAATAGTTGTTTAAAATGTTTTTTTTAACGTGTTTACTTTATGGGAGCGTTGTATATATTTATAAATTATTAAAGTGTTATAATCCTACTACTTTGTTGGAGTGCTATATATTTGTAATGTGGCAACAAGCACAAAGATGTTACTGTATAACCAGAAAAAGACATAGTCCAATTGTGCGTGATCTAGTCCAATCTGGTGACGTCGATAGTGGGTATCAGCAGACTTTCATTTGTATAGGGTTTGTCGGTTATTGGGCGGGGTGGGTGGTAGGGCAGGCATGCTTAGGCAGCGAGGGCGGCAGAGCCGAACTACCTCGTGGCCATCCCGACCGCGAGCTTGGCTCCTCCCCCTGGTTTCATACTTTTTGCGGAGGGCTATTTCCTGGTGTTTCTTGTTTTAGCAGGGTCAGAAAGGATCCTATCAGTGGCCTACTGATTTTGTTCGATTCCTTTCGTTTTGCAATAATTTGCTAGGAAGGTACCGTGGCTAATCCATATTTTATATATATGTCCTCTTTATTAGGGGTGCCCTCCGGTGGGGCCGGACGAGCTACCTCTAATAAATGGTCCGGGTAGAACCAATTACCAATCAGTGGGGAGAAGATAGGCATTACAGATTACAAAAGGGGGGACAAGGGTCCGCACTACCTATCTTACAGTGAGAATCACCATTGCTCCCCCCCGACTGACACCCTCCTTTGCCTCAGCTTGGATCATCATTTGCTAAAGTGTTTGAAGACCTCACAGTGAGTATAACAACAACCGGGGCCTTACTGCACACCCTGAGAAAAACTACGCAGCAAGACAATCTCTACCTTCTCCCTTTTCCATGTTCCAACGCTTTGAAATGAACAATATATTTACTCGCAGTGACAAAATGGCGGTCAACACTTCCTGATTTCCTTCGAATCGACCGTTAACAGACGTCACGCAGCAAAAAAAAAATTCCGCTCACGCGCAGCCGCTGGAAGACATGTATCAACATATATGAGCCTCCTCAGCCACCCTCAGAAAACCTAGGGGGTCAGGATACGTCTCCCGTGCCCCCTTATACCCATTTCCCACATTGTTTTTCATCCATCTTGTGATTTAATTAAAACGAAACACAAAATGGCGAACTCCCGTTACGCTACCGGTGAGCGACCCGGTTCGCGTACCGGGAAGCGCTTCTACCGCGAAAAATCGAATTTTTTTTTTTTGCCCCACGGGACCCTTTAATAACACCAACATCATTCCTAGGGGGTCAAGAGGGGTCTACCTTGCCCCCTTTCATTAAATTCCCCCTTCAGTTTTCTCCTCCCCTTGTCTCTCGATCCTACCGAGAGACAAGATGGCGGCCGCTCCGGACTGTTTAGAATGTTGACAGACACCGAAGAGCCAATCAGCTTCGCTTCGCGAAGTTCCGTTACGCGTCAGGTACGCGAACCGGGGCGCTAACCGGGACGCTGTCACAGATATATATATTTTTTAAAATGTTAATTTCTCAAAATCTACTGGAGCACATATAATGAGACCTAGCAAAGGCACATCAGGCTAACAGTCCCTACAATTTTACCAAGTTTCATGCAAATCCATTCAGCCGTTCGAGCTAAAAGTGAGGCCAACCGCCCTATGGAAATTAACATGGGAAAAATGTGTTTTGGGACCCCCCTTTTTTCTCTGCCCCCCCTTGATGAACCCCCCCCAAATTTTCAGGGGCTGCTCAGAAACAAAATGTGCCATTTTCCTGAAAATTTCAGCCAATTCCGTCCACAAACGCCAAAGTTATTAGACATAGCATTTTCAAAAATACCATAGAGAAAAAATCCTAACTATAACCTAACACCAGTAGGTAATATATATATATATATATATATATATATATATATATATATATATATATATATTACCTACTGGCGGTCGCCAGTAGGTATATATAGTTAGGATTTTTTCCCTATGGGATTTCTGAAAATTCTATGCCTAATAACGTTTGCGTTTGTGGACGGAATTGGCTGAAATTTTCAGGAAAATGGCACATTTTGTTTCTGAGCAGCCCTTGAAAATTTGGGGGGGGTTTGTGGAGGGGGGGCCGAGATAAAAGGGGGGTCCCAAAACGCCTTTTTCCCATGTTAATTTCCATAGGGCGGTTGGACTCACTTTTAGCCCGAACGGCTGAATGGATTTTCACGAAACTTGGCAAAATTGTAGGGACTGTTAGCCCGATGTGCCTTTGCTAGGTCTCAATATATGTGCTTCAGTGGATTTTGAGAAATTAACGTTTAAATCAAGATATATATCTGTAACAGCGCTCCGGGCAGCGATCCGGTTAGCGAACCTTTCGCGTATCGGAACTTTGCGATGCGAAGCTGATTGGCCCTCCGGTGTCTGTCAACATTCTAAACAGTCCGGAGCGGCCGCCATCTTGTCTCTCGGTAGGATCGAGAGACAAGAGGAGGCCAAAACAAAGGGGGAAATTACCATAAGGGGGCATAGTAGATCCTCGTTGACCCCCTAGGTTTTATGTGGAGGTTTTAAAAGGGCCTAGGAGGGTCCAAAAAAAAAAAATTAAAAAATTTTTTTTTGCGTGGTAAGCGCCAAGTTCGCGAACCGGAAAGCGTTCTGGGCAGCGAACTTTATGGATAAAAGAATGAAAGACTTTTCTAATACTGTATGTTAATTATTTGTTGGTTTTGTTGATTTTTTTTTAATATTATTATTTTTTCAGCAATTTTTTATTGTTGTGATTGTGTTTCAAAATTTAATAACATTTCTTACATTTAACTACTTTATGAATTACATATAAAAATGATTAAAGACTCAAACAATTTTTTAATATTACATATAATTTTATTTTTCGGATTGTTTTTCGAAATTTAATAGAACGTCTAGCATTTCACTGTCTGATATGTGTTCTTGTTCAGTGAACATAAGTTCAAACATTTGACCGTCATCATAATGAAGTAAATGATCCACTGATTCCACACATTGTACTAATTCATGGTCCCGTGATTGATCCATGAAATCAGAGTCTTCATTGTCCTCAATTTCTTTTTGTGTGTTGGTCTCCAGAACAATTTCGAAGGAAACATTCTGCTCACCTTCCATTTTTTTGCTGTAATTTGCATAAAAAATAAATATATAAGTAGAGATAGGGCACTGTTGGGTTTAAGTTCAGACAGGCACTTGTGAGTTTATACCAGAGAAGTAATCTATGGGCACTGTATGGTTTCAGGCGTGAATTAGTACTATTAAAAAGTGCCTGTGAAGAAGCCTAAGTAAATTTATAATTATACCACAGAAACCTAAATCAGTCCATAATTATAATAAAGAAGCTTTTCTCAATGTCTAACTCTTACAGAGGGATAGTATATAACTATCTGAAAAAGTTTACCATATTTACTTATAGTGCACAATATACTTCAGTTTTAAAAATAACAACTTACCTTTAGAAACAAGTTGATGTTATTATTGATATTCTAAATGATATATACAACAACAAGTAGTAGTCAAAATGGCTGTGTTTCCTTCTCTCCCTTTATATATATACAGGTATATAACCAATCAAATGTCAGGTAATAAAAGTAGAAAATGAAAGTAACATTTTCATTGGTTGTCAATTCCAACACTTCAGATGTGTTTTGTGAAGTAATTTACCTCACGGTACTTGGAGAGGTCTACAGGCTAAATGGCTAAATGAAATTTCAATGAAATTTGTGAGAATGGAAGGGATTGTTATGTAGTATGAGCTAATGTATATTTGGTGAGAGTGTCTCTAGTCGTTTTTCTGTAAATTACTTTCCCACCTTTTTTTTGGACCGCTTTCCGGGAAGCGGCCCGGTTAGCGAACCTTAAGCGTCACGGGAGTCCACCATTTTGTGTATCGGTCGCATTAAGATACAAGATGGAGGGCAAATAATGTTTAGAATGGGTAGAAGGGGTCATGGTAGACTTATCTTGACCCCCTAGGTTTTCTGAGCGTGGCTGAGGAGGCTTATATGTGCGGAAAAAAAAACTTTTTTTTAAAAAATTCCGCGAGGTTAGCTTTCGGTTAGCGAACCGGGTAGCGCTCCGGGGAGCGAATTTTGTGGAAAATTAGTGAAAAAAGTTAGAGAAAAATAATAATTGTGAGTGATCAGATGTAGGGTAGCTCTGAGAAGAGCTTTTGGGTTTATGGTACATTTAGGTACTTATAAGTAGGTACCAATGCACAGTCTTAAATTCAGAATGAAAATTCTGTTGCCCTCATCTGAGAAGTGAACTCCATCTCCTCTGTAGATATCTTGCATGTAGTAACGCAAGTTATTGTTGTAAAGAGAGCCCATTCCATGGTCTCTCATGTAAGCTGAAACAGATTTGTTTACATGCTTCCTCGCTTTCTCAATTTGTGGACAAAATTGGTTGGACCACCTCCATTTCTGTCTTTGGCATATATTGGAATATACCAAGGCAGTTTGAGGAAAAAGTGCCATTAATTGCTCCAAGGTGTCCTTTAAAAGCATTTCCAGACCTACCCCTGTCAAAGTGCCCAAATCATTACCTCCACAGTGCACTATTAACAGGTCAGGTTTTGGCAAATGCATAAAGGTTTTCACCAATGGTATCAATTGGTGACATTTTAATCCTCTTTGGCCCAACCACTTAATTTCCACATCTTGTAAATTGAGGTTGTGTAAATTTCTGCTCTCAGCATACCTTTGAGCCCAGTGGATGTAACTATGTCCAACAATCCAGACGTTAAACATGGTGGAAGAAGGTTGTTCTGCAGTCAGATGAAGTGTGGTAATGAAAGGGCAGTTGAAACAGTAGGAGTTTCTAAAGAAAAAAACTGTGGATTTACAATGCTAATGATTCATTAGCAGTGATTGGTGCATTTCCATTTCTGAAAACAGAAAGTTAGGGTGCATGGATGTGTTCTTTGAAAGATGTAATTTGAATGGTCAAGGAAGAAACATTTAATGAAAGATTGCACTGGATACGCAGGTGCACTGAGAGTTCAGAGTTCAATTGAAACATTGTTGTGTGAATTTGCAAACATGAGAGGTCTTCCAGGAGGTGGTTGCTATGGAAACAAGGCAGACAGGGCAGAGGGGGGAAGGGTTTTGATTTGAAAAAAGTGAGGGAAGAGGTATGATTGGCTAATATGAGAGATATGTGAAAAGAATATCTGTATTTCTGTGCTTTCAATAGCTGCAGCCTTTGGAGTGCATCCTTTTTCTTCTGCTGAAGACAATTTGGTGTATTTCTGAGACTGTTTTCAAAACTCAAAAAATATTTGCTAAGGTGAGAAAAGATTTATTTAATTTAGATAGAGAATAGTATGATTTAAGGAGAAAATGATGAAGAAAGCTGTGTTTTTAAAATGTGGTTTTGTCTCTAGTGATATACTAATAGAATACATGTTTTAATATTTTTTGAAATGTTTGTTCTTTGTTTTACAGATTGAAAGTATGAAAAAATATTTAAAAAAGGTAACAAGAATTATAAGGTAAATGTTTTCCACTCTTTTTACCCGCAATGCACTGCTGATGATGTCATTGACACTATCTCTCATTTACTCTCTCTAGCTGTCTTTCTTTTTACATTATTCTCTGTTTACTTCCCTTATACTAACTCTTCTTTTTTTTAAAAAAATATTTTTTTAGTTCGCTTAAAGTTCGCGAACCGGTCAGCGAACTTGAAGCGAACCAAAAGAAATAGAGCTTGCCAGAGTGATAAACATTCTAGCAATTTTGTTTGAAAGGGGAGGTAGTTCTGAAAAGAACTGTTTTTTTTTGTTTTTGTTGTTTTATATTTTTTTTTTATTTTTTGAACATTTTTTGATTTTTTTGTATTTTTAGAACTGTTTTATGTTTTTTTTGTGTTTTTTATGGAGGGGAGACAACAAAAAACAGGCTTTCAAAACGGCTCAACTGGAGCAAAAAAAAAAAATTACTTTTTGGGTGCATTAGGGCATTTATGATTTTCAAATGCAATGTTCATCAGGTTGACACTCATGTTGCCATATGACAGCATAGCACCACAGTAAATACAAGATAACTTCATATGCTGGAAGTTGGGTTGGATGTTTGGCACAGTCTCTTGTGCCTCTCTTCCCGTCAAAGACAATGTGGATGTAGATCTTGCCACAGGAGTTGCCGTCGGATTGTCTTCAAGATCCCTTAACTCAGCCCGGCTGTAGTTCAAGGGATGCCACCTGCTCATGTGACGATGCATTGTATAGTTCCCCATACTGTACTTCTTTTCTGTGCCTCTCGACAATCTGTAATCACAGATGAGGCAGGTGGCATATTTTGCATTCACTTTCTTTGATCCAGGAGGGATGGTGAAAAACTGCCAGATGAAACTGGTTTTTCGTTTAGAAACCCGGGGCAACTCTTCGACAAATTGTTGTTCCTCTCTCTCCTCTTCTTCTTCTTCCTCATCTTCCTCCTCTCTGTTAGTCATAATTTGACTAGGTGGTCCTCTCTTCTTATGAGGAGGTGGAGGTGGTGGTGGGGGTGCACCAGCTGCAGCAAGAATGGAAGCCATTGTGGAACTTCAGATAAATGGTCTTTCTCTCACCAAGATGAAAGTCAGAGTGAGGAAATAAGGAGGGGTTTACATGATTTGGGGAAAACAAAAGTTCTGAGCCAATGAAAAGTGTTATTTTTAGGTCACATGACCTAGTCATACATCATTTGGAAACCAAAAGTGAAATGAACCAATGAGAAGTTTGATAAACAAGTCACATGACCTGTTCCGCTTACGTTACGCGGCGCGCGCCGCGTCCCAGATCGCTTCCGGTTCGCGGTCCGGAGCACTTCCGGGAGCGCTAACGCGACGCGTCATTAGACGCATTACGCGATAACGTGATACGTCGCGCTTCCGCGACGCGTCACTGTTCCGCTAACGTAACGTTGACCGGTTCGCGGACTAGATCGCGGCATCAAGATGAGCTAACGGAAAGCTTTCCGGTTCGCGAACTAGAAGCGAAGAAAAAAATATTTAAAAAAAATTATCAATAAATATCTAAATATATTTTGGGATTTAAAGAATAATACATTTTACAGCTACAGATGTTAGCTTTTAAAAAACCAATGAAATTCACTGAAAAAACCATAGGTTATAGACCATATATAGTTAGAAATTTGCATTTAAAAAACCATTGAAATTCAATGAAAAAACCATAGGTTATAGACCATATATAGTTAGGAATTCGCATTTACAAAACCTTATTTTACTCGCACAAAACCATTGAAATTCCATATATAGTTAGTTGCACTAACTATATATCGCGCACCCGCAATCCACTGCTGATGATGTCACATATTACATCATTCATGACATGGTCAGTGACATCACTGATGACATCACTGATGACATCTCAAATGACATCACTGATGACATCACTGATGACAACATCCAGTGACTGTATGTTTCTGTAAAGTTAAAATATGTCTTATATTTTGAAGAATGAGTGGATGTATAAGTGTCTGGATGAAGGATTTAGTAGGTGCATGACTGACTGATTGAGTGAGTGATTAAATGTGTCTCACTGAGTGCATGGGTTAGTGACTAAACTGTTTTAATTTGTGCATCATTATATCTGTTGTTCTACAAACTGCTGCATATGTTGATCAGTAGCTATATGAGTAACTGTATGGGTTGATTGGTTGTCCAAGTATTTGTATGGGAAACTGAGTGTGTGTGTATGGGTGGCTGGAAGGTGTGTGACTCTGTACATAGATGTGTGAGTAGTTGATTCACTATATGTATAGATTCAAAAGTGCATGTGCAAACAGCTGTATGGGCGGTTGACTGTGCATGAGTGTATTAGTGAGTGAATGGATATCTCAGTGCTACATGTCAAATTAAGTACATATGTAAAACACAGTACATGTGAGAGTTGACATCTATAAATAACTGTGCATAAGAGCCAGTGAATGTGTGAGTGGCTGTATGGATCATTGTGAACATGTATCAGAGATTGTATAAGAGAGTAAAGTAAATATGTGTTAGTATATGTTTGAATAAGTAAGGTGTGTATAACTGTATAGTTGAGAAAATGGAGGTGTGATTGATTTTTGGCATAACTGACTAGGTGTGTGAGTAACTCCATGGATGAGTGACAGTCTGTGACTGTCTGTTTACACTGATTGTATCTAAGGTTATATTAGAGTCTGAAGAGGTTCATGGTATTATCACATGAATGATATCATCAGTGATGTTATCAGTCATGTCAAATGAGATGTTTTCAGTGATGTCATCAGTGATGTCATTTGAGATGTCATCAGTGATGTCATCAGTGATGTCACTGACCATGTCATGAATGATGTAATATGTGACATCATCAGCAGTGGATTGCGGGTGCGCGATATATAGTTAGTGCAACTAACTATATATGGAATTTCAATGGTTTTGTGCGAGTAAAATAAGGTTTTGTAAATGCGAATTCCTAACTATATATGGTCTATAACCTATGGTTTTTTCATTGAATATATATATATATATATATATATATATATATATATATATATATATATATATATATATATTAATCCAAAGGTGCCACTAGCTTCGGAGTCGCACACAATAACAATGCGGAGCCCTCACGTTGCAGAAGGGTTCTTTATTTCCTCATGAAACCGGCACATTCCTCCCAAAGTTTTCCTCGTAGGTCCTACGCGTTTCGAGGCTCCTGCCTCTTGTTCACGGACCGATTTGATTACTGGCAGCCTCTTCTCCACAGGTCCCACCCTTCTCCACTCATAGCCTGCCCTCAAGTGAACTGACTCCGGTGTGCAGACTGCAGGCATGCTGGAACTTGTAGGCACAGTCTGCAGAAAAACGGCTGCTTCGCAATCCTTTTCTTTTCTTTATTTAATCAACCCTCCAGTGGGTGCTTTGAGAATGGGAGCCGGTTTCTGTATTTCATCGGACATTGTTTATTCTGCACCTCGAGTCTTTAGTGTCTTGCAGCAGTCCACATACTTTCGTGGCGGTGCGTCCTCCACGACCTTGGCAGGCCGTAAAACATTAATCCAAAGGTGCCACTAGCTTCGGAGTCGCACACAATAACAATGCGGAGCCCTCACGTTGCAGAAGGGTTCTTTATTTCCTCATGAAACCGGCACATTCCTCCCAAAGTTTTCCTCGTAGGTCCTACGCGTTTTGAGGCTCCTGCCTCTTGTTCACGGACCGATTTGATTACTGGCAGCCTCTTCTCCACAGGTCCCACCCTTCTCCACTCATAGCCTGCCCTCAAGTGGACTGACTCCGGTGTGCAGACTGCAGGCATGCTGGAACTTGTAGGCACAGTCTGCAGAAAAACGGCTGCTTCGCAATCCTTTTCTTTTCTTTATTTAATCAACCCTCCAGTGGGTGCTTCGAGAAGGGGAGCCGGTTTCTGTATTTCATCGGACATTGTTTATTCTGCACCTCGAGTCTTTAGTGTCTCGCAGCAGTCCACATACTTTCGTGGCGGTGCGTCCTCCACGACCTTGGCAGGCCGTAAAACATTAATCCAAAGGTGCCACTAGCTTCGGAGTCGCACACAATAACAATGCGGAGCCCTCACGTTGCAGAAGGGTTCTTTATTTCCTCATGAAACCGGCACATTCCTCCCAAAGTTTTCCTCGTAGGTCCTACGCGTTTCGAGGCTCCTGCCTCTTGTTCACGGACCGATTTGAGTACTGGCAGCCTCTTCTCCACAGGTCCCACCCTTCTCCACTCATAGCCTGCCCTCAAGTGGACTGACTCCGGTGTGCAGACTGCAGGCATGCTGGAACTTGTAGGCACAGTCTGCAGAAAAACGGCTGCTTCGCAATCCTTTTCTTTTCTTTATTTAATCAACCCTCCAGTGGGTGCTTCGAGAAGGGGAGCCGGTTTCTGTATTTCATCGGACATTGTTTATTCTGCACCTCGAGTCTTTAGTGTCTCGCAGCAGTCCACATACTTTCGTGGCGGTGCGTCCTCCACGACCTTGGCAGGCCGTAAAACATTGATCCAAAGGTGCCACTAGCTTCTGAGTTGCACACAATAACAATGCGGAGCCCTCACGTTGCAGAAGGGTTCTTTATTTCCTCATGAAACCGGCACATTCCTCCCAAAGTTTTCCTCGTAGGTCCTACTCGTTTCGAGGCTCCTGCCTCTTGTTCACGGACCGATTTGATTACTGGCAGCCTCTTCTCCACAGGTCCCACCCTTCTCCACTCATAGCCTGCCCTCAAGTGGACTGACTCCGGTGTGCAGACTGCAGGCATGCTGGAACTTGTAGGCACAGTCTGCAGAAAAACGGCTGCTTCGCAATCCTTCACGACCTTGGCAGGCCGTAAAACCTGCCAAGGTCGTGGAGGACGCACCGCCACGAAAGTATGTGGACTGCTGTTTCGACCTGGCAAAATAAACCTATTGCCACGCCTAAACCTTTTTATTAATACATATCAATCAACCCTACGGCCCATGGACAGGGTGTAGAGTATTTAAAAAGTGGGGCATGTACGTTTAAGTTTTACATGTCCTAATAGTGAAAAACTCTTACATTTGCTCTTCATAACTGCAAGGCCTTCCTCTTACATAGGATAACATTGGGTTACCTTATTACTTTTAATAAGTGATAATTAGGAAAAATTGGACATATCAGGTTAGCATCAGAAATATTACTTTGGTGATTAAAAGCAAGAGAAGCTGGTAACAAGCTGTTTTAAACAGTACTGATATAAATATCAATACATTTGTAAATAAATAAATAAATAAATATTTAATTAAATACAAAACTGTCATAAAACGCATGTTTAAAAATAGCAGGATGCACTCTGAGACTTTAAAAATATATAATTCACTGAAAAAACATGGGTTTCAGTTTCAGGGATGTTATAGTTAGTTGGACATTTCACTTGTACAAAACTAGAGAAATTGGGCGGTTATCGCTCCCCTGCAATGCATTGCTGATGGCATCACATATTACATCACTCATGACATGGTCAGTGACATCACTGACCATGATATAAAGCTATCGATATCTGGTGACCAAGGAGGCTCGGCGAGCCCTCCCGATCACAAGCTTTATTTTGTTTGGCTGTCAACACTGGATACCAGAAAGTGTTGGCAGCCATCTTTTAACCCGGGAACACCGAGTAACAAGAAAACAAGGGAAAAAATGATTAGAAAAGAAAAGGGGGCAGGATAGAAACACCCAGACCCCCTATGCCTGGTCATGTGGTCCCACATGTACCCCAGGGCCTCAAAAAGAATTTTTATTTTTTTTAAATGGTAGGATTCGTGCTGGATGCACGAATCCCGCTGAGAGAAAAAAAAACAAAGCGTGGTCTCCCGCGTTTTGTTTTAAGATGCCCCCGGGTGGGCCAGGTCCCTGGGACAATAAAGAAAGTATATGCGGGGGCCCGCCAGTTCCCCGGGGCATGATTACTGGTATGCAGGGGCACGCAGCCTCCCCACAGCCCTGGGAACCGTCACCTCCCGGGGCTAGTGTAAATTATGTGTGGGGATTTCTTGTCCCCCCACACTGCCCCTTGGACCTCCACCTCCCCGGGACATTCAGTAATAATGAGCGCGGCCTCCTGGGCCCCCCCAAGACCCAGGGACCGCCACCTCCCAGGTACCTAAATAATGTAAAAGAAAGTGTGTGGGGGGCTCCTGCCCTTCCTCACACTTCCCCAGGACCACCACCTCCCCGGGGCAAACTTTAATTATGGGCGAGGTCTGCTGCCGAGCCCTGGGGACCACCACCTCCCTGGGCCTTAAATCATGTTGGGAGGGGTCCATGCGGCCCCCTGCTCTCTGTTCCATGAAGCGTAGCAGAATTGCTTTTGGATAAGGGGAGCTGCGTGTCAGCAGCTCTCCTTGTCCAAAAGCAATGATGGCTCCCGCATGAGGCGGGAAGCCGGCTGGGACTGCAGGGGCATGGGGCTCCCCCCCACGGTCCCTAATAAAGAGGCCAGGCCCCAGGGGATGGGGTCCCCGGGCAAGAAGTGGCCCAGGGAAGGGGGGCATGCAGCCCTCTCGCAAATATTTAATTATAAAAATACAAAAATGAGGCAATGTCCCCAGGGATGGTGTCCCTGGGACAATAAAGGCCTCAGGAGGGGGGCCAAGTAGCCAAGGGATGGACGCAAGAGCATTTTTCCTGCCAAGCACTAGCAAACTGCAATGTCCCAGGGGTGGGCACCCCAGGACATTGCTGGAGCCAGCCGTGGAGGGTGGTGGCCCCCAGGGCCATGGAGGGCTCCTCCCATCTTCTAAGTAGACCCAGGGAGATGGTAGTCCCTGTGCTGTGTAGGGGGCTGGTGCCCCCTTCACATTATTTTATATATATAGTCCCGGGGAGGTGGCGGTCCCCGGGGCTGGAGAAAACAGCATGCAACTCAGATCGCACTCGCAATTTTTGTAGTATGTCCCGCCCATATGGCCGTGTCTATTGCAGGTGCATGATGGTCTTTGTCATTCTTTAATCCCTGTAGAACTAAATACTAAAAACACAATTTTCTAAATACCAAATTTGCAAAATAACTAGGTGGGACTGAAGAAATGAAAAACAACCTTTAACACCATAACATTTTATGTAACAGATTAAACAAACAAATGTATAATTGAAAAGGTATTTCAGTTCCGACCATAAGAGAATATAGTGCTAAACAACTGCTGGATTTAAGAAAGGGGGTTGGTGATAAGTGTTGCCACAGTATAATGCTTTCCTCCGGTTAAAAAAGATGTATTTACTGTCCATTTACTCTGGCTCAGCAGCTCAGTTCGATGAACAGAGGTTGAGACTGTCCCTCATTAACTGTAGATCTTTAGGGAAGCACAAAGCGGAGGTTCATGATTTACTGATAGATGGACAGCTGGATTCCCTGTTCTTAACGGAAACATGGCTGAATGATGATTCTGCACCTGATATAATAGATGCACTACCACCAGGCTATGACATCAACTGGATAGACAGGCCCACGGGGAGGAGAGGCGGACTAGCCATAATTTTCAAATCAGAAATATGCTGCACTTTGGTGTCGGCTGACATCAAGGAGAGCGAAGCAGGCTTCTTCTCCATTAGAGGCCTGGATAGTCAGGTCTGGAAAGGGTTCCTAGTTTATAGGCCGCCGGGTCCAGGAACCAGATTTACGGAAAGCCTGATAGACTATTTGATACAGCCAGCCCTAAAATATGAGAGGATGCTACTCTTGGGGGATTTACATTTTCACTTTGATGACCCTACCAACACAGTAGCTCTGGAGATCCGTAATGAGTTAGCAGCGATGCAAATGACTCTCAATTCAGAACTCCCCACCCATGGTCGCGGCCACTTATTAGATCCTATCTTCTCCAATTGGGAGTCGTTGGCCGTCGATCCCCCAGTGCCGGTGGTGTGGTCGGATCACCACCAGATTTCTTCCAGACAGAGGCAGAGAGGGGGAGAGTACATAAGACAGATGACACAACTAGATGCAGGAAATGGGTAGGCTTCTCCAGAGTTAAATTTGATAATCTTTTGGAACAGGGTGGTCCCCCAGTGGGTCTAGAAATCGAGGCGGCATGCGAAGCGCTTGATAGTCGCATCACAAAAGCGCTGGACCCCACAGCCCCCTGGACCAAAAACAGACCCTGGAGGCAAACTAAATCTGCTTCATGGTTTGGGCCCGAGCTTGTTAAAAAAAACGCGGCATGTAAACGCCTCGAGAGACGCTGGAGGGAAGGTTCCTCTGTGGCGGACAGGGTGGCTTACAATGTCAAGCTCAAGGGCTACCATGCTCTGATTAGGAAACATCCAACCTCCTACTATAAAGATAGAATAGAGGGAGCGGATAATTCAGCTAAGGAACTGTTTGCTGTGTTTAAGGAAGTTACCTCTCTGTCCAGCTCCATCGTACCTTTGAAAGGCTTGGTTGAATCCTGCAATCAGGTGGCACAATTCTTCGCAGATAAAGTTGGGAAAATGTATTCCTCTTTTCCGGTGGAGGCTAGAACAGATGGCATGACAGAAGAGGCCATTGTAAAATCTGATGGAACTGAGTTACTAGTATCCTTCAGTACTCCTCAACAGGATATCCTTATTGACATAGCGTCTAAAATTAAATCCGGCTCCCCCAATGACCCGCCACCCGCGAAAATACTTAGAGAACGTAATAATACGCTAGAACCCCACATACGCCATCTGCTGAATCTTTCATTTCGATCAGGAAGTGTCCCATCAGCTTGGAAAGAGGCAGTGGTACTCCCGCTCAAGAAAAAAACCTAATATTAGCGCGGAGCAGTTAGATAACTTGCGCCCAATCTCTCTTCTCCCCAACTTCTCTAAAATTGTGGAGAAAGTTGTTAATAAGCAACTGACAGAACATATCGAAAGATGTAAACTCCTACACCCTACCCAATCAGGCTTCCGGGCATCCTACTCGACTGAGTCTGCCTTACTCCTGTCAACAGAGACCATACGTAAGCTGGTGGATGAAGGCCCCATCACAGCGCTGATCCTTTTGGACTTAAGCGCTGCTTTCGACACTGTAGCAAATCACATCTTGCTGCAGTGTCTGAAAAAAGGGGGTGTGAGAGGCAGAGATCTGGAGTGCCTGGAATCATTCCTCCAGAATCGTAGCTTTCAAGTAGCCCAGGGATCCCACCGGTCGAAGAGTATTAGGCTGAATCAGGGAGTGCCCCAAGGGTCTAGCTTGAGCCCCACACTTTTTAATCTCTATGTAACACCAATAGCAGAGATCACTGAAAGGTTTGGGGTTCAAGTGGTAACCTATATTGATGACACCCAACTGGTGGTGTCTCTTGCTCAATCTGACGGGACAGCAGCCGATAACTTCTCATTGTGCTTACAAGCTACAGCGGCCTGGATGGCCACTAACTGCTTGAAATTAAACGGAAGCAAGATGGAGGTGCTGATGGTGGGGAACGCACCATCTGTGTGGACATCGGCATGGTGGCCACAGGTATTGGGGCCTCTACCCCCTCCCAGCGATCAAGTCAGGAATTTGGGTATCTGGCTAGATAGCAAAATCTCCTTCGAGTACCACACCAGACGTGTGGCAGGACAATGCTTTGGTATCCTGAGAAATATGCGGAAAACACTTGACCGACTCCCTACTTCGGCCAGGAAAACCCTGGTTCATGCTCTTGTTACCTCCAGGTTGGATTATGGGAACGTGCTGTATCTGGGAACTAATGTTAGGTGTATCACCAGGCTACAGTGCATACAGAATGCGGCTGCCCGGATGATCCTGATGTTGCCCAAAAGAGCGTCAGCAAAGAAAGCCCTGGAATCTCTTCATTGGCTGCCGATTAAGGAACAGGTGCTCTATAAAACCTTGCTGATTAGCCATCGCATCACGCAGGGGAAAGGGCCATCTTATCTTTTGGAACTGCTGAGCCCGTATATCCCTAGGCGCGAGTTGAGATCTTCCGGGAAAGGGCTGATGAAGGTTCCTAAGTTTAGAAGAGCTCGGATGGGTGGGCGCTCCTTCCGAGTTCAAGCGGCTCAACATTGGCTGACTCCCACCCGAAATGCGAGCAGAGACTTCGGAACGTATTTTCCGGAAACAACTGAAAACCCACCTCTTCCCTTGGGTGGGCGAGTGAGGAGGTTTGCATCTGAGGAGCTGAGGGGAGACATGCCTGACTAACTAAAGCTAGCCACACCACAGCGCGTGGACACACTGTTCTCAGTGTAACCAGGCGCTTTATAAAATGTATTATTATTATTATTATTATTATTATTTAGTAGGGGCCATTGTGAATTCCCCTCGACAAATAACATCATAAGTGGGTTGCTGTTTTAAGCCCAACTGGGTTGCTGCTTGTTTGCGTCTCACCAACACGGACACATGTCCCGGGGTGGCAGTCCCTGGGACTGAGAGGGCCTGCCTGGACCCCCGCAATTTCAATTTTGCATGCCCCCAGGACTTGGCCCATCCGGGGCCTAAATATTAACGAAGCGCGGGAGCCTGTGATTCGTTTTTTTTTAGGCCGAAATTCGTGCACCCAGCGCGAATTCGGCTGATTTTTTTTTTTAAATGCCTTTTTTGGCCCTGGTGGTCCTTATGGGTCAGGGTGTTTCTACCCTGCCCCCTTTTCTTGTTTTTCGTGTTAGTTTTTCTCTTTTCTTGTTACTCGGTTCTACCGAGTCACAAGATGGCTGCCAACACTTCCTGGTTTGGAGTGTTGGCAGCCAATTAGAATGCAGCTCGTGGTCGAGAGGGTCCGCAGATCCTCCGTGCCTCTAGATACTGAAACTTTTATTGTTTGATTTTCTCAGCAACTACTGAACGGATTTACACCATTTAAGAAGAAAAGTTCTTTCTGAAAGAAGGGCTACCTCTATGCCAAATTTGGTGTAATTCCGTTCAGCGGTTCGAGCTGTAGCCGTGTCTAAAGTTTCCTATGGGAAATTTATTTTTCAACCTCTTTTTTAAAAATTTCTCAGAAACTACTGAACGGATTTACACCATTTAACAAAAAAAGTTCTTTCTGAAACAAGGGCTACTTTGTAATACGGTAATATATATACATTACCTACTGGCAGTTGCCAGTAGGTAGTTATAGTTAGGACCTTGTTTCTATTCAAAAAGCGTTTTTTCTTTTCCCAATAACTTTGGCGCCGGTTGATGAATTTTCAAAACTTATGGCCCGCTCCGGTCAGCTCCTATCCTGAAAGTTTCGGGGTGATTTGCCAAGCGGGGGCCGAGAAAAAAGGGGGTCCCAAAATGTGTTTTCTCAATGTTATTTTCCATAGGAAACTTTAGACACGGCTACAGCTTGAACTGCTGAACAGAATTACACCAAATTTGGCATAAAGGTTGCCCTTGTTTCAGAAAGAACTATTCTTCTTAAATGGTGTAAATCTGTTCAGTAGTTGCTGCAAACATCAAAAAATAAAAGTTTCGATATATAGAGGTGCAGTGGATCCGTGGACCCTCCCGATCATGAGCTTCATGCTAATTGTCTGTTAACCCTCCAAACCAGGAAGTGTTGGCAGCCACAGGAAAACAGAACAAGCATTGGCATAGCCAATAGGTCTCGCCTTTGGAACCTTATAAGTATTTAGTTATGCAGTACAATAGCCTTGGTACAACAACATCAACCGTTGCATGGATAAACACTTATAAGGTCCCAAAGGCGAGACCTATTGACTATGCCAATGCCAATGCTTGCTTTTTCTTTGCTGTTAATGGTAAAGCAAACGTGCAGCAGCAGCATTACAAATGCAATCAAACATCAGGGTGTCGAGATAAAGCAAACACTGTCGACACTGTTCATCGCTGATTAATTTTACAAATTGTAACTTTGGGTAGAAAATGAAAGCAAGGCCTATTGGCTTTCCAAATGCTTTTTGTAATCCATCTCTGTTGACAGCAAGTGTTGTAGACATTACAGATGATGTATTACCGCATTGGCTGGATGCTTAGTTTCCCAAAGATGGCCCAACTTTTTGACCTTATGCTTTAACCCCGCACAGTGATAATATTGACATAGTCACAGTGTTTTTTTGGTGTACAATTCTCTCTTTGAAGAACTTGCAGAGTGAACCGGAAGCATTCCAATTAAATGCATCAGAAAACAATGAAGATGAATCCTTTATTTTATTATTTTTTGTATGCGTTATTTTAGATATTGCCACCTCGACCCGAAGTTATTTCAGCGCTTTACACGCGGTAGCAGGAGGAGGTCGCCATGCGCGATAGGTCTCGAAGTTATGTGACTTTAAGCTATTAAATTGCAAATAACAATGTCTTTTATTTTTTGTTTTCTTTCTAAAGACTTAAATAAAATGCATTATTATTTACAATGGCAATAGCTTAAACGTGCGTAACTTTAAGACCTATTGCATTTTAATTGCTGGTTTTATATTGCAGTTGAAGTCCCCTAAAACAAAACACGGAGATGCGTTGACAATGTAAGTTATTTCTGCTTTCCAACATAAAAAAATGCTTTGAAGGTTGTGTAAGACAATGGGGGTGGCGGAGCACCTGGTGAGCGGTAGCTGAGAAGGTTACGCACATAGGGGTTGGGCCGGTGTTTCGTACACATGACACCATTAAAAGTACTAATGTCAAGGGACTAACTGCAATCTAAGAATGGCTTCCGCCGCCCCAAAAAAATTGCTAAATATATCCTGTTCTTGCCCTTACAAAAGGTAAGGAACGTCTGCCATGTATAGCGTCTTGGGGGTGGGGTGGGGGGACAATTGTGCAGCAGGTGCAGTGGCACCAAGGCTCCCAACAGAGTTAATGGTCCAATATTGTACTCTGCAGCTCGACCAGTGGACGGGCTTATTGCCTGCACCAGGACAATAGACTTAACGCCCTATACACCTCTTCTAGAGACAATTAGTGCAGCAGGTGCAGTAGCACCAGGGCCCAGAGCCGTGAAGGGGTGACTAAACACCGACAATGCACGCTGTGCTCGAGCCGCAGGTGGAAGGGGACCAGTCTACATGTACGGTCTCGTGCAGTCCCAGGGGACCAGAAACGCCACCAGGGGGCTCTGTGTGTGAGGGGAGCTGGGTTTGGGGCCTTTCACTGGGGGTGACAGGCAAGGACTGGGGATTGTGCCGGCTGGGTAGGGAGTTTTACGGGATAGCTGTTTACTGCTCAATATTAAAAAAGCTAAGTGATGTTCGGAGTTGTCCAACTTTCCAAGTTTGTGCATCCCTAGAGGTGTCGGCCGCCCTGTGGATGGCGCACTTCATTATGTAATGACTGAATAAGTGTATATTTCTTGGGTCCAAGGCCTGCCTGAGACCAAGCCGAGTTCTATAAGGTGGCCACCTTGAGTGCACAGCGGGGTTGCTAACAGGCCATTGGGTGAAAGGAGTCTGCGCCCCCTGGGTATTTTAAGATCGGTCCTGGTGTTTGAGGACTGGTATGGCCCCAGAGGGCCCGACGGTGCCATAACCCTGGCATCTGAGATGCCTGTCGTGAGAGGCCGTGGTGGGGGTCTCGTTGGCTGCAGGGGTGCAGGCACAGGCGTCCCGCGGGCCCGAGGCATGGAAGTGTTTGCCAGACAGAGGAAGGCCCGCACTGTACCCTGGGGACACATTGCCATCAGAGCCCCCCCACGTCTGACGCTCTCCCAGACCTTATCTGTGTGTCCAAAGACATGAGAGAGGTTCCCATGGGAGGGGGGTGGGGGGGGCTAGGACATAGAAAACTTCTGTGTCTGCCTGGCATGGGAGGCGCACAGTGGAGAACTCCTTCGGCAGAACTATGGATGAGTGAGTGAATGAACAATGAAGTGAGCCAGATGTCCTGCTTCTCACTCGGCTTTCAACCCTCGCAGCATCTTTGGTTATGGGGTGATGGTTCACAAGCTGCAGCCCCAGAGTCTATAAATCTTCAGCCCTTGTACTGGTTCATATTGTAACATGTATGTAGCACCTTCCGGCGTACTAAGCATGGCCCACAGTGCTTTCCTGTAGGTGGAGTAAGTAAGTGCCCAGTTGGCAGTGCCTGGCTAAGTGTTACTTGAGGGTTATGTGCTTTGGGGCCACAAGTGAGGCCAGGAGGGTCTGCGTTTTGTTTCACCCTGGACGGCCTTCAATTTCTATTCTGAAGTGGTTGTTTCTACCATAAAATGTAATCACTAAAAGGAGCATTTCCAAGAAAGAACAAGCACCCCCGTCTGCACCAGGACTCACGGGCACCCTTGCTACACTATTGTACATAGATACAAACATCAGTCTGTGTTTGCAGCTTTTCCTCTGATCCACTAATTGTCAAAACGTAAACAAACATGGAGGACAGAAGCCAATAAAAACATACGATTTAAAACTGGCTAACAGTCAATCACTCTTTAAAAATGTTAATGGTATACAGAGAGAGAGAGAGTGACAAGCATTTAATCACATTCCAATTAACAACAAGAAAAACAATGCATGTTCAAGCGCCAGCCCGACCGCAGTGGCGCTACGTGGTTTTATATGCAGAGAGCTTCGGGTGAAAGAAGCTGCAGCTATTGAACTGTCTGGACATTTCGTGGGTTCGTTACACTAGCATGAACATGCCAACTAGAAAAAAAACGATGCGTGTTCAAGCGTCAGCCCGACCGCAGTGTAAAAATGTTAATAGTATACAGAGGGAGAGAATGACAAGCATTTAATCACGTTCAAATTAACAACAATAAAAACAATGCGTGTTCAAGCACCAGCCCAACCGCAGTGGCCCTACGTGGTTTTATATGCAGAGAGATCCGGGTGAAAGAAGTTGCAGCTATTGAACAGAACGATGCGTGTTCAAGCGCCAGCCCGACCGCAGTGTAAACATTTTAATGATATACAGAGGGAGAGAGTGACAAGCATTTAATCACGTTCAAATTAACAACAATAAAAATAATGCATGTTCAAGCGCCATCCTGACTGCAGTGGTTGTTTCTATCATAAAATGTAATCACTAAAAAGAGCATTTCCAAGAAAGAACAAGTGTGTGCCTCGGCAGCAGGGGATGGGACATGTGCGATGTCCTTGCAGGAGCGTGCGACCATATGGTGCCACCAGATGGCGCTGCATGCTCGAGCAAGGAAATCTCCAGACGTGCACGCGTTGGCATTGCAAGCAATGCAGCGCTGCACTTCTTTGCTGCAAAATCTGTGCCTATGGCATTAGGTCTCTCCTATGCAGCGCATGCGTGCTGCGTAGGCAAGACCTAAAAACTAAGGCGCAAAACAAGAAAAGAGGACAGGGTAGAAACACCCTGACTCTCTAGGCCTGCTCAGGGTGGGCCATGCAGGCCCACCTCCACATACAAAAAACAAAATGTGGCCATACCCCGGGGGATGGGGTCCCCGGGCCAGAATTGGCCACGGGAGGGGGACCCACGTGACCCCCTTCCATTTCATTTTCTTTTTTTTAATAAAAAAGGGGTCAGGCCCTGAGGGATGGGGGATGCGGTACCCAGGGCCCACAAAAAGGGAAAAGAAGGGGGGCTAAGCAGCCCCCATTCTAAAAAAAAAAGGACAGCGATCGTGTTAGAGTCCCCGCTCCTCCCAGCAACACTCTGCAAACGCGCCCTGTAGTGCGTTTTAAATTGGGGAATTAATTCCCCTTCAATACTGGGTTCCTTGGGGGCCAACTAGCCCACCAGGTACCTCCAGTAAGCTCCACAGGGCTGCGTTGGAGAGAGGTGGTCCATGCCACAGCCCTTTTTATACCTCTCTGAAACGCAGCTCAGTGACGCTTACAGGAGGTACCTGGTGGGCTAGTTGGACCCCAGGGACCCTCAGATTTCAAGGGGACTTTATCCGCCAACTTAAAACACGCCACAGGGCACGTTTGCACAGTAGTGTAGGGAGAGAGCAGGGCCTCTGGTAACATGTGTGCAAACACCCCCTGTGGTGCGTTTTAAGTTGGGGAATAAATTCCTCTTGAATCCTGAGGGCCCCTGGGGGGCTAACTAGCCCACCAGGTACCTACAGTAAGCGCCACAGGCCTGCTTGCATAGAGGCGATCAAGGCCACGCCCCTTTTTACAGCTCTGTGGCACTTACTGGAGGTACCTGGGTGGCTAGTTGAACCCCAGGGACTGTCAGGATTCAAGGGGACTTAATCACTCAACCTAAAACGGGAACAGAGCGTGTTTGCACACATGTCACCTCCGGCCCCCCTCCCTTCACCTCTATGCAAATGCACCCCATAGCGCGTTTTAAGAAGTAGTTTTGATCCTCCTGCCCTATTATGTACTAGGGCCTTACAGAGGAGGTCATGCTAATTAGAGGGGTACCCCAACACATAGTGTTCCCTAGTGTATGTAGGTGTTTTCACTGTACTCTAAGTGTCTTTTAGCATAGCACTGGCTCTAGGTCTGGTTAGTCAGAGTCAGTTACCACCAGTACCCGTCTGAAAAAGTTGTGGGCACAGTATGATTTTCCAACAAGGCCACTTTCTGCTCCTCTGTTGGTTCTTTCTGCACATGTCTTGCTTCTTCCTGCACTTTTCTTCGTCTTTGTGGACTTCTGTTGCTTCTTTCTGTATTTCTTTTGCTTCTTTCTGTGCATTTTTCTTCTTTCTTCACATGTCCTACCTCTGTAGGCATAGTTAGAAACTAGCATTTAAAAAACTTGTGAAATTCACTGAAAAAAGCATAGGTTCCAGGCACGTTATAGTTAGAAATTAGCATTTAAAAAACCTTAGAAATTCACTGAAAAAAACATAGGTTTCAGGGACATTATAGTTAGAAACTAGTATTTAAAAAACCTTAGAAATTCACTGAAAAAAACATAGATGTCAGGGGTGTTATAGTTAGCTGGACATTTCACTCGTACAAAACCATAGAAATTCCTTCATTATAGTTAGTTCTGCTAACTATAACTCACGCGCCCGCAATGCACTGCTGATGATGTCACATATTACTTCATTCATGACATGGTCAGTGACATCACTGATGACATCTCAAATGACAATGGGGGATTCGACAGACGACCATGAGGGAAAATTAAATAAATTGTTAATTTTCCCTTGTCGTCTGTCGAAATCTCCCCTTCCGGCCCCTCCACCCTACTGCTCTTACCTGCGCGGGCCGCCGCTGGGGTAGTGCCACTATCCAGACATGAGAGCACAAGGGCTTAAACGGAGTTATGAAGTCACTTTGTGGAATGCCAATGTCTTCCTTGAGGTTAGATTGAGGACTAGAGTGAATCCAAGTGACTTGACATTGAGCAAGACTTAGAGCATGAATCCAGGTTCATGTCAGCGATCCAAGTTTGCACTAGCTGATTGTTCTTGCCGAACAGCAGGAATTAGGTTTTGATGGGGATAACCTTCAGGTAGGTGGTTGACATACAGGCAGGCCCGGAGTGGCCGTTGCAGGCACCGGGCAATCCCCGGTGCGCCGCAAGGGTGGGGGCCAGTTTTTGTTAAAGGGCCGTTTTTGCAGTTTTGCTGCAAAAACGGCCCTGTAACAAAATCGGCCGAACACCGGCCCTGGCAAAGAGCGCGGTTGCACCGTCACCTCCCCCCGTCCCCCCCCCCCCACCAGGGGGCCGGCCGAACACTATGCCAGGGCCGGTGTTCGGCCAATTTTGTTACAGGGCCGTTTCTGCAGCAAAACTGCAAAAACGGCCCTGTAACAAAAACGGTTCCCAGTCCGGCTCTGCATACAGGCCTGAATTTTGGACTGGTTGTGTCTGAGGTGCTAATTGTCTGAAACAGAGAAAATATTTGCTGAATTTTTCTCGTTATGCTTACGGTTTTGGATCTAATTAAGTAAGTTTAATGAGCACTTCTGTGCAGACATTCTGGACTCCCAGATGTTCTGGTACCAGAATTCCTGTAATTACGAGTTAGTCCCTCTCAGAATGAGGAATATCTGTGGACCCCAGAATTATGAGGTGGAATTCCGCACATAATTCCTGATTCTAGGGGTTTGGCGAAGACATTTATCACCTGCTGTCTGCAGGTGGTAAATGTTTGCAAGGGCGACTAACATTGCAGACTTTCTCAAAGTAATTCCACTCCGCACAATTTATAAGGAGGTCTAAGTGAGTTTTCTATACACAGTGAATGTACACCGGAACATAACTTTCTGTGAAGCATGTCTTATGCTGGATCATTTTCTTAGTGTTAAACATGGATACGTGCGACGTAGATTTGTGCAACAGTTACAATTTTAAGAGTACGATGCAAAGTGAAACATTTTGCAATGCACGCTAGTCTTCTAAACTGTAGGAAAGCTGAAAACTAAAACTTCTACTTCGTACCATAAACTCCCTTTCCTCATTCACACTCTAGCACCAGCAATAGATGTATATACTCGTTATGGAAATTGTTTGAAATGTTGCTGCGTTCAAAGGAACAAACACCCTCACAGAGTGAAGGTTTCAGCTGGTTATGTTTTTAAAGGACTCGTTGGTGACTTTCTAGGTTGAAGTTTTTTCTAACGAGCCCTGGCCCTGCAGTACCGCTGTCTGCCTGTAGAGGCTGCCCCCTGTTTGAAAGAGAGTTTGCAATGCGTATTTACTGTTCCGTGGAACATCCGTCGAGGGAGAAATTATTAAGTTTACAGCCAGGAATATTTTGTGGTGTTTGCTGCATCTTCTGTGACTATCCATCAGAGGTGGTACTTCCAACAGCAGCGCTAGGATGCAATGGGGTCCAAACAAGGAAAATTACCCCATTTAATTAGGTAGCAAAATGCATACATTTTCAGGGTCCAAGGCCCCCCCACCTCCCAGGCTCTGGGCCCCGATACCACTGCACCTGCTGTTGCAATGGCAGCTACAACCCCGGGGACCTAATTTATGAAAAGTGACGCATCGCTGCGTGAAAACAGCGATGCGTCACTTTTCACTGCGCCCTCCTTCCGACACCAATGATGCATCATATTTAAAGTATGACGCATCATGGCGCAAGGAGTTACAGATACGTCAGTATTCCTGACGTATCTGTAAGCGCAAAAGTGACGCATTGCTGGAGTGTGTCACAAAAGTGACGCACCGGCGGCGTAAAAGTGGCGCACGGCCTCATAAATGAGGCCCTGGGTACTTTGCGGAGATGCTTAGCAAGCCAGTTCCACTCAAATTAGGATTCTGAGACGTGCAGTGACTGTACCCACAAGGTATTCAGGTGCAACCTGACAGCAGGGATTTATGTGGACCGGGTCTCACTGGTGCTGAGCACCAGCAGTTTTTAAAAGGGGGCCTCGAAACTGGCCTCTGTCGGGCTCTGTTTTGCGCCCTTGCACAGGCAGATCATTTTTTCTCTGGACTGCAGTGACAGCAGGCACATCGCACGTGCTCATTTTGCTCACTTTGTACTAGTGGAGAAGTTACGGCAAAACGTCATGCCAGGTGAACGTTGTAGGGGAAGGGAAATCCTTTAAAAAGAGTCTTTTTCTCTCTGGAGTTCCCTTCTCTTTTTGCAATGCAGGAGCAGCAACATCCTTGTGGTGTCAGCCACTGAGGCGGGGGCGCAGTGAGAGGTCCTCATACCCCCTCTGTGCTTTACAGGTCTTAAGCTGTGGGGCGCACTCCCCCTGGGGGTCCGTTGCTGCATTCCTAGTGGGGTGCAAATTGCTTTTGAAGTATTTGTAAATGACGAAGGCCTGGAAGCACCAATTTGTGCATTTGGCGCATTTCCTTGCAATCTTGATTTGCATACAACAGTTGAAGGGCTTCAAAACCGAGTATTAACTGTGATCCTGTATGCCCTGGGCTGGAGGTTAGTAAGTGGGGGATGTCAGGGTCCAGGATGTGGCTAAAAAGAAAACTATATTCTGTAACAGTTTTTTTTTAACCTTTTGGTAATTGCGTACAAAACGTGCACATGTTAGATGGAAAATAAATGTAAGTTAAACTAATCAATTTTACTATGAAACCTCAGTTACCTATTGCGAGCAGGGCAGATAACTGTGAGATCACAAAGCAGGACCATTATAATTATGCAGCAGGAAAGGACTAAAGTTGGGCGGTAGGATTGAATAAATTCTGTTGCAAGAAGAGGCAGAAAATACGGCTTAATTTGGCACATTTTGTGACAGTATTTAATTATGTTTCCATTTTTACACATTTGATTACTGTCTGAGCAAAGATTTCACTTCATCCAGTTTACCATCGAAATACACCAACAAGGAATTGAAAGGTGACTAGTCACTTTTTGCGAAGGGCTGTCCACAGCATGGCAAGACGTGACTACATATTTAATACCTTTTGAATCCTTTTGAACTAGAAACAATTTTTTTGTTAAAATCCACAGATTATGCAGCAGATGACGAAGTAGAAACTGTGGCAAACCATAATTATGCGGAAAGCGCAGCAGAATCGTATAATTTCAGAGGTCCTGGCAGAAAATCACAAAACTGAGTCCGAGTTGGCACAGAAGGGAATAGTGACATGTTGAAATACTGTTAAACTCCATGGGCAGATGAACGACCCACCAATTTGTGACTCACAATTTGCGTTGCATTTGCGACTTGCAAATTGGGATGTATAACAGTGTCTCGGACACTGCAATTCCTAATGGGGTCGCAAATTGCATGCCTCATGTATATTAATGAGGCTGTCACAATTTGAGACCCCAATAGGAATGGCTAGCACTCCCAGGGATCGTGGCCTGCTGGGGTCAGCAGACCACCATGTCTGGGATTGCTTTTAAATAAAGCAGTCTATTTTTTTCTGATGCAGCCCATTTTCCTTAAAGGAAAACGGGATGCATTTAAAAAAGAAAAATTACACTTTTCAGTTCATTTTTTTTAACAGCAGGCAGTGGTCCCTGGGACCACTGCCAGCTCTTAAAAAATATTTTCTCACATACTCACAAAGGGGAAGGGGTCCCCTGGGGACCCCTCCCCGCTTGTGAGTGGTTTACCACCTACTTGAAGTTAGTGGTACATTGTGAGTATTTTGCGGCCGCAAAACAACTGTACATGGCATTCAGACTCGCTATTAGGAAGGGACGCCCCTTACTAAAAGCGAGAGTTGTAAATGCTATTTTGCGAGTCATTGACTCGCAAAATAACATTTGTACATGCCATTTCCCTTTTTTGCAGTTGCAAACAGGAGGCTCTCCCGTTTGCGGCCGCAAAAAAAGGGTCATACATCTGGCCCCATATCCCTACTGTGTGCATTGTTTATTAATGGCAGTGACATATTTTAGCTTATTTGATTTGTTGTAGTTTTAGTTGGTTGTAATCAATGAAGGGATAAAAAAAACTCATTATGCTATCATGCTGTAAACAATACAGTGTTGAGGAAGGGAACCTGTACTCTCTAGGGCTAGCCAAACTGTGCGTCAACAACTGCACCATTATATTGAAGTGGCACACAATGCTAGTTCTCATGATTTAGACCACGCCCCTAATTGGATTGGCCACACCTCTTTAAGAGCACCCCTAGTTTTTTCTTTCCCACTTAAAGCACTGCCTGACAGAATATATCCATGGTAAACAACACAGGCCTTCCTTCGGTCCCTAATTGTTAATATTCATTTTTGTACCTAATACAGACGCTGCTGCCTTCCAGTGCCTGCTCTAGGGCAGCCTTCAGACAGCAAGACTGTTTTGCCATTGGTGGCTTGTCACAAAGAATCAGTCCTAGAGAGGCTAGGCATGTTAGTCCTCTGTGAAGGATAAGGGTGGAGGAGGACCTAGCTCTCTGAGGTAGCCAATCCAGGCAAGTGAAATGTTGGCACTCCCCACAGATAGCCTTTTAAAGCGGCTGCCCAGGAGGTAGGAACAGTAACTCCACCACTGGTGAACAGACAAAGCCATTATGGCATCCGCGAATGAGATTGCACGAGCTCCAGATATTCTAGAGTATAGAGCATGGGAGAACTCATCAGGGCATTTATTTGTTTCCATAGTCCATAACAAACTAACAAAAGTTTTCCTTCAAAGGTGGCAGAACACATGTGTTCTCTAGGGTGAGGATGTTTATTTTACGGCAAGAGGGAAAACAGGACATTTGGCGCCCCACCAAGCTGCCACACTGCAGCAGCAGGAAAAAATGAATGATAATAGCATTGAGTTATCATCATTTTATTTTTCCTTTATTGAAACTGCTTAAAAGCAGTTGTGCGAAGCTCCTCCACCTTAGCAGAGTAGCCACCACTTGAATTACATTCTCTCTCCATTCCTGTTGTTCCACATCTAACCTTGCTTCCATCCAACCACGGACCATATACTTTGCTCGATTGTGATAATTCTCCTATTTTACATGTGTGGCTTGCTTTAATGCATTCAGCGTCTCATACTGAGCAGGTCTGGGTGGGAGTTTCATCTTGTACAACACTTGTTTCAAGTTTTCAATTATTCTCATAATAAAAGTACCTTCAAGGGGAAACTGCAAGGATAATTCATTTGCTGTGACCTTATTCCATTGTTTGACCCAGATACACCTTTGTAGCCTAACCTTGGTTGTCATGTAATGCACGGCCATGCCCTTTGGATAGACCTCCTCTTTCTCATGGACAGGTATTCTTACATCATTACTAAATAAAGCTCTCAATGTCTTTAAAATGTTTATCTTTAATCTGTATGTGGTACGACACAAAAATCTGTACATTTCAACTGAAACAACCAGCAGTTTCTCAGCAAATGCAAAACACAGTAACACTAGCATCCAATCTCAACATGACACCACTGAACGGACCACTCACAGCACGACACCCAATGAGTTAATAACCAATCCCAGTGCGAAACACACCAACCGACCAATACCAGCTTGGCACCTGATGACACCATTCTCAGCACCTCAGCATAGCTCTCATTCTGCAGCCATCAGCTTCGCTAAGCAAATTTTCAAAAATCCAAAACCAAAACTCTTCTCTGTTTTGCTAAAGAAAATGCAAAGGTGAAAGTCAGTCTTAGGGGAAATGGATAATATGATTCTGATGAGCAAACTTCAAATCTTTACTGGAAGATTTAGCGTTTATCTTCATAAGCACAAGCAATATATATGAAAAAGCATTTCGATTTTCAACTACAACACACAGCCCTTCTGGACCCAATGTGACACCACACTGCGAAACACACTAACTCATTAACACCAAAAACACCACAACTCTCGACAACAAGTAATGAAAGATGCATAACCATACTTATACTCACTCTCCTAGGACATTGTAATCACTGTAGGACCACCAGAACACCTCAAAAAATTTAGACCGGACAATGGAACCACAATCAATCAATCAGTGACACTTATATAGCGCGCTACCTACCCGTAGGGTCTCAAGGCGCTGGGGGGGGGGGGGGGGGGGGCGCTACTGCTCGAACAGCCAGGTCTTCAGCTTCTTCCTGAAGGAGAGGTGGTCTTGGGTCAGGCGCAGGTCGGTCGGGAGGGAGTTCCAGGTCTTGGCGGCCAGGTAGGAGAAGGCCCTTCCTCCCGTCGTCGCTCTTCGGATGCGGGGGACGGCGGCGAGGGCGTGGTTGGCTGATCGGAGGTGGCGTTTGGGAGCATAGAAGTTGATTCGGCTGTTGAGGTAGCTCGGGCCCTGGTCGTGTAGGGCTTTGTGTGCGTGGGTGAGGAGGCGGAAGGTGATCCTTTTGTTGACGGGGAGCCAGTGAAGGTCTCTCAGATGTCCGGTGATGTAGCTGGTTCGTGGGATGTCGAGGATGAGTCTGGCTGAGGCGTTCTGGATCCGCTGGAGTCTCTTCTGGAGATTGGCGGTGGTACCGGCGTAGAGGGCGTTGCCGTAGTCCAGTCGGCTGGTGACGAGGGCCTGGGTGACGGTCTGCCTGGTCTCGGTGGGGATCCACCAGAAGATCTTCCGTAGCATGCGTAGGATGTTGAAGCACGCCGAGGAGACGTTGTTGACTTGCCTGGTCATGGAGAGGGAGGAGTCCAGGATGAAGCCCAGGTTGCGTGCATGGTCTGTCGGTTTGGGTGCGGTGCCCAGGGCGGGGGGCCACCAGGAGTCGTCCCAGGCGGAGGGTGAAGAGCCCAGGATGAGGAACTCCGTCTTGTCAGAGTTCAGTTTCAGGCGGCTGGTCGTCATCCACTCGGCTACCTCTTTCATCCCTTCGTGCAGGTTGGCTCTGGCGGAGGCGGGGTCGTTGGTCAGGGAGAGGATCAGCTGGGTGTCGTCGGCGTAGGAGATTATGCTGAGGTTGTGTTTGCGTACGATGGCCGCGAGGGGGCTCATGTAGACGTTGAAGAGGGTGGGGCTCAGAGATGACCCTTGAGGGACGCCGCAGATGACTTCGGAGGCCTCTGACTTGTACGGTGGTAGGCGGACTCTCTGTGTTCTTCCGCCGAGGAAGGAGATGATCCATTGCAGCGCCTTGTCCTGGATTCCGACGTTGCTGAGGCGCTGTACTAGGGTGCGGTGGCAGACAGTGTCGAATGCCGCGGAGAGGTCTAGGAGGATGAGGGCCGCTGTTTCTCCATTGTCCATCAGGGCTCGGATGTCATCGGTGGCGGCGATGAGGGCGGTCTCGGTGCTGTGATTGGCTCGGAAGCCGGACTGTGAGGGGTCGAGGGATCCGTTCGTCTCGAGGAAGGCGGCCATCTGCTTGTTGACGGTCTTCTCGATGACTTTGGCTGGAAACCACAGGAACGCAGACTGGGCTGGTGCTGATTGTAAATGTCTCTGGGGCCAATTCTAGCTCCCAATTGGAACCATCCTCTGCTACAAGATCTTGTTGCAGCAGATTTGTACAATGCAGATTTCGGGTGCAAGCTCAACCACAAGCTGCATTCAAGCAGATGGACCTTTAGTCTCAGACTGTGGCGTAAAGCAACAGACCAAACACATTTGAACAATGTGAAGCACAATTGGCTCTACAAAAATGACGGAATGTGGTAGTTTTGCCAACCATGAAGGTTTATTAACAGATTAGCATTAGCATTCAAATTAGTCATAAATCAGTAATCAATACATGAGTGCATTAGTCAGTATAAATCAAAGCAATAAAATCACAAATGCAAAAACAAACGGTTTAAAGTTATCTTAAAGTAAATCAGAGTAGGCACATTTCGCTTGAAAGGAAGTTCTCTGATATGCTAACTAGAGAAGTCAGGTAAGTCAGGTAAGTTAGAAAAAGTAAGGCAGAAGGTGTCATCAAGTAAAGCCTCTAAACACAGACAAAAAAATGCAGGGTAGTAAGTGAGAAGGAAATCTGCCCAGTGGGCAAGGGCAAATCAACCATCTCCTCTGAGGAGAGTGGAAAGGGTATCTGAAAGAACTAACTAAGCAAAACCTAGGTGAATCCTGTTTTCTACGAGAGTTTCAACTCCCTGTAATTCTCAAGAAGAGAACCAAACAAGATCGAACATGTTGCTATAATAAAGGTTTCAATCTTCTTCACAGCCACCACATCATGGAGGCCCTGCTGCATGACCTTCAGCGGGATATCTGTAGCAGGATGATACAGGTCGGCCAGGCCCTTCCCACTTGCAGTTGTGAGGCTCATTAATTCACTCTCCAGATAAACATTCACACAAAAATGCAAACAAACATATTTAATTAATGTCTTGTACAGCTTGGCTCCTGCAACAAGAAAAAGATAAAAATACAGTGCAGGCAGATGCGACAACAATTTAACATGAGACATTTTAAATTGAGGCCTATACTAACCACGGTCAATTTAATGTGCATATTACACAGTTTATAGGCAGGCGTGCTGCAGATTAATGTAAATGTGTGTGCAAAAGCATTTAGAAATAAAATGTCTGTCATCTTCCAAATGGAAAAAATACTTGGGAGGTAACATTTTCTAAATTAGCCCATTATTGGAGTGAAAAGGTGGGAATAAATTCTTAGCAAACACAGCTATCAGCACCCAATAAAAAATAGTATTCAAATGAATGTCTCAGTGAGAGCATTCAGATTTTACAATCTGCTAGCTAGTCTCTTGCGCTAACCTGAGGCCTTTCCTGTGGAGTCTGACTTGAGGTAGAACTAGCTTTTCTGGATTTCTCTTCCCTTAGAGCAGTGTTGTCCAATTTTTGGTGCACAAGGGCTGGATCCTTGCGAGATATTCAAAATATTTTCATAAGGTACATTTACATAAAATGAAACTTATTTACATAGTTAACAGTCATCCTAAAAATCTAGCATGGCTCCAGCTCTCATGGACCTATGTTGGACACCAGTGCTCTTAAGTCTTAGAGTAACACATTCTGGTTCACTGAGCAGCTGAGCAGAACAGGCAGCAGCAGGAAAACACAGTTTATAGACTGGAAAACAGGACAGTATGTGGAACCAACACAGAGCTGAGATGGAGCTTGTATCAATTGGATGTGATAAGATGCATGTGCTTGCTCATTTCAATATCAGCTACCTGAAATAGCCCTGCAAATGTCTTCCATCCCCATCCCTCTTTCCTGTGGAAGGTCAGAATCAGAGCAGTGACCAGCAGCAGCTCCTCCGCTATGGCATGCCAAGGAGTGTTGCCCTCCTCACCCTCGCTGGCCAGCTGACGGAAAATAAAAATAAATTGATAATAAAACAGACTTATTATTTTATTTTTCCTCTAGACGGAGCTGAGTCTTTGGGGGCGGGGCTTTGCCATGACAGTCACAGAAGGGGAGTGGTGGGCAGCATTGCTGTCAGTGCTCATGACGGTTTGGCGACCGTCTTAGGATGGCCAAACTGTCATGCACATTGACATCTTTCCAACCCAAGCTGCATTGCTGAGTGGAGAGAACAGTAGGCATAGGCACCCAGTTCCCTTTGGACCAGAAAACAAGCCCTCTCAAGCCAATTCCAGTGCTTCTCTCATGCTGATGCCAGCATGAGAGAGAGAGAAGCGCTGGGATTGGCAGTGGGGAGTCTGAGAGCCTCACCAAGTACACAGAGAAAAGAAGCGATCGGCGAGGAGCAGGTAAGTTCTTTTTTTGTTTGTTTATTTTGTCGTCTATCCGTCCCCACCACCCCGCCACCCAATCCCCCTCCCCCAACCTTCTGCCGCCAGACCAGTCGCTGCTGGCAGTGACAGACTTGTTCCTGGCCCAATGTGCTCGCACAAAGCAAGCTCTCAGTTCCACCATATGCCGGGCTCAGTGCCAACAAATCATCACCATCTTGCTTTAGCAAATAACTGTTAGAACCCAGAAATAAGTGTCGAAGCCGAGCTCTGTCAAAAACTAGCACTTTTCATGTATATTTCTTTCATCTGCAACATTTTCCAAAGTTTACAATTTTCAGTCTTCTTGAAGTTTCCAAAGTTCGCAATTTACCTTAACCTGGGCTAAGTTTTTAAAGCATTGTACATTTTTTTTTTTTTACTGCAAGGACTTTATGTGCCACACACTGGGCAATGCGAATACCGTATAGCCCAGAGGCACCCTGACAATATGGCACGCAGCAAATACAACAACTCACTGAGACAAGCAGCTGCACAAACCAAACCTGACTCCAGTGTTTGATAAAATCCTCCTTGGAAACTCTGCACACTGTAAATAACAAAATATTACATTGCGTAATTTCCACTCAAACTAAGGGGCATATTCACACGGGCTTATCCCCACCAGAACGTCACTTTTTTGACGTTCTGGTGGCGATAACCGCTTTGCCTTATTTACAGGGCGACGTTAACCCCTTCGATGCTTGTGACGGAACTATTCCGTCATGCCTCACGGTTGGGCTGTGCGGATGACGGAATGGTTCCGTCATGACCACACCCGCGAATGGAATGTTCAGCACCGGGTGAGAATCGGTGCCGCAGGCAAGGTGTTAAGCCACTAGATATGGCTTAACGCCGCCTTGTAAATAATTCTCCTTTCACGCAGCACTTAGCGAGAAAGGGGCAGGAAGTGGTTGCTGCAGTGGGTGTCCGCCGCAACACCCATTGCTTTTTGACGCTACAAGGATGACTTAAATATGGGAAAGCACCAAAAATAACACCAAGGAAAACCTGGCACAACAAGGAGAAATTAATAATTTCTCCTCGTTCTTGCTGTTTCTGTGAGCAAATCGCCATTAGTGATTGTTCCTGCACATAAACGGTTATTAGAAAATGATGAGTTGCAACTTCTGTAGAACACATAGAATTTACAAATCGCCCTTATTAATAGTTAATGTGCAGGAAATAGCACCTTCCTGCACATGAACAATCATTCCCTCCAAAGAAGGCAACCTTTCACTATGATACGTGTTATTGTAAGTACTGCGCATCGCTGTGTTTCCAGAATGTCGAGCGCGGCATTACCAATTGTGGTGTAACACCGTTCTCCATCATTCTGTTGCACATGTGCCCCAAAATCCAGTGGAGCTGGAAATATGTACAGAATTTTTCTCTTTAAAGTTACTTTAGAGGTCCACTGAATTCCGTTTATCAATGAAAATCATTACAGTCCATGGAGGGCTCTTTGATTGGCTTTTTGTGTGCCCTTTGGGGTATAACAACCTAGGAAGGCCAAGTGTGGTGAAAGAGAGAGATTTTATTTATTATAGGTTCATTTCAGAATTCCATTCATTTCTATTTGGAGAAATTAGAGCACTTTTGGAAAAACAAGCGTTCCTGATAATGCATCAGTCCCCTGTCCTTTACAAGTTGTTGTTACCTATTGCCAGTTAGCCACAATTTATGAGACGTGGTCTATAAAACAGCACAAAAAAAGCATAATTTTTGTTGAGACCAAAGTATTATTGAACAGTATCAGAGATTATCAGAAGCACAGTGATTTCTGGGATACTGTATTTGCAGGGTTACAAAAATTTGAATAGAGCAGTCAGGAAACCAATTAGATGTTAGGGAAGCTTGTGTTGCGGGGATTCAGCACATACACAGAACTATGAGCAAGAAAATCGCGGTGTATAGGGCTTGTACTTTCCTACCACCTTAGTACCCAAAATACCAAAACTGACTAGCTAGTTTCTCATTCGTTCTCCTACATAATCACGAAGCTACAACTGATTAGACAACCCAGAACACAACACTCCTGACTCTCAGGAATCGCAGTAGCAAGACATACCCTTTCGCTCACTCACTCGTACATGTCCACAATAAGGATTGTCAGAGTCATTGTATATTTCAAAATGTCTATTTTAACTATCGTGCTCTATAATGCAGTACACAAGCAACTACCAGCAGCAACATGCATAAACCTAGAACAGTTAGCCTTGTTACAATTCCATAGAATATAAAAAGAGTATGTCATCATATACAGACAGTGGAAAAAGGACTATAAGGCCTAACCACCTTCCCCTTGGTAAGTTGAAGTTTATTATATAAAGGAAGATCTCTGGGCTTTGTTAGCAGGCCCCATACCTTAGAGCCTAGATGGAGGTTTACATCATAGGAAAAGCATAGCTCTTCTCCAAGGAAAAGTCTCTCTTTAAGTGTGTATGAACAATATGCATCCCCGTAATATCAAAGTACGAGTTTCCAGCAGTGCAGCTGTGTTAAGCATGTTTTGTGTAGGTGCTAGGGACTGACCAGAACAGAATAACAAGAGGCATGTTTATCAACCTTGCACATCGTATTCAGACTAAATTCCAGGAACAGCAGAGAACACAGAAAGCAGACAGTTCTCATATAAAAGGCACAAACAGAGTCTTGCAAAATAAAGTCATGTAGCAACGTGCCCAAAAGCAGCATCATGGCAGCAGAGCTCATGCTAACTTAGCAATTTTGGCAATGACCCTAACAGCCATATAATACTTGGACTGCTTTTCCCTATGTGGTATGGCAAAAGAAAACTATATAAAACATTTTAACTGAACAGAAGCCCAGGGTCAGCTTTAGGGCACTATGTTTGGAAATAAACTATGAGTTTAAAAGCACCTGCTGCAGAGTTGCTTGTGTGTCCAACCCTTTTCAGGCATCAATAAAAATGTCAAGATAACTCTGGTGATTAATGTTCCTGATGGGCAGAGATTTGAGTTTTGTCTGGTGGCAGTTTTGACTCATGATAAAGTAGCACAGAGGAATAATATGCCTGCTGCAACGAATATGTACCATGCAGATCACAGACCTGTATTTTCTGTGGAAAATACAATGGGTTGGTGCTTTTCTCGTGGAGATCTTTTCATTACATGCAGTACAAAATTTACAATCCTAAAATAGCACAGTAAGCTATAAACTCCCATCATATAGGTCCATGCAAACTGCATTGTATAGGTTAGTTCATTATCCTACTATTGTTTCAATTCAATTCAATTAGTTTATTTGTTACGGAACTCCAACGGAGGTCCACAAAAAAACACCAATACAATAAAAAAGACATACTTTATAACAAACACAATTCTTAATAAATATCCAGAAATGTTTTAAAAAATTGAAATATTCTATAACAAGTCATTTCATTTGGAGGGGACAACACAAAAGATCGTGCCTCCTGAGCAGAACGAATATTACATTTAATAAATGAGGGTCTCAAAAACATTCGCCTTGCCCTTAGAAGTTCTAAGCACACAAATAACACATGATTAAGATCCTGTATTTGGGAACAACAAAGTTCACAGATTCTCTCTTCTCTGGGAATTTTTTCCCAAGTGCCCGTTACTTCTCTCAAGGGCAGCAAGTTAGTTCTTAAAAGTAGTATTAGCCTTCTAATTCCGTATGGGATGTTCCATGAGAGATAGGACTGAGATCTGCTCCCCATCGCACTCGCACCGATCACCCCATTACAGGCTTTGGGATGACTTAAAGCCATATCTCTTGCCGTACTAATCGTGCTTATTGACTTCTTTAGAAATGACTTCAATACAGGCTTTGGCATGGGTAAATCACAGTTTAAATTAAGCCCAAATAAATAGTTTGCGTTGGCAAATGATCTAAAAAAAGCTGATCTATCTTTTAATTTTGCGAATATTTCCAACTTCAAGGCGGCCCTTAGGGTGCCCTCATCCCCCCAAAAAAGGGAGTTCCCCCACCTCAGAACCGCTGCCAGGGACAAAATATAAGAAGAAACTAAATGAAATTCCAGACGAAGAACATGTGGGGCAGTCAAGGAATTTAAACTACAAATTTGACGGAAAAACCGGCCTTCAGCCTTATCAAAAGAGAGCCAGTAATTCCTATCCAAGACTTCTGCAGCATAAGTTAATGTCGGGGGGATTTTAACCTTAAATACTGACAGAACAGGATTAAAATGATGTCTCCCACAGGTCTTATAAAATCTATTTAGAGCTCCGGCCTGGGAGGCGGCCTTGCCAACACACCTTTTAATGTGCTCTGAATCACGCCCATTTTTTGAGAAAACCTTTCCCAGATACAGATACGTATTGACCAATTCAAGATCTTCGTGCCCCAACAGCCACTTATACCCTTTCTTTTTTGGAAAACCTTTCTTGCGAAAGACTAAAATTTTGCTTTTAGCAATGTTGATTTTCAAACAATGGTCCTCCGCATATTTAGTTAAAACATCCAGACGACGCTGCAAACCAATGGGAGTTAAATCAAAAATTGCAACATCATCTGCATATAGTAAGGAGCCAATGGACATTGTACCAATTTTAGGGGCATCCCCCTTCACTGAATTTAATTTCTCGGGGAGGTCAAAAATATAAAGAGACAACAAAAGAGGGGCCAACAGGCAACCCTGCTTGAGACCGTTATGTTAATTAATCCTGCAGGAAAGCCCCTGCGAGCCACCCATCATCACTTGACACCAAGTCTGTGTGTAATTCAATTATAAGGCCCAGGAGATGATATTGCATACCAAGAAGAGAGAGCTTTCTCCACAGCGTCTGACGATCCACTTTATCAAACGCTGTGGAGAAATCAATAAAAGCTGTATACACTGACATTTTTTTGAGAATACATATTTCTCCACGATGGTCTGGACAACCGCGATGTTATCCAGCGTTCCGTGGTTCTTTCTAAAACCAGCCTGTTCTGGTGGCAAGATGTTCTGGTCTTGGGCCCATTGCTGCACATGCTGAAGTATGCTTTTTGCGCATAATTTGCCCGCAACGTCCAGCAGCGTGATCTGTCTGAAGCTAGTAGGTGACCTTTTTGAGCCCTTTTTTTACAGCGGGACTATAATGCTCCCCTTCCAAGATGAGGGAATACTAATTGATTGAAAACAGTAGTTAAATAGTGGCACCAGGAGGGCTCCCCATGCGGCTGGATCCTTTTTAATTAGCATAATTGGTATACCATCCGGTCTACTATTGTTTAACTGGTTCATTTGAGTGAAAACACATTCTTATTAGTAAAGCCAACCCCAACTACTCTGGTACGTTTTCAATCTTGAGGCCAAGCACTCTTAAAATATATCATCTAGTAGTGTGGCTGGCTTGTGATTCCTAAACCTTGTAATCCTCACTGTCTTTTGTAATATTTCCTATAGACTGAATAACGCACATATGATTCATTGTCTCTGTATAATGTGTGTGTGATGCAAAGTGTTTTGACACCCTACACTGGTAAGAGTACCGCTATAAAACGAATGAAATGCATGTGAGAGAGAGGCCATGGAGAGGTGAGGGGCACCGTTGGAGTGTGGTAGTAAGGGAATCCGTGGAGAAGGAGGTCATTGTGGGGGTGCCAAAAAGATTCTCACACTGGGCACCACCCTTACTGAGGCCGCCCGTCAGAAGCCATAAAGATTGAGATGCTCTTAGTGTTTTCTGGGATTTTGCCTGAGAGGGAGCCAAGAACTACACCTCCAGGCCATTGAGCTGCTGGGGACCCTGAAAGTGCGAAGGAGAAGAGGCTGGCCCAGGCCACCCCACTGTTACCTTCTTTTTCTCACTCAGCTTTCTCCTTTTCAATTGAGAAGTGTAAGACTCCTGGTAACTCTAGACTGGTTAATAATGGTCTCTCACTCCACAATTGAATTTTTATTGAGCATGCAATTGGGGTAATCTCCAAAGAAATTGAACCGATGGAGAAGCTTCTAGTGGTGGAGGGGTTCCCACATTTATACCTCTCTCCCTCTACATTCTCAGTTGCAATACTTACAACTGGCATGGCCCATGCCTCAGAACCACATCCTCAATGCAATGAGGTTAATGCTTCCCAGCTTGCTAGCCCTTCTGTCAAACTCAAGAATAAATAGTCTTACTCGTACTTCAAAATCGCCTGTTTGCCATTAAAATACCTAAGAAGAGTCACTGCCAGCCCTGTAATTAAAGACTTTTTAGAGAGCATTTTGGAAAACTTCTTTTGTGATTGATTCACATTCAAAGATAGTTGAAGGCAGGCTGTCTTGTATTAAACATGCCTTAGGCAAACTGGTTAGCTGTCCTACCACTACTTTAGTTTCTAAACCACGTCCTATTAATGATGTCGCACCTAATACTGGTACTTCTTTGACCTGTGCCTTCTGCGCCTGTTACTTGCTATTCCTCTGACAATATCCATGGGATTGAATCTTCTAGGCATGGCAGCCAACAGACTGCCTCAAATGTTATTACCTCTACTAGTCATGTCACAGGTTTGTCCAATGTATTTATTTCTCCACCTTCAACTCTGCATCTTCATCCTGAAGTTTATCCTTATGTCACAATTCTGACCAATGCCTCTGTTTTGCCCCCCAAATACTACCAAAACCATCTCTAAACTCAGAAAATAAAGTGATACACTGGTTGTCCAATAAAATCAATTTCAACTTTGCTGTCTATGAAAGGGTTTTTGCTTGTGAGACACATTCCCTGGGTCTGCTTATCACCCAAAATCTGTCCAAGAGATTGTTTGGTTGTTACCTTTATAATTCCTGCTAATATAAGAGATATTCTGCCTAAATATTTAGCTTTCTGGACACTTTTAATAATTCAGTTAAGGTTTCTCCAATGGGCATTTTTAATAAACCCTCCTCTTCATCATTAGGAATCAATGCCATTGTCACATTAAAGCAAAATTCTAGCACATTAGTGCTAGGTTTTTGGCTTATATGTGACAATGGCATTGATTCCTCATTGTTTCCATTGTACCTACTCACAACTGCTTTGCAGCTCTTGATTGTGTACATCACAACTGCCTTCTTAGTATATGCAACAAAATCTGTTCTGCTTCCAGTATGGATTCCTGCATCATTCCCACCAAGTAGAATGTCTTCACCCATAGTAGTCTTTCTTGTTATGATTTTTCTGTCAGATCCGCATGTCTGGTGTGTCTTGTCAGTTGGAACGTAAATGGATTAGTCTCCAACTAAGGGGCCAATTTCGATGTCCGACGGACCTGAATCCACCAGACATCGATCTGGAAGTGGGACCGATTTACCTACTTTCTGCGGTCCAAAACCAGCAAGTAGGATGCGACTGAACACTGTTAGGTCGCAATCCCAATCTTTACAATGGGAGCATGCATTCCGAATTGAATGCATGCTCTCATTGTAAATAGCAGAGGTGTAGTTCATTTGGGTGCCTACATGGGGTGCAGGGATCGCCAGAGGGGCCTGATAGGTGCCCCCTTGGCTGCCATCCGGAAGCCTTGCACCCATAAGGGCCCTGCTGGGGGCTCCCAAAGTCAGATTCCCACAGCCTTTCCATGTCAGAATTGCCTGCACAGTATGGCTTTGGGAATCTGACATTGTAATTCCTCGGGCGAAAAGAGCCACCCTTTGGATTACAGGCCCATTTCCAAATGGCAGAAGGGCTCTCTAATCTCATCTGAAGCCATTCGGAAAGCTCGTTTGGATTCCTTTCCGACCGACCACATTATAATTCGTTGGTCGGTAAAGAATCCGAATGGGACATTTCAATGCAGTTGGAACGGCTCTGACCGACAGTCGAAGCCATTTCCGACCGCATCAAAATCGGCCCCTAAATCTAGTCAGTTGGGTGCCCTATGCAAGAGATTTTGACATTGTTGTTTCAAGAACCATAGGCCAAATATTGATGATGTATGTGAAAGGTTTGTCTGTCATTTTTTTGTCTGCTTCTCTATCAATTTTCTTTGCATGGTAGACTTTAAACTTGGTTCAGTGTATCTCTTAAATGCTCTGTCAGTGTTCTTAGCACCTGCCCCAATCAATATCCTCCTTTTTAGAAAAACAATTCCACCTGCCCCAATCAATATCCTCCTTTTTAGAAAAACAATTCAGTTGTGCTTGTTGTTTTTTTTACAATGCTTTTTTTTCACTATGCAACTTTACTAATTTGTATACGATCTTTATAATGGTGGACAACTGCCCTATGCCTCTTGTTGACCAACTCTCACCTGCTATATTTGTGGTTTTGGGTGGTGATTTCTTTGCTAAGATTGGCTCTAATTTACCTCTTCCTAATTCTTTCTCTTTACATGAATTTTTCTTATCTGCTGAATTATGTGAAGCATTATTGTATTGCCTTATTATTGATCTTGTCAAGTTCAAGTTCAAAAGACCTTTATTCGAATTTCATAAAATTCATAAAAGTACAGATTACAGCAATAATTTATTAGAATATAGTACATACAAACAGATAAAAGAATTATACAGAAGAACATTCTAAAATTTTATACAGTAACAATAAAATAGGTTCCATTTCATTACATTATATACAACACCAATATGGCTAGTTTCTGATTTCAGGGGTTTTCCATCGTCTTACGCGCTCGTATAGCCATTCTTAAAAAAGTGCTGGTGCGAAAAGTCAATTCTTCAGTGTCCAAAGTGAGCAGCATTGTATATGATTCTTTAAGGGCGCGAGGTCTGTATTTTTTAAAATAGGGGATTAGAAATCATTTGATAAATCTCAAATAAAATTTACAGAAAATAAAAAGTGCAAGTCATCTTGAGTACTCATACCATCACAGGGACATGGGGTGAGATCAGCACTATGTCGATACCCCAGAGGAAATGACAGCAAGAATTTAACGGTTTCTGCCCTCAATCGAAACAATAGAGCTCTCTCCCAGCTAGACATAGGGAGGGAGAGATAGGGGGGGGAGAGTTTGCCCACACAGTCCATTTCCTATATATTTCATGACGCTTGATTTCTGGGATTCTCTTCCAATGCGACCATTTCTGTAAAGTGCATAAAGTGCATTTTGAACCTCCACTTTGTCCTTTGGTTCAATTAACTGAGCTCTCCAACCCCAACGCCGGAAACAACGACATCACCCCATCGCAAGACCTCTGCAACTCCCTCGCCTCCTACTTCCACAACAAGATCGCGGACATACACAACAGCTTCAGCACCCATCCGACCCACGCCACGACCACAGCAGCGCCGCCCACCACCATCCTCGGAGCCTGGACCCCGACCAGCACCGAAGACACCATCCGGGTGATGAACTCCGTCCACTCCGGATCTCCGAACGACCCCTGCCCCCACCACGTCTTCAACAAGGCTGACGCCGTCATCGCACCCCACCTGCGGGACATTATCAACACCTCATTCGACACCGCCACCTTCCCCGAGAGCTGGAAGCACGCCGAACTCAGCGCTCTACTCAAGAAACCTCCGGCAGACCCCACCGAACTCAAGAATTACCGCCCCATCTCTCTACTCCCGTTTCCAGCCAAAGTCATCGAGAAGACCGTCAACAAACAGCTGGCCACCTTTCTCGAGACGAATGGATCCCTCGACCCATCGCAGTCTGGATTCCGTGCCAACCACAGCACCGAGACCGCCCTCATCGCCACCACCGACGACATCCGAGCCCCGATGGACAACGGAGAAACAGCGGCCCTCATCCTCCTAGACCTCTCCGCGGCTTTCGACACGGTCTGCCACCGCACCCTAGTACAGCGCCTCGGCAACGTCGGAATCCAGGAGAAGGCACTGGAATGGATCGCCTCCTTCCTCGACGGAAGAACACAGAGGGTCCGCCTACCACCGTACAAGTCAGAGGCCACCGAAGTCATCTGCGGCGTCCCTCAAGGATTCTCGCTGAGCCCGACACTCTTCAACGTCTACATGAGCCCCCTTGCGGCCATCGCACGCCAACACAACCTCAGCATAATCTCCTACGCCGACGACACCCAGCTGATCCTCTCCCTGACCAACGACCCCGTCGCCGCCAGAGCCAACCTGCACGAAGGGATGAAAGAGGTAGCCGAGTGGATGACGACGAGCCGCCTGAAACTGAACTCAGACAAGACGGAGGTCCTCATCTTGGGCTCCTCGCCCTCCGCCTGGGACGACTCCTGGTGGCCCCCCGCCCTGGGCACCGCACCCAAGCCAACGAACCACGCACGCAACCTGGGCTTCATCCTGGACTCCTCCCTCTCCATGACCAGGCAAGTCAACGCCGTCTCCTCGTCGTGCTTCAACATCCTGCGCATGCTTCGGAAGATCTTCTGGTGGATCCCCACGGAGACCAGGAAGACCGTCACCCAGGCCCTCGTCACCAGCCGACTGGACTACGGCAACGCACTCTACGCCGGAACCACCGCCAAGCTCCAGAAGAGACTCCAGCGGATCCAGAACGCCTCAGCCAGACTCATCCTCGACATCCCACGGAACAGCCACATCTCCGGACACCTGAGAGACCTGCACTGGCTCCCCATCAACAAAAGAATCACCTTCCGGCTCCTCACCCACGCACACAAAGCCCTACACGATCAAGGCCCGAGCTACCTCAACAACCGAATCAACTTCTACGCTCCCAAACGCCACCTCCGATCTGCCAGCCGCGCCCTCGCCGCCGTCCCACGCATCCGCAGAGCCACCACAGGAGGAAGGTCCTTCTCCTACCTGGCCGCCAAGACCTGGAACTCCCTCCCTGCCGACCTACGCCTGACCCAAGACCACCTCTCCTTCAGGAAGAAGCTCAAGACCTGGCTGTTCGAGCAGTAAAGGCACCCCCCCCCCCCCCCCCAGCGCCTCGAGACCCTACGGGTAGGTAGTGCGCTCTATAAATGTCTATGATTGATTGATTGGTCTCTGAACAAGGTACCTCTATCAACTTCATTAAGTGATTTAGAAACTTCTGTGAACCAAGGAATCTTCATACCATGTTCGCAATTTAGGCAGTCCTTAATGATATTTTGTGTAAGGACGGCAGCATCATTTCTCCAGATTCTAATCCAGAAAAGAGCTGGTCTGGCTCTAATAAAATCGCTTATATAAGGAAGATTTAGTTCTTTGTGACAGATGAAGTCAGATGAGGAAATCGGGGCACCCAGCACTTTTCTACAAAAGCGGTTTTCCTCTCTTTGAATGCATGTACTGCTTCCCAACCCCCATACCTCTGCTCCATACGTAGCAACAGGTGAACATTGCAATTTAAAAATCTTTAAAATAGCCTTAGTGGCACCAATTTTCTTTGGGCGAGGGAGGCTCAACACAGAATTGTTGGCTTTCGAGAACTTGCTCGTGGCGTGGGCCAAATGCCCACTCCAAGAGCTGTTCGCAGCGAAAACCAACCCTAAATAGGGGAAGTTAGGAACAGATTCTAATTTATCTGTGCCTATTCGAATTGTGTTTAGTTTCCTTTTGCCCGGGCCGCAGGACATAATAAAAGATTTTTTTAAATTCACCTTCAGGTCCAGACCCTCCATAAATTTTACAAAACAGTGTACCAACAGACGAAGGGCATTAGGGGTGCGGGCCATAAGCACCGCATCGTCTGCGTATAAAAGCACGGGTAAAGGATTACCTAAAATCATTGGGACATCTGATGTGGCTTTTTTCAAACAATTAGATAAGCCATTAATGTAAATGATGAACAACAGGGGTGCTAAAACGCACCCCTGTCTCACCCCCCTCCCTATCTCAATAGCTCCCGAGACCTCTCCACCCATCCCAATACGTACCCGGGCTTTCAGGTCAGTATGGAGATAGGCTATAAATCTAACGAGGGTGTCATCAAGACCATTGGATGAGAGAATTGACCACAGCTTAGATCTATTTACAAGATCGAAAGCGGATGAAAGATACATAAAGGCGAGGTAGGTAGGGGATGAGCGAGCAATGCAATATTTATCAATTATCAATTTCAAATTTAAACATTGCTCCACTGTTCCTACCCCGCTCCTGAACCCCATCTGGCAGGGATCCAGGAAGTCAGTATCAACCGCCCATTCCAATACCCTATTGTAAATTATACGTCCTAGGACTTTTAGGGTATTGTCCAAAAGGGAAATGGGGCGATAGTTTGCTGGATCTGACCTGTGACAATAATGCTGGTGGCCCAAGTGGCTGGCATGGCTACTTGTGGGAGACTATTAAAGATGTTAAGAAGTATAGGTGTCCACAAGTCGACATTATGTTTAATAATATCGATAGGGAGACCATCTGGTCCAGGTGCTTTATTTCCTAGACTTTCCCTTATAGCTATTTTAACTTCATGATCCAAGATCTTTAAACCGTCCAATTGGTCTGAATTAGGGAGAAGATATTCATCAGACTCATCAGAAGGGGCTGCATATATTTTGGAGAAATGGCTCTCCCATGCTGTACTTGTTATATTACAGCTAATTTGGGTGAGCTCTTTGCCCATTTCCCTCGTTTTTCGGAAGGCGGACCAGAATGGGCCACTGCCACCCAAATTCGCACTAATTAACAAAGAGTCCCAGTGATCGGACAGTAGGTTAGCCTTCCTTACCGATATTTTCTCTTTGTAATTTTTCCTGGCGGCTTGCACAGCAGCTCTGCACCTTGGCTTGGCAGAGAGTACTTTTCTTAACTCTCTGTTAGCCAAGGAGCAAGATGAGTCAAACCACCTAGGCTCTTTGCATTCTTTGGGGAGTGGGACTGACAGGAAGGTTTTAATGGTGTGACATAATGCTTCAAAATCTGCAATTAATTTCTCATGATTACCAGTGGGGGACAAGCAGGATTTTATCAGATGTGGGTATAACGTTTGTACGCTGTCTAGAATAGCCCCACAGTCAATTCCTCTCCATTTCAATCGGAGGCCATCAATTGAAGGTGTAATATCCCTTGCCCCGTTTAAATTCATATAAATTGGACTGGATACAAAATTTAAAATCACCAGCAATGGATTATGATCACTAAAGGAGGTTTGCACCACAGAAGTTTTTGCTATACAATCAGTTAAAAGTGGTGAAGTGAATACATAATCAATAATAGAGCTACTATCCCCACTGATAAACGTGGGGGCATAAGGGAAATTCATATTGTGCCCTACCCTCATAGCATCAGCAAGGTTGAATTCAGTTAATATTTTGGACAATTCTGATCCCCTGCGATCTACTGAGTCAAGGCAGGTAGGATCATCAGACCCGTAATTCTCTGTTAGTTTCACATTAAAATCGCCCCCTATTAGAATACCAATCTTAGTGTCTACTAATGAGGAACATTCAAGCATACTTAAAACCTTAGATAATGCCAAGAAGTTTTTGTTCGGTACACAATAAAAATCATTGTTATAAAAATTAATTAAATAAATCGTGGTCTTTGACTTTAGCTTATATTCAAGAATTTGGATGTTAGGATTAACAGAGTTATCAATCTGCAAATCTCTGATTGTACCACCTGTCAGAATTCTGATCCCTATGAATAAGCCACCCACTGCTCGACCAAATCTAGGTTTGGGTGATGTTAAACTAAAACAGTGGTATCCCTCTATATACAAATTCCCTACGGCCCATGTTTCTTGAAACATAAGAATATCCACATCATTATTTATCTCAATCCATGCAGGGTCCAACAACTTAGCTTCCAGTCCTGCAACATTCCAACTTAAGATCGATAAGCCATAAGCATTACAACATTTACCCAATCTACTCCCAGTATTCCTAATTTTTTGATGGGTTGGCTTCTGGGGGATGGGCAAAATGGGCAAAATGCTGTTGATAGACATGGTTTCTGTGGGATCAATCAGGCCATGACAAGCTGCAACTGAAGCTGGAGATCCCTCCAGTTTGCTGATTGCAGCTTGTCCATACATTTCATTTTTGGCCGGTGTACCCAGTCAGTCCTGTTCGTCTAAATTAGAAAAGTATTCAAATCGATTGTAAGTAGGAATGTTGAATGTTGTTGGTGTGAACTGATAAGGGTCAGGAACTGGGTAGGACCTTTCTCGGTAGTTGTATTGGTGCATGGTTGGGAATTGTGGATAATGGGGAAAGTGAGGGACGGAGATTGACATTGATGGCTGATTCCGCAAGTTGTGGCTATTCATATGATTGACATTGGGCTTCTGATTCTGGATGAAGAGCGGTGATTTGATCCTTGCTCCAAAATTCATTTCATGATAAGGAATTGTGGGGTGACTCGCCATAGCCTGTTCGGGAGGTATCAAATGTCTGTAAATATAACCTAATGGAAGGAGTGTGGTGTTGAATTCCCATGGAGAGGGTGATGGGGCGCTTGCAAGTGTTTTCTCCGTCAATTGGGGGTTTTTAAAACTTATGGTGACACAATCGCCCTCAAACCTTTTCCTGAGTGGGCCTATCCAACCCACTCGCTGAGTGTTAATAATCTCCCTTGCACCATCTATAGGAAAATTGCAATTTGCAATTAACCAGTGTAAGGTTTTATTTTTAAGAGATGAAAAGGTTTCATCCTGGTCCTTCCTTAATTTAGTGACATTTACCAACACCAATACATACGCTCCGCATTCTGGTGGAAGATTGATGCGGGAGGGAACTTGCTTAGTTGTTTTTTGTGGCGGTTGGGCCACAGAGGAACTACTTGCAGGATTCGCGGGTTGGCCAGTAGTAGTCGCATTTAATTTTTTAGTATTCTGGTCCTTCCTTTTATCCAGAGCTACGTTGTTAATGCTAAGGGTAGCTACTGGCTGGCTGATAGATGGGCCCTTCAGTGTCGCTGATGTAGCTAATGAGACTTTGGGTGTAGCATTAATGTTTATGGTTGATGCTTGCGAAGTATTGGGTTTGGTGCCAACTGATTTATTGGAACTAGAGTTTGTTGCACCATTTACAACACGTTCTTTATGTAAATTCTTGATAGGGATACTCAGATCGGCTATTTGCTTTTCGATCCGAGTAAGCCTACTCTCAATAGGAGATAAGTAAATACTTAATAATTCGGCCAACCTTTCCAACATGCGGTCATTAGCACTTTCAGTATTATCATTAATGGTATCATTATTAGCTAACATTCCGCCCTGCTGCTCCTTCTCTCTATCATCCTCCTGAATAGTCTCTGTAACTCTGGTTATATTTTGATTAAGGTTAGAGTTAGATCCTTTCCCGGTTTTTTTTTTTATCGGACCATATTTCCTAACCTTTGTAGACCGGGACTTTGGTGCATATACTTTCTGTTTTTGGATAGCCCCCTCACATCTGCCTCTTAGTTGCCTTATGTTATCAACAGGTATTTCTTCGGGGGTAGGGTTGATACATAGATCTGGGGTCTTCTCCAAGTCCATACTTATGTCTGTGTCTGAGTCTATCAGAGGGATAGAGGCTGATAAGTTTACCTCACTTGGGATGGTATGGATTTCGGCACAAATGTTTACTAGAGGTCTGATATTATTTGGCAAGACCAAAACAGGTGTGGTAGCGGCGGCAATAAGACCAAGGGAAGAACGCTTAGCGTGGGCCAGATCTTGGGAGACCCTACGCTCTAAGAGCGAAATACCCTGGTTTATGGCGTCATTGGCCTTAGTGATGAAATTATCTATAGGGCCAATTACTGAACCACCCCCCGCAGCGGCTGTTTTGCTGCGACTGCCCCTTGGAGACATAGTGGTGAAAACGTATACTAGGCCAGAAACAATATAAGCTAACGTTTGTTGGGCAGAACAGTAATAATAAACAGTAAACAAAACAGATATGAAGAACCAAAAGCTAGGGAGGAGAAGGATTTCCACTCAAGGAACAGAGCAAGATAATTATGGACCAGCATGCAGGTGCACCCAGCTACAATGTGGAACAAAGTCAATGACACACGATTCTCATGCAGAGTGTGTCTTTACGGTCCAAACACATAAACTGGGATGAAAGTACCTTGCGAGGATGAAATTAGGGAGGTGGCCCCGTCCCGTCCTCTTCGTGCCACTGAGGGCCACAGAGGGCCCGCCCTTTGCCCGGGCTTCGCCTCGGGCGCTCCCGCGGGCGCATCTCGCGGGGCGAGAGGGCGCGGTGTGCTATGTACCGCCTCCTGGCGCTCTGCACCCGTCACGGTGCGCCGCCGCCCCCGAGGCTTCTGGGTAGTGTAGTGCCGTTGCCCTCACGGCTGCCCGATGGCGAGGAAGTCTCCCGGCGCTTCCCTTCGGCCAGGAGACCCAGAAAAGACAAGTAGGTAGGTAAACAGCACCGCCGTTTCCCTCACGGCTGCCTGCTGGCGTGATAGTGCTTCGGCTGTGGTCCCCGCAGCGCTCGCTGCCGCGGTGTGCTATGTACTGCCTCCTGGCGCTCTGCACCCGTCACGGTGCGCCGCCGCCCCCGAGGCTTCTGGGTAGTGTAGTGCCGTTGCCCTCACGGCTGCCCGATGGCGAGGAAGTCTCCCGGCGCTTCCCTTCGGCCAGGAGACCCAGAAAAGACAAGTAGGTAGGTAAACAGCACCGCTGTTTCCCTCACGGCTGCCTGCTGGCGTGATAGTGCTTTGGCTGTGGTCCCCGCAGCGCTCGCTGCTGCGGTGTGCTATGTACCGCCTCCTGGGGCTCTGCACCCATCACGGTGCGCCGCCGTCCCCGAGGCTTCTGGGTAGTGTAGTGCCGTTGCCCTCACGGCTGCCCGATGGCGAGGAAGTCTCCCGGCGCTTCCCTTCGGCCAGGAGACCCAGAAAAGACAAGTAGGTAGGTAAACAGCACCGCCGTTTCCCTCATGGCTGCCTGCTGGCGTGATAGTGCTTCGGCTGTGATGTGTTGATCTTGTCATTGTACATGAATTGGTTAATTCTGATCATGTGAGCATTCCAGCTTTTACAGGTAGAGGCCCTTCTATTTATTATAGATTGCATTTTTGTATCTAACGGTCTGAATACTTTTTTGTTGTTGATTATTCTGTACAGGTCTGCTATTATTGCGACCATAATCCAAATCCACTTCTCGTTTAAATGTGTTTGCCTGACCACCACTTTGTAATATTGCCTCTGAGTCTGTCAAGTCAGTGGTGGCTCCTCCGCTGTTCAAAAGGAAGAAAAAAATTATAATAACGTATCGTTATTATCATTTTATTTTCCCTATTGCAGTCACTGTGGGGGCGGAGAGGGGTTGATCAAAGCAGGGGAGAAGTGGACTCCCTAAGTTCATGCGCACTTTGCATGTTCCGACCAGACCGCATTACACAGCCTGGTGATGAACATGCAAAGGCTCCCTGTTCTATCAAAGCGCTGATTCACGGCACTCAGACCAATCACAATGCTGCATTGCATCATTGTGATTGGCTCAGGGGAGCCTGTCTGCCCAGGCGCTTCATTCTGCCGCCACCCAGGACAGAAAGATGAAGAGGACAAAGATGGAGGACAGAGGAGAGGCGGCAGCCAGCATTTAAATATAAGTGCATTACCTCACCACACCCGTTCTGTAGCAACCGTTACTGCGTCAAGTTAGGGACAGTGAGTTGAGAATTAACTGCTGTCTTCTGGATCCAAATAGGTTTTTAACAATTTTATCTCGTTCTACTTGTGATTGCTTTGATGTTTATTTTCCTGACTTGTTTAAGTCATTATTCTGTTTTATGTGTTTTAAGTCTCTGAGCTGTTATTTCAACATCCCTAACCAGATCTGTCACTTTTACTCATCAGCCCACTCACAAATGGTTTGACCCTGTATGTTCTGCAAACAATTGGTGTCTTTGGGCTGGTCTTTCTAGATGTCCCAATGTAAAGTTAGTAATGCTTCCCGCAGAGCAGCTTCTTAGCTTGCCCTAAAACGAATAGGGGGTATTATTAGATCAAATGCTTTGATGCTGCTAGAACAGGATAGCAGATTTAAAGATTTTTCACTTTTTTGGAATAGGGTTTAACTCTTCTTTCTTTGGTGAGGGTCCTGGAACTTTCTTAGCTTACCACATCTCAGCTGAACAGTGGGTTACTCACTTTAAACTTATTTGACATAATAAAGGCTGCTCCAATCCCCATATTCTCTTTTGTCCTTAAACATTAGTACTTGCTTTAGCTTTGATCATGAGGATGTGGTAGATCCCATTTCAGAAAGTCTGTCTGGTAAAGTTTATGTACCAGAAAACTTTCCTACGGACCAGTTCAAGTCTAACATAGAGACCAGGTCCCCCTTTTCCCAAACCTCTTGAACTCTGTTAGTAATTAATTCCAGATTACCATAATCCTGGACCTAATATTTTATTTTGTTCAAAGGTCAATGTTAAAGCAGATGTTATTCTCTATGTGTCTTGACATATCACTTAATAACTTTCTCCACTATTTACATACCAACTTCTGCCACTGCTAGATTTGTAGATTGTAGCGAATGTTCCATATATTTTAAATTAAGCATTGTGTTTTGGCCCCAGTGTTATTCATTCTGTATATATATAATCGTAGCCCTTAATTGCTCTCAAAGGGAAATGCTTCACATTGGTCATAAGTCTAGCTCGGTAGTTCTTTTTGCATATGAGGTAATTTTACTTTTGTATATTACTAATGGACTGGAAACACTTGTAGCTGATTTTACTGCTTTTATGGGTCATCTAGATTTGGATACAAATTTTCCAAAAAATGATGTGCTGATTTGTGGCCTTAATACAAAGACAAGACACTAAAGTGCAGGTTTATAATTATTATGACACAGCGCAAAGCAGCAAAACAACTTGTACTGTGTGAAATGGAGAGGGCAGTAATACGTCATATATACCAAGGGATCACTGACATAATATAGAATGACAAAATATAGACTTACCAAAATATAGTCACCAAAATATAGAATGCCAAAATATAGAATTCCTATCTACAAACAGGTAAGTACAAAAATATCGAATCCAAAATATAGTCTGTAAAAAATATAGTCAGTCAAAATATCGATTTTTTTAAATTAATGAAATAATAAATATAATTAACTAAAACATACTTAAAAATACTCAAATAACCTTAAAATTAAGATATAATTCATTTAAGTTATTAATAAAAAATGTACAATATTTTACCGTAGGATAGCAGGAGGGTAACATTTAATATTACCACTCCAGTGAGTGCAACAGTAGGGAAAGCGTTGGATAGCGTAGGGGTAAAAAATACTATTCCCACTCCAGTGAGTGCAACAGTAGGGAAAGCGTTGGATAGCGTAGGGATAAAAAATACTATTCCCACTCCAGAGAGTGCAACAGTAGGGAAAGCGTTGGATAGCGTAGGGGTCAAAATTACTATTCCCACTCAAGAGAGTGCAACAGTAGGGAAAGCGTTGGATAGCGTAGGGGTAAAAAATACTATTCCCACTCCAGTGAGTGCAACAGTAGGAAAAGCGTTGGATAGCGTAAGGGTAAAAATTACTATTCCCACTCCAGAGAGTGCAACAGTAGGGAAAGCGTTGGATAGCGAAGGGGTAAAAAATACTATTCCCACTCCAGTGAGTGCAACAGTAGGGAAAGCGTTGGATATCATAAGGGTAAAAATTACTATTCCCACTCCAGAGAGTGCAACAGTAGGGAAAGCGTTGGATAACGTAGGGTAAAAATTACTATTTCCACTCCAGAGAGTACAACAGTAGGGAAAGCATTGGATAGCGTAGGGGTAAAAATTACTATTCCCACTCCAGAGAGTGCAACAGTAGGGAAAGCGTTGGATAGCGTAGGGGTAAAAAATACTATTCCCACTCCAGAGAGTGCAGCAGTAGGGAAAGCGTTGGATAGCGGGAGTGTGAAAATTACTATTCCCACTCCAGATAGTGCAACGGTAGGGAAAGCTTTGGATAGCGTAGGGGTAAAAATTACTATTCCCACTCCAGAGAGTGCAACAGTAGGGAAAGCGTTGGATAGCGTAGGGGTAAAAAATACTATTCCCACTCCAGAAAGTGCACCAGTAGGGAAAGTGTTGGATAGCGGGAGGGTGAAAATTACTATTCCCACTCCAGTGAGTTTAACAGTAGGGAAAGTAATGATTTAATATATTATTAAAAATAAATTAAATATCAATCCCAATAAAACATTAATTGAAATTAATAACCAATTTAATATTATATAATAATTAATTAGAAATACAACTACATATTAGTTATTAAAAATTAATAACCTATTCATAATTATTTAACAACTAATAAATTTCAATAACAAAAACTAATTAATAATACAAATTAATACCAATTAAAAATTAACAGTAAATGAATTATCAAAAAGTATTTTTAACATGTAATTAATTACAATTACATTACTTCCCACCCTATTCCGCTATAAACCCACATCCCACTACAGAAAATACATTAATACAATTATCATAATTATCAAATATTTAATTAATACAAAATAATTACCAATTAATAAAAATTAATTGCCAATTAATAGACATTAATTACCAATTAAAAAATAACAATTAATTCAAAATGAATACCAATAAATAAATAAAAATATTAAATTAATTACAATTAAATTACTTCCCACCCTATTCCCCTATAAACCCACAACCCGCTACAGAATTAAACTACGCAAAAATTAAATAACATAAAATTCATTACTTAAAATACATTAAACATACATTACAAAAATTAATATACACTTTTCACACATATACTAACATACAAAACACTTTTAAAAAAAATGATATTATTAAAAAATCGATATATTTAATGCCTATATTGTATACTTCGATATTTTGACTTCTATATTTTGAAAATCGATATTACTTACCTTAAATTCGATATTTTTAACCACTATATTGTGTCCATTCGATATTTTGTCCATTCTATATTTTTACTTCGATACTATGTCCATTCTATATTTTGGAATCGATATTATGACTGTTTACCATACCAAGATATAGTACATTTCTGCTCTCTCCCTGCTCTGGTGCACTATGTGCTGCCTAGCACCTGTAGGAAGGTGGATATCTGACTATGGTTACCCCCAACTTTTTGCCTTGTGTTTTGCTGGTTTTTCGACTTAGTTGACCTGGGACCCTGCTATTCAGGGCCCCAGGCCTACTGCTCTCTCTGTAAAATGGATTCCATGTACCTTAGGTGCATATCTAATTGGATACTGAGTCACCTTATCAGTCCCTGTACAGCATACCTTAGGTATCCAGGGCATAGGTGTACCCAGGGCCTACCAGGGGCTGCAGCATGTATTATGCCACCCCTGGCTGGCCATCCAAATTTGACACAACTGGCTGCACGACAGCTGGGGCAAGGTGGTGTAATCACCCTTTGCTTTAGATATAGTAGTCCTATATCTAACCCTAAAATAGACACATGTATTCCTATCAGTCACTCCTATGGCAGGCCTTATCAATCCTGAAGGCAGAGTGCTTGGAATTATGTGAGATGGTGCTCTGGCATGAGCTGAGCCCGTTTGCAGCTTGCGGAACCAAGTCCTAATAGCTGTTCCATGATAACGCGTACCATATACTCTTAAGTGCATTATAATCCTCGCGGTTATTTGCCAACTTTGGTATCGCTTTATCAAAACATGTCGAGTAAGGTGTCATACGAATTAGAATACTAACCCCTCGCCAATTCTGGCGACGGGGTTAGCATTCCACCCTTCTAGAAGGACACGACATGTATGTCACTGAGAACCTCGGTTAAAGCTAACTCGAGCCTCAGCATCACAAAATGGATGCTGCCACCACAGACACAAGTCTGACCTCCTGCTGCTGGGAGTCCTTTCAGCGAGGAGAGCTTGGACAAAGGGTTTCCTGTCAGGGGCGGTGCTAGCACCATCCCAGACAGGGTTTTGTGTATCCCAGGTAGGCAGGGCTGAGAGGAAGGTGACTGCAAGTGGCACCCCGGTGCTCACTGTGCATATGCCGGCTTGAACCAGTTCCAGGGGCACACCAGCCCCTGAGCTGGGGAAAGTCCGGACAATGGAGAGGGGTGTAACCACCCCCCTCCTGGTCCCACCCATGGGCAGGACCTAGTCGCGTGCCAGCCCCTTTTTTTAGAATAAAGGTAGGAGCGGGCCCCCTTCCCAAATTAGATAATTCGGAATCTTGACTACTTTCCACGAAAGGAACTCTTGACTTTTTCTGAAGACTCTCCCTTGTGGCTAAGGAGTAGCCACCCTGCACCCGCAGGCACCATCTAAGCATCGCGGTTTGCTGCAAGTCCATCCTCCGGATCAAGACTGCCCAGCTCGACGAGACCCGGATTCCCTGGCATCTCTGACCTCTACCTGCATCATCAGCCCAGCTGAGATTCGTGGGTGTGACGAGACCTGAAGGGACCGGCCATCTTCAAAACTGCACAACGCTTAACCAGCACGACCGCCGAGGGATCCTCGAGTGAGTGCTTTGGGGTTTGAGAAGCCCTAACCCTGAGCAGCTCCAGCACCGAAATCCAGCCCCCCAGCATCCACGAGATCTGCGTGGGGCCCTTCTGCTCTTTGCTGCTCACCGCGTTGTCCGGTCACTTGCCTGCTGGCTAGTGGCCCTCCTGACGACTTACCACGACGATTGCACTGCTGGTCTGGTTGCTCCAGACTGGCCCTTGCTCCCTTCCAAGAGAGGAGCACCCCGGACCCTCCTGGTCCACTCCAGACACCATCTTGACTCCACCGCGTGGGCTTGCCTTTGCCAAGGCTTGTTGCTCCAATCCTGGTTCCAGCATCGCCGACAGCAGACACCTTCGTGGGACAGCTCGCACCTCCAGCCTGGTCGCCGACAACGCCTCCTGGTCCGAGGGACAGCAGAGTCCAGCGTCGCCCACTCACCTGGTCGAGGTGACTTCATCCGGTGCCATCCTGGTGCCCACACAATCACTGGCTAGTGATTAAGAACTGAGTCCCCTCTGCTTTCAGGTTATCTCCATCATCGATCCAGGCTTGGATCACTCTCCGAACATCTTCACTGGTCGCCTGACAGCAACTTCTTCTTTCAGGCTCCATAGACTACAACGAGGATTCCCGACGTCTTTTGAACCCTATGCAGCCGCAGCCCCTGGGCTAGGTAACCTGAGCATTTAGGTGCTCCAACGTAGGTTTACTATCTAAGTGTCCAGATCCTTTTTCGTTTTCAGTCTATCTAGTCGGATTCGTCCGATAACAGTAACTTTACGAATACTAGCATCCATAGACTTTGTCCCGCATCCCGCGTGAGAGTGCACACTCTGCACCCGATCTCCCTAGGCCTCCTGCTCCTAACCTGAGGGTTCAGTAGTGTAGTCCTAGCGATCCTGAAGCCTCTGGATCTTGTTACTTACCTGCTAGTATTTCGTATTCCACTTTTAGTGTATATGGTTTTTCGTGCCCCTCGGGCATTTGTGTAAATTGTGCGACTTAAAGTATTTTCGTAAGAGTTTTGTTGTGTGCTTAGCTCCCTGACTCATAAAGAGATCAGGGTAGACTTGTCATAAATAAATATCCTTTTATGTTCATAGCAACTTGTGTGGTGTCCTTTCACTTGGTGTTCAAGGGGTATATGTGATGGTATAACAGCTGGCTTAACACGCCCTCTAGAGTTTAGCCTAAAGACTGCTCTTGTCCATGCTACTAGGATAGCTGGTCTATAAGGGTGACTTACAACCAATCATCAATAAGGGTCATTTGGTATGATACACAGTGATCACTAGAATAGTGAGCACTATAAATCAGGCCAACTTCCCACATTGGTGAGCAGCGGTTGGGATTTGAGCTTGCTGTTATTTTACCACACGTATCCTAAGAATATCATTTGAAAGATCACATAAGTACCAAGGTGCATATAACTTAGCTTAGAATACTCTGAGTTCTACTGAACCAGCTCTTGTAGTTTAGCACACCCTGACTACAACTCTTAGCAAGGGATCAGTAGGCAAACAAATAGTGTAGGTAAGTGCACCACTTACACCTCACTAGAAAAGCATGTCTGACAAAGGAGAGAACTCAGAAGCTCCCCTTATGTCAGTTGACCCTCCACAGGTCATGTCAAGATATGCAGCTCTTAGATTCCAGGAGATGAGACAAGTGTGTACCTCCAGGAAGCTAAAACAGGGTTCTAACCCTACCATCCCATTTCTGATAGGTCTCTTAGAGACTTATGATGCAAGGAGGGCTTCTAATCCAGATGGGAGCATGCCCCCCTTAGAGGGAACCCTTGGGGACCCTGACCTCAACCTCAATGGAACAGGAAGTGAAGAGGATCAGGAGTTGTCAGGGGATGAGGCAGACAAAGGTCAGGTAGTAGTCAGAAGGCTCACCAGGACCAACTTAAGCAGGCATGAGAATGGAACTGGGGGACCCCAGGCCCACTCTCAGGCAGGCTTAACATTGGGAGTGGACGAGTTAGGTCTCTCTCCAGAGGCTCTAACAGATCCATTCATACCAATGGCTCTCAGGCCTCTTCTCACAGAGGGATGACATCCCCTCAGAGAAGAGAGCATGAAGCTAAGATGAGGGAAGTCAATCTGAGGATTGAGAGGGAAGAACTTGCCCTTGCCAAAGAGAGACTTGCCTTTGCCAGAGAGCAGAAATTGAGTGGGGCAGACCCCACTGGTGGCAGCATTATCTCTAGAGATAAAGACAGGAGTTTAGACACTAGACACCTGAGTAAGATAGTGCCCCCCTTTAAACAAGGGGATGACATCCACAAATGGATGACTGCTTTGAAGAGGGCCTGCACTGTCCAGTGCGTCCCCCAGAGTCAGTGGGCAGCTATCTTGTGGCTCTCCTTTGAAGGTAAAGGTAGAGATAAGCTCCTCACTACTAGAGCTGAGGATGCTAACAATTACCAAGTCCTGAAGAATACACTGGTTGATGGGTTTGGCTTAACAACTGAACAGTACAGGTTGATGTTCAGAGACACCCAGAAAACTTAGTCTCAGGATTGGACTGACTTTGTTGATTGTGCCACTAAGGCTCTAGAAGGCTGGCTATTGGGTAGTAAAGTTACTGACTTCCCAGGATTGTATAATCTTATTATGAGAGAGCAAGTCTTAAATAATTGTCAGAACCAGTTATTACACCAGCACCTGGTAGACTCTGATCTGACCTCTCCACAAGAATTGGGTAAGAGGGCAGACAAATGGGTCAGAACCAGGATTAGGCCTAAGAACCAGGGTGGTGACCAAAAGAAGGAATCAACCAAGCCTCAAGAGAAGGGTGGGAATAAATCTTCTGATCAAACCACAGGGCCCCAAAAATCCTCTGAAAAGGGTGGGTCCCAAAATCCTTCCAATTCCCAAAAGAAACCTTATTGTCATACCTGCAAACAGGTAGGCCATTACAAAACTGACAGCAGTTGCCCAAGGGCCAAGGACAATAAGGAGAACATACCCCCAAGTAAAACTTCCCAGCCTCCTGTTACTACTAGTAGTAATCCCCCAGGTGGTGGGAGTGCCCCCAAGAATCTGGGTGCATTTACTTTGGGAGTTCCTGGGGACTCTGGAATAACCAGGTCCCCTGACTTTGATACTCTTGTCTGTGAGACTGGCATGGGGTTTGCCAACTTCACAGCTTGTCCCAACACTTTGGGCAAGTACATACAGGAGCCCCTCATCAATGGTTCAAAAGTTAAGGCCTATAGAGATACAGGGGCTAGCATCACCATGGTGACTGAGAGCCTAGTCCCCCCAAAGCAACTTATACCTGGAGCCACATACCAGGTAACCAACATTGATGGAGTGCAGAAAGATCATCCCATAGCAGTGGTCAATCTCAGCTGGGGAGGCGTCACTGGCCACAAGAGAGTGGCAGTGTCACCAAACTTGCCTGTAGATTGCCTACTGGGGAATGATTTAGAGATCTCAGCCTGGGCTGAGGTAGAGCAAGAAACCCATTTTAAAATGGTAAACCTTCATGGTAAGGTTAGTGGGGCAGTGATAGCCACAGCCCCAGTCCAAGATGTCCTCCCTGAACAGGTCAGGAGGGCTGTGCCAGTCACAGCCCAATCTCAGACAGATTCCTTCCCTGAACAGGTTGGCAAGGCTGTGATGGTCACAGCCCATACCCAAACTGAGTCCCTTCCTGAAAAGGTTGGTGGAGTTGTGATGGCCACAGCTCAAACTCAGACAGATAATAGTGTTGTGAAGCCTGAAACTATGGATCACTCCACTCAGACAGAGAGCATTGAGGAGGAAGAGAAATCTCCCTCCCACCAGACTTTAGGAAAGGATCAGCCTCCTCAGGGAACTGATCTGACCCCTTGTGAAGAAACTGCCCCAGGGGTAGTCAGGCCTAGCCTGGCAGAGCCCCTGGTGTCAGTGGACCCTTCAAAGGTGGGACCCAGTCTGGAGCAGGTAACCTGCCCCTCTCTACCCGGCCTCAGTCAGCCCAGGGCTGTAGAGGTCAGGGAGGCCAGTGGTGGACCCCAAAGGGCCCCCTGTCCAAAAGAACTCCCCAATCAGAAGATTAAGGGCACTGAAGCTAGTAGTCCTAGCCAAGTGAAAATAAAACAAACTCCTGAGGGATCCCCCTTAAAATTAGTTAGGGACCTCCCACAGATGGACACTGTTGGACACAGCCAAACCTGGGACCTAAAAGCCCCAAACCTGACCTGTCCCTCCAGTAAGCCAAACAGAGGGACTCAGCCTCCAGCTTTAGGTAGCCAGAGGTTGACCCTGAGAGCTCACAGCAACTCAGTCATGGAAAGAAAGGGATATATGGTGGATAGTGATTGGAGGAAGTTGAGCCCAACATTAGTGGAGTCTCACTCCAGTAATCCATCCCAGCACCAGCCTTTTACTTTGCCAAAACACATCACAGGTAGAGATTCCCTATGGTGGAGACCCTCAGATACCCTTAGGGTGAGGGATTGCTTAGTGGACCATGATATAGGGGGTAACCATGCCAGTGCATATACCACCTCATATGGCCACTCAGGCAATATAGGCTTACCTGGTCAAGGATAGCCTTATCTCCTTTCGTTTGGGGGGGGGGGTTATGTAGGAAGGTGGATATCTGACTATGGTTACCCCCAACTTTTTGCCTGGTGTTTTGCTGGTTTTTCGACTTAGTTGACCTGGGACCCTGCTATTTAGGGCCCCAGGCCTACTGCTCTCTCTGTAAAATGGATTCCATGTACCTTAGGTGCATATCTAATTGGATATTGAGTCACCTTATCAGTCCATGTACAGCATACCTTAGGTATCTAGGGCATAGGTGTACCCAGGGCCTACCAGGGGCTGCAGCATGTATTATGCCACCCCTGGCTGGCCATCCAAATCTGATACAACTGGCTGCACGACAGCTGGGGCAAGGTGGTGTAATCACCCTTTGCTTTAGATATAGTAGTCCTATATCTAACCCTAAAATGGACACATGTATTCCTATCAGTCACTCCTATGGCAGGCCTTATCAATCCTGAAGGCAGAGTGCTTGGAATTATGTGAGATGGTGCTCTGGCATGAGCTGAGCCCATTTGCAGCTTGCGGAACCAAGTCCTAATAGCTGTTCCATGATAACGCGTACCATATACTCTTAAGTGCATTATAATCCTCGCGGTTATTTGCCAACTTTGGTATCGCTTTATCAAAACATGTCGAGTAAGGTGTCATACGAATTGGAATACTAACCCCTCGCCAATTCTGGCGACGGGGTTAGCATTCCACCCTTCTAGAGGGACACGACATGTATGTAACTGAGAACCCCGGTTAAAGCTAACTCGAGCCTCAGCATCACAAAATGGATGCTGCCACCACAGACACAAGTCTGACCTCCTGCTGCTGGGAGTCCTTCCAGCGAGGAGAGCTTGGACAAAGGGTTTCCTGTCAGGGGCGGTGCTAGCACCATCCCAGACAGGGTTTTGTGTATCCCAGGTAGGCAGGGCTGAGAGGAAGGTGACTGCAAGTGGCACCCCGGTGCTCACTGTGCATATGCTGGCTTGAACCAGTTCCAGGGGCACACCAGCCTCTGAGCTGGGGAAAGTCCGGACAAGGGAGAGGGGTGTAACCACCCCCCTCCTGGTCCCACCCATGGGCAGGACCTAGTCGCGTGCCAGACCCTTTTTTTAGAATAAAGGTAGGAGCGGGCCCCCTTCCCAAATTAGATAATTCTGAATCTTGACTACTTTCCACGAAAGGAAATCTTGACTTTTTCTGAAGACTCTCCCTTGTGGCTAAGGAGTAGCCACCCTGCACCCGCAGGCACCATCTAAGCATCGCGGTTTGCTGCAAGTCCATCCTCCGGATCAAGGCTGCCCAGCTCGACGAGACCCGGATTCCCTGGCATCTCTGACCTCTACCTGCAACATCAGCCCAGCTGAGATTCGTGGGTGTGACGAGACCTGAAGGGACCGGCCATCTTCAAAACTGCACGACGCTTAACCAGCACGACCGCCGAGGGATCCTCGAGTGAGTGCTTTGGGGTTTGAGAAGCCCTAACCCTGAGCAGCTCCAGCACCGAAGTCCAGCCCCCCAGCATCCACGAGATCTGCGTGGGGCCCTTCTGCTCTTTGCTGCTCACCGCGTTGTCCGGTCACTTGCCTGCTGGCTAGTGGCCCTCCTGACGACGTACCACGACGATATCACCACTGGTCTGGTTGCTCCAGACAGGCCCTTGCTCCCTTCCAAGAGAGGAGCACCCCAGACCCTCCTGATCCACTCCAGACGCCATCTTGACTCCACCGCGAGGGCTTGCCTTTGCCAAGGCTTGTTGCTCCAATCCTGGTTCCAGCATCGCCGACAGCAGACACCTTCGTGGGACAGCTCGCACCTCCAACCTGGTCGCCGACAACACCTCCTGGTCCGAGGGACAGCAGAGTCCAGCGTCGCCCACTCACCTGGTTGAGGTGACTTCATCCGGTACCATCCTGGTGCCCACACAATCACTGGCTAGTGATTAAGAACTGAGTCCCCTCTGCTTTCAGGTCATCTCCATCATCGATCCAGGCTTGGATCACTCCGAACATCTTCACTGGTCGCCTGCCATCAACTTCTTCTTTCATGCTCCATAGACTACAACGAGGATTCCCAACGTCTTTTGAACCCTATGCAGCCGCAGCCCCTGGGCTAGGTAACCTGAGCATTTCGGTGCTCCAACGTAGGTTCACTATCTAAGTGTCCAGATCCTTTTTCGTTTTCAGTCTATCTAGTCGGATTCGTCCGATAACAGTAACTTTACGAATACTAGCATCCATAGACTTTGTCCCGCATCCCGCGTGAGAGTGCACACTCTGCACCCAATCTCCCTAGGCCTCCTGCTCCTAACCTGAGGGTTCAGTAGTGTAGTCCTAGCGATCCTGAAGCCTCTGGATCTTGTTACTTACCTGCTAGTATTTCGCATTCCACTTTTAGTGTATATGGTTTTTCGTGCCCCTCGGGCATTTGTGTAAATTGTGCGACTCAAAGTATTTTCGTAAGAGTTTTATTGTGTGCTTAGCTCCCTGACTCATAAAGAGATCAGGGTAGACTTGTTATAAATAAATATCCTTTTATTTTCATAGCAACTTGTGTGGTGTCCTTTCACTTGGTGTTCAAGGGGTATATGTGATGGTATAACAGCTGGCTTAACACGCCCTCTAGAGTTTAGCCTAAAGACTGCTCTTGTCCATGCTACTAGGATAGCTGGTCTATAAGGTTGACTTACAACCAATCATCAATAAGGGTCGTTTGGTATGATACACAGTGATCACTAGAATAGTGAGCACTATATATCAGGCCAACTTCTCACAGCACCAACGCAGAAACCCTTGCCCCATGGTCGGAGGGTGCCTGTGTTGCAGAAAGGATTGTTTTTTGTGCCGGAAGGGAGACCTTCCTGCAGAAAAACAAACCTCAGAGGCATGTTCCTTTTTCTATGTTCTGAAGACAGTGCACATTTGGTGTTAGCCAAAAAGATAACTGCCCTCTGAGCCCATTTGGAAACCGTCTCCAGTGAGATCAAGGATCCCGAAGACTTGGCATTCTCTGCCATATCCAGGATCTTGGTCAACAGGCCCACGATATCCAAGAGCTTGTCCTGACATGCCCTCCAGGACCGATCTATACCCTTTTTAGGGTCCTTTACATATTTTGTCAGGAAAGTGGCCTTCCAAGGGTCAATTTCGCTGGTTAGGGCTACTTTCCGTTCTAGAGACGGCCTAGGGCACTCTGCTCGTAGGCAGCTACGGGCTTCCTTTACTAGTGGTCTGTGAAGGTGATTAGCCACATATTGTGCCACCTTTTCACAGGGGACCCAGTCTGCAGAAGGAGGGTGAAGAATCTGGTTAGGATCCAGCATATCCCAACCTGCCGTGGCCAGAGGCACTTCACTGGGTGGGAGGGATGGGTGCCATGTTCTTGAGGAACCCGCTTCCTTGCCTGAGGGTGAATCATCATCTTGGTGGTCCGAGGAGGGTACTGCAGGGAGATCTTGTGGGGTGTCCAATGGGGCGTCGGGGGGGAGTTTAGGGAGGTCTGTGCTAGGAAGGCCTGTTTTAATCAGGCAAAAACATATAGGTCCACCCCCTCCTCTTTAGGCCGTTTTGCTGGCTGTGGACCCTCACCCGGGGGTACTGAGGGAGGCTTTGGGTGTTTATGCAGCCACCTGGGGCCTTTTTGTGCATATGCGCGCAATAAACTGCGCAAGGCGCTCCTTCATGGGCCCCATAGCTTAATCTACCGCAGCGAGGAGCCGCACTACCAAGTATCGACCGTGAAGGAGTGCAGAATGCTCCCGCTGCCGTTTCACCTGTGGGATAAACGTGCAAAGTTAAGCAAAAAGGAATGCATTAACGATAATCCAAAATTTCAGAACAATGCTTGCTGGCACAAGTAAAGTTAAGAGACAAAAGTAAAATGACTTAGCTTGTGGCTGAGAGCAGCGAAGAAAGAGGGGATTCAACAGAAAGGAAGAACTCTTACAGTTACAAGAGGAGCGTGATTGGATGTTGCAATGGACTACCAATGTTCTATGATTGAGTGTTTTCTCAATACCTTTCCCAAGGAATCATGGGACAGGTAGTTTTTTGTTGTTTACATTGGTTGAGATGTGTTTTGTTAAAATGGCTGCTGTGCAATTAAAGCGAAGAAAGTAAAGCATAATCCTCACCTCCGTTCCTGACATAGAAATTGGTCTAACCCTAAAGCCTCTCTCAATAGGGTTATTATTATTGATTGTCTTTGCTCCCCTGATGCACTTAGAATTCCTTGGCTGAATTTTATTAAGTCTTTCTGTAATCTCAACCGATTTTCTCTGTTTTTCTAACCCTTAGACAATTGTTTAGATAGAAACAGGATTAGACAGCGTTTTCCTAAAAATTGTATCAACTCAAGGAAGGATTCTGAGCTTCTTAAACCTCAGATCACGTTTTATCACTGAACTCATTTGGCATCAAGTTATACTAATCAGCTGTTATTCTCCACTGAGCCTATTTCTGTATGATTACGATGCACGGAATTACGCAAGTTATTCTCATCCCTTTTAATGTCGTCTTGTTAGACCGGGTGGGAATGCACCAAGTGCTACCCTCATAGTGGTACAGGGATTCTAACCTTGCCAGAAGTTATGTGACATGAGTGTGGTGGCATAAAACTGTTTTGCAATTAGCAGTAATAAGTAATGTGAACCAACCTTTTTAGCTGTATGACTGGAGTAGTGCCTATGGGCCCACTCATGGAAAGTTCTGCTGCTGTGTACTTAACTCACCCTTGGCTTATGTGGTGCATGTGTATAGCACCAGTCAGCGCGTGGCATTTGCCTATGTGTGCTGGGATGTATGTGTGCCAGTGCATGGTGCATACCATGTAGGCCCTTGGGTTGCTTTTTGGAAGCCAGGACCTGGAAATGCTAGTGGAAGTAAAGATTGAAACCCCAGAGAGGAGATGTGAATTGCTTACATGGGGTGGAAACACACATGACTGGTGGAGGTGAGGTAGAGCAGGTCTCTTTGATTTCAAGAAGAGGTACTGGTCAGTGGGGCCTGGGCTCATTGTTGGAGATGGTGGGTCGGATAAAATTGGCTCTGTAGAACCAGGGAATTATGAAAGAGGGGAAGGTGTATACCTCAGAACTTTTATGAGACATATTTCAGTAGAAAATGTTAGCCAGATGGGTTCTCCAATTACTCTTTGGACTGTTGTGTGGGCCAATCAAAATTGGAGTCACTCCATCGCTGGCAGACTGTCCCTTTGACAAAGCAATGGGCAGAGGAGAGGACTCTTCAAACAAGTCAACACCCACAGTAGGAATACCAAAGGAACTGACACTATGGGGTCGATTAGGACGGACAAAGTCTGTCCGCCATCCTGTCTGGGGCAGGGACCATCCGCCACAAGGGCGGAGGTACCGTGCCCCGAATTAGGATGCACCCGCCACAGTGGGGGGTGCATCCCGCATTTTTAACATTGCAGCCGAAGGTGCTGAAAGTACCGTCCGCTGCAATGTTAAAAATGCATGTTGTGCGTTTCAGAGCACAACATGACAGGCACTGCGCGGTGCCTGCCATGTTGTACAGTGAAACGCAGGGGGGTACCATAGATACCCCCATGTGCACCCCCCACCACACCCCCCCTTCACCCTGGGGACCCGCAACGGGCCCCCAAAGCAAGGACCGTATGCCTTTTTGTGGCAGCATTGCCGCCACGGAAAGGCATTTCCCTCAGACCATCCTAATATGGCTGGTGATGTCTGATAGACACCGCCACCATATTAGACCTTTTCCGCCACGGTCGCAAGGCGACCGCAGCGGAAAAGCGGCGGACGGTCTTCCCGTCCGCCACGGTCCCCCCGCCATTGTAATATGGCGTGGGGAAATAGGTGGCGGACGGGCAAAGATGGCGGACGGATCGCCACTGCCTGCATGGCGGTGGCGATCCGTCCGCCATCCTAATCGGCCCCTAAATTCGATCTGTGTCTGGATTTGGACTGCAAAGGTGAGAGCCTGAGTCACACAAGTGGTTCAACAGCACTGTTCTACAGGTAGGTTCAACTTAAGAGAAGACCAACAAAATATCTTGTTACTAGATCTACTAGTCCTCCTGTTGGGTGAGGGGACTTCACCCAGTAAGTCAAGACCACTTACTCTGAACTTGGAGCCCCAGCATTCTGCTTGTCAGTCAAGACCAGAGAATACTGTGAGGAGGACAAGAGCACCAGGAGGGAGTGAGGCCCAGGGTAGATCCAACTGAGTGGATCTTAGTGAGCGAGTGTGAGACACCTGATCCAGTTGGGACCACTGCAAGTTTGAGGGCCATCTGCCTTCTCTAGTGGAAGCTAGGGCAGTCTCTGTTGTGAGGCCTTAGACCAGCAATCTTCGCGTGCCAAAAGGGGGCCATTGTGAAGCTATGGTGCTCACCATTGTGTGAGCTGAGATCGATGATCGTTTGGGCCAGAGGGTGCAACTGTGATGCTAGGGCTGTCACCCTGGATTTTTACACCATAGTTGCTGTGAAGAACACTTATCAATTGACACAGAAGCCAATAGAGGACGTCTGGCACAGACACAGGCCGTCCTCTTATCCTGTCCAACTGCTATCAGGTCCGGTAAAACTGTAATAGGCCATTGGGCCTGCTGGGGACATACCAAAACATAGAACCTAGTGCTGCTAAAATGGCTCTTTTATCCAAACCTAGATCTTAATGTGTGGGGACTAGCGTGGGACACATCTGAATTTTGCCTCCTTTATCAAATAAGGAATAACCATACCCACTAAAAGGGAAAGAAGGACATAGGAGTTTCTCCCCGGACAGTATTAAGGCACCAAACTTAAGAGGCTGTGGTAATTATTTAGTGTGTTGTTTCTATGTTTTATGTGTTTATATTAAAATACTAAAAGCAAGTATTTGACTGGACAATCCGCTTATTGCCGTAACTGTTTGTACTTTGAGTCTTGTGCATGTGACTGTCTTACACCTACCACCCCTCGAAGAACCTATCACGGCTCGACCCACGCTACCATTGAGAGTCAAGAGCTGAAAGGGTTAGTACTTGGCAGTTACTCAGGACCAATGTTAGGTCAGACCTGGGACAGCAGTAGTAAAAGCACACAACCCACAAGGTTGGGCCCAGTAGCCCCTGCTTGCCCCGTGGCCACCTGAAAGGGGTTCTGACACATTAGGACTGATTTATCTTATATACCATTGGTTAAGCCAGTAGGTTAGGCTTGTTTTGGGCGCATGTCCATTATTGTGTGATATGTCGGAATACAATAGCAGAAATCTCAGCTGTGTGAAGCACAGGTTTTTAGTTTACATGTTTAAAGTCATAACCTTAATTATGTAGGTCACGCCTCCGCAAAAGAATTTATAGTTTTGCTTCGACACCCACATGCATTTTAGAGACCGCTACCTTTTTCATCCAATTTAAAACCCTGATGGTATTGGTGTTTACATAGCGCTTACTACACCTAACAAGGCACTGAAGCGCTTTTGGACGTGCGGCATGCTACCACCTACACTGAAGGTATACGTTTTTTAGCACACGAATCTCCAACTTTGGTGTCTCTGTAATGTAAAATGCAAAACATGCGACCTCTACTTATGTGATTGGGCTATGCTGTGCATCAATTGATATTTAAATCCACTCTAAAAGTGATAGAACGACCATGCTCTTCGAATCAGAAGATTGATATAAACATTACTTTATTTTTGATTTTCTGTATGCAGTTTTTTTATATATATATTCATTGAAAAAACAATATATCATGCTAAGATTTCATATGTTGACGTTCACAAAGAAAGAAAGAAAGAACGAAAGAAAAGCAGGTCCCAGTTATTCATTCATCCATCCCAACATACATCCTGTATCATACTCAAACAAACACACTCATACATAAAACGAGAAACATAATAGAGATATTCGGACTGTGCTAAAAGCATTCAGGTTCCCATTTATGGAGATTGAATAGAATAAAACAATTTTTAACAGGAACTTTTGTCCAAGCGCCGACGCGCGTTTCGGTTAGACACCCATTCATTGGGTATCACCTTCTTCAGGGCACAAATGATGAAAGAGAAGAAGAATAGACAATGTGAGACCAAAGTCGAAAAATTATGGTAAATGAGTTGCACAGCAGATGATATATAGGAAGACCGAAATGAAGCTCAAGATGTTAGACGTATGCCTGGCTATACAGTAGTGTGGATGCTAGATAACTTTTTTCGGAGTCCCTCTGTTGTCCTGTGTGATTGTGTACAGGTGATCACAGGGGCTAAACGACAGACACAACATGATTTCCAAAGGAACCCCGATGCGGGGGCTTCTTAATGTAGGCAATTCGGTGAGACGGAGTGGGCCAAACAGATGACCTAGGTTTGTCGCACTCGTAGTTAGGACCTATAGTCTTTGGCGAGACACATGCTTAGTTCGATTTCTTCCTTTTTTCAGGGAAGCCAAAAAGATGGAAAACAGTAAGGCCCGGATGTGGTCACTTGTTCGATAAAGTGGCAGCATAGCAGCGCGGCGTACTGCTCCAAGGTCTCGGGCGGTCCGGTGTACACACTACAAAGTTTGTTATGCAAAAGCAACACAAATACACAAATACAGTAATTAGTGATCACCTAAAAACAGCCTGCCAGCATTAAAACGGGGATCCTCAAGTTACATATGGATCTCAGCAATAGATGTATTAACCAACTGAGTTTTGTTTTTTTGCCACCTTTGCAAACTTATTTCGGAAAAGGTTGTTCAGTTTTCAATTTACTGCTTGTTCTTAGAAAACCTCAGAGAAAGGAGAACTTACAGAAAAAAAACTCTCAAGAATTCCCAGCATGACTGGGTTTCATGTACTGTGAAAAATTATTTTACTAAGTGAAAATCATTTCGGAAAGCAGAAAATACTATTTGCTCAGGCAAAGACAATCCTTACAAATGTTCAAACAGAAGGGGGATGGGAGCACACTGCTTCACCTCCCAACACAGTTCACCCCTTAGCATTATGGTAAATGCAGTTCACTTTAAAAGCTTACTTGGGTTTTTGCTGAAGTGTTTCACCAAAGTTGGTGCAGGTTAGTGCTGTGACTCTCTAGACACAGTAGTGATAAAAAACAAAATTAATCTGGGGTTGCTGAGAAAGATGCCACAATCCTCTCAGGTCTCAGTATCTTTCTCTGGTGCACATGTGCATTTCCAAAAGCTCATCAGCTCAATGGCTCAAGGAAGCCTTTTCAAACAGAAAGGGAATGGGAGCACACTGCTTCACCTCCCATCACAGCTCACCCCTTAGCATTATGGTAAATTCTGTTCACTTTAAACATGTACTTGAGTTTTTGCTGAAGTGTTTCACCAAAGTTGGTGCATGTAAATGCTGTGAATATCTAGACACGTGTGTCTGGTTATTATCCTTCATCAGTAGAGATGAAAAAGGAAATTCTTCGGGGGTTTCTGAGCACGCTGCCATAATCCTCTCAGGTCTCAGTGCCTCTCTCTGGTTCAAAGGTGCATCTCCAAAACTCATCAGCTCAATGGCTCAAGGGAGCATTTTCAAACAGAAGAGGATGGGAGAACACTGCTTCACCTCCCGGCAAAGTTCACCCTTAGCATTATGGTAAATGCAATTCAGTTTTAACACTTACTTGAGTTTTTGCTGAAGTGTTTCACCAAAGTAGGTACAGGTTAGTGCTGTGCCTCTCTAGACACATATTTCTGGATAGTATCATTCATCAATGGAGAGAAAAAACAAAATTCATCTGGGGTTGCTGAGAAAGCTGCCACAGTCCTCTCAGGTCTCCATACCTCTCTCTGGCGCACAGGTGCATCTCCAAAAGCTCGTCAGTTCAATGACTCAAGGGTGCATTTTCAAACAGAAGGGGATGGGAGCACACTGCTTCACCTCTCACCCCAATTCACCCCTTAGTATTTTGTTAAATGCAGTTCAAATTGTCAAACTTCTCAAAAGGAAGCTTAACAAAACTTTAGTTGTAAAAATGGTAAAAGAATTGCTAAATCCCAGTTTGCATACCGGCAGAGAGCCAAGGCCAACTGCTCTTCTAGGCTAAGAAAAGTATGGAGCCCACTATGTGACAGGGCAGAGGTCTAGACAGTCGAATCAGCCTCCTAATCTTGCAAAACAATTTTACTTCCTTTAGCTAAAAAGAAAATCATTGAATATACTTTCTGCGTTCTTTTAAGAAAAGAATAAATTAATTGTTAATGGACATTTAATGATTTTTAGAACCACTTCACCATCGATTTCCTCTATTTTGTCTTGCATTTGCTACTAACCTGTGCTCTTCTGTCTTCCTTTTCTTTGTCTTTTACTTTCTTGTTACATCTGTCTGTCTGGTCTTGGTTCTTCTTTTTCAATGTCTTACCCCCATGGACACTGGTTCACATGAAATGCTAGGGGTATTGAACATCACAGGTTGAACTTTGATACTCTTTCAGCCCTTTATTAGCATTTTATTTGCTGCTCAGGCACTGGGGAAGGAATTTTGAGCCCTGTTTAATTTCTACTCATGCTATTACATTTATAATATCTGAGACCAAAGGATTTAAGGGTAATACCATGGGCATTAAAGGGCAGGCCGGGGTACCACTGGCTACCCCATACCACCCTAAATCCCAGGACATTCTTAATTTGAATTCCTGCTTACTGCTTCCTACTCATGATTGGCCTGTGTGGAAATTGGGAGTGACCCAGACAGGCTTATAACCTTGAAGAAGAGTCATTCAAGTACCTTGCTCAAATATTGTGTGGTTGTCTCTGCCACGTTATTGTTGGTCTTACAGAGTCATCGACTAGATGGGAAATCTTAAATTTTTTCAAAAGGCTAGTACTATGATCCCTTTCCTTTCAATATCATAGTTAACTTCCTTTGATTTCTGCACAATTACAACACACACAGAGTTGGAAGCAATAAGATTGCTTTTTCCAAAACTTTGGCTATGAAGAAGGTTTCTTATTCCATTATTTGGAGATTCCCACAGTTTCGGACTCAATTGGAGCAATTTTGTATTTGATCCTTTCTTGTCATTTATAACCATTCTTTATTTATTTAGCAATATGTCTACTGATCAGATGACAGACCTACTTGCACTTGCCCGGAGTCAAGTGACGGTAGCACGGTGGTGGGATCATACCTGTTTTGAGTTTAGTAATGATTTAGCAGTATGAACAGTCCTTTTTACCTCTTTATCAGGAATGCTGCCTTCAGGCCCACTCATGTAAAGTTACACTATTGCCAGATTCGGCCCGTGGAGGGAGTTCGTGGGGCAGGGAGGCGGTGCGGGGGAGGGGCAGGGTGGAGGGTGGTAAACAACGGAATATGGATAATTGCAGGTAAGTAAACAATTTAATTAATAAAACGAATTTCGTAGCACACCCTGCATTTCTTTCTTGAGTAATTTCTTTTTGAATTAACACAATTTAAAATGAGCAATGTCTGTGGAAACCGTCCTCCTCCCTTTTATTCTGGTCCCAAACTAACTAGCATGAAATGGGAAAATAGGTTCTGGTACTTTAATAATTATGTATTAGCCATAAATGGTGATGGTTTTAATGCTAAGAAAAAGAAAGCGTTATCACTTAATATGATGGGAACTCATGCAGAAGATGTTTTTGAACATCTACCTCCATCTCCTACTCCAGTGGGTATGGATAGAGGGGATTATGATTTCTTCACAGAAGCAACAGATAGACTTAAAAAGAGATTCATAGAACAACCTCACATTGTCATGGAAAGGTATAAGTTTTACACTCAAAACCAATTGGTAAATGAAACTGTTGATGCTTATGTTTCTTGTTTAAGAGTGTTAGTGGCGGGGGCGTGGCTTGGAGCATCAAGATGACGGTTGCACTCTAAGAGTGCTCCAGACCCCTCTGTCATCCGTTCAGTCATCCGATACAATCGTTGCCGGTGAAGGCAATCCAACACCTGGCCTGATTCTAAACCCATGCGGACCGGATCAGCATGAAGCGAAGGCGCCTGGAGGGTGGAGACGCTGACTGCCGAAGATCTAGACCCAGTCGCCTACACAAGATAGTGGTGAGGCCCTGCAGCTGAGTTAGAGGACGAGGCTGCTGGTGTGTGGCGTGGCCTGCAGGGATGACCCGTGCCCGGGCTGTGGGCTCTATACACGTTACCCACTCTGGCTCCTTGATCAAGCAGGCTCGTGCACCGGTTCACCAGGGTGCTGGGCAGAGATCCATGCCTAATCTGTGAGCGACCCCCAGGAGGACTACAGTAGATGGAGGTGGGACTGTAGCCTGCCCGCAACCGCTTTCACAAGCAGCAAGGAGAGAGGATCCTGGGCTGAGGTGGCATTCCGGCAGCGTCCTGAACTGGAAAACAGCAGAACGGATACGCTGAGAGCCGTCTGGCAGCTGATGGAGAGATGCTCCAGGCCCTGAGGTACGGGCAGCACTGGGGCCTAGTCAGGTGGGGGGACCCGTTGAGGCCTGTTTCTGGCCATCTGAGGAGTCACCCACCATGCTTGGGGCTCAGGTGAGCCTGGAGGCGAGCAGCTTGAACCCAGAAACAAGGGAAGACTAAGTAATTCTCTGGACTGGCTGGAGGCGCCCTATGGTCAGCCAGACAGCGAGCAGGGGACCTGGCCGTGACTGGAGGTGCTGGGGAGGCCCGGGCCTCTAACATCTGGGCCCTGTATTCAACGTATGCACGGGAGTCAGCTGACCTGCGGACTGGTCAGTGCAATGCCTACACCCGGGTAAATGATGAACTAAGGCCCCTGAGGAGGGCCCAAGGAGTAAGGAGGCCTGACTGGAGGCCCGGAACGGCCGGGGGCTCATGGACATCCCCACGGACCTACAAGGTAAGAAGAAGAGGCTGTGGTGGTGGTCCAGCGATGGGGGCAGGGATCTCCTTATTCTCACAGACACTCTGATGAGTGGACAGGCTGAGGTGGGTGTACAGAAGTGAATGCACCCCCCTCCCTCCGCGTAGCCATTATTGCCTTGCCTGACAGTCTGAGGGGGCATATCCTGGAGATCAGCCCTTGGGGCTCTGTTGTGTGACACAGGCACGCCCACCCCTTGTGGGGTTCCCCACTTCTCAACTACCGTGGGGCTGACCACTGGGGAGAGGGCAAGGCTTGGCGGAATGTGGAATGCCTTCTAGGAACCTCACACCCCAAGCATATACATAAACCTGTGGCGGGCTTCCTTCAAGTCAGCCTCTTTTCAGATCTGTGCCGCAGCAGTGGTGTTGGACGCCTGACTGAAGGAAAGAACACAGAGGGGGGCTTTTGGTGAACCAGCCCCTGAACTTGACCAACAAAACACGCAAGATGATGGACGGAATGTTGCACAATGGCAAAACATTCACCCCCAGTCACAGATCTGGGTTTAATCCATCGTTATTTTGCTCACCAAGCCACCTCAGTTCAGACATGGCCATATGCAAATCACCCTTGACCCTGTGCCTCATGGGAACAGTCCAGCCCGAACTGCCAAGCCATGTCTTCCCTGGACCGGAATTAAGCATCCTAGGACCGGTTTCTGGCTATCAGCTGTCTTCAGCCAGGATAGCTTGACTCCAGTGGCGTAGTGAGCACAGGAGCCACGTCTGGGCATACCCTTCACACATAGGGTAAACAGCAAAACACACAAGATGGTGGATGGAATGTTGCACAATGGCAAAATAGTCACCCCCAGTCACAGATCTGGGTTTAATCCATCGTTATTTTGCTCACCAAGCCACCCCAGTTCAGACATGGCCATATGCAAATCAGCCTTGACCCTGTGCCTCATGGGAACAGTCCAGCCCGAACTACCAAGCCATGTCTTCCCTGGACCGGAATTAGGCATCCTAGGACCGGTTTCTGGCTATCAGCCGTCTTCACCCAGGATAGCTTGACTCCAGTGGCGTAGTGAGCACGAGACCCACGTCTGGGCATACCCTTCCCACATAGGGGGCTTTTTGAGTGAGCGCTTTTTCCGGGTCTTTGAGGGTGAGACAGTCTCTCCTAAACATCCTCTCAGGTGTGGGGTCCCTCAGGGCTCCTCCCTGAGCCCGACCCTCTTTAACGCCTACATGGAACCTCTGGACAGGACAGTCCATCCCTTTGGTGTGCGTATAGTCACCTACGCGGATGATACGCAGCTGGTGGTCTCGTTAGACAACGCAGATGGATCATCCAACACCTTAGGCCCCTGTCTAGAGGCTGTTGCCAGTTGGATGCAAGCTTCCTGTCTCAAGCTTAACGGGGAGAAGACAGACATCATTCTCCTTGGAAATCCCTCCCCGTCTGCTCTTGCACCCGTCTGGCCACCATGTCTTGGCGCTCCTCCTGCGCCCAAGTCCCAGATAAAGAGCCTCGGGATCTGGCTTGACACTGCCCTTGATTTCTCTGTCCAGGCTACTAAGACTGCTGCCACTTGCTTCGGTCTAATGAGGATGCTCCGGCGGGTGCTCCCTTTGCTCCCTTTCCAGGCGAGGAGGCTCATGGTCCAGGCCCTCATTCTCTCTCGCCTGGATTACGGGAACGCTCTCTACCTGGGAGCACCGGCTTCGGTCCTTCAGAGGCTCCAGGTCACACAAAACAGTGCGGCCCGCCTATTGTTCAATCTGTCCCGTCGGCAGTCGGCGAGGAAGGCCCTGAAGGACCTTCATTGGCTCCCAATGGCTGCCAGAGTGCAGTTCAAAGCTCTGTGCATTATGCACAAATCCTTCCACCGTGTAGGCCCAGCTATTCTGCACCCTCTGGTTATGCCTTATGTTCCAACACGCCCCCTTCGGTCTGGTACCCTGCAGCTGGCCACCTCCTCTAAAATTAACAAAGCCCGTTGGGGTGGCCGCTCTTTTTCTCATTCGGCGACCAGACTCTGGAATGCCCTCCCCTTTGCCATCCGGGGTAACAGCAATCTCCTCTCGTTCAGAAAGGCCCTAAAAACGCATTTGTTTGCTAAATCTCTCTGATCTCCCCGAGCCTGCGCTAAAACCATTTTATCTTCAAGCGCTGCGAGGCCCCAGGGCGGTTATGCGCTATACAAATGCAATTTTTCATTTCATTTCATTTCATTTCATTTCATAGGGTAAACAGCAAAACACACAAGATGATGGACGGAATGTTGCACAATGGCAAAACATTCACCCCCAGTCACAGATCTGGGTTTAATCCATCGTTATTTTGCTCACTAAGCCACCCCAGTTCAGACATGGCCATATGCAAATCAGCCTTGACCTAGGCAATCACCAGACTGCCCAGGAGGGTGGAATCGGGCGGGCTGGCAGCTGGAACTACCAAAGCACAGAAAATCATCAATATCCTGTCTTGACCTGCCACTCACAACATAGTGGGAAAGGTCCCTGCCCACCGGACTGGACGTCCCCCTCTCTTTCCCGTGATGTGAGCTGCGAGGTGCCCTTCGGTTCTTCTGGACACAGCAAGATCAACTAGAAGTACTGGACTTGGGTGGGGCGAACACCCGACCACTATCATGGGGAAAGATCGAGGACCTAAACACCCACCAACACAGACCAACACAGACTAAGATGGAACAATACATGACTACTAAAACCGGGGCAGCAAATGGGCCCCCAGTGAAATCCACCCCAGCGACAGCGGACCTTAATACAATCCTGCAAGAAATCAATGCCTCACAAACCTCGGTAGAGAACAAGATCGGCAAAGTCTGTGTGTACATGGCTCTCCTCCGACAAGACCTAGGCAACACAATGGCCCGGATTAAAGAGACTGAATCCTGCATCTCCAAAGTTGAAGACAACGGTTCACCAGTTAAAAGAGCAAGTCGCACGTCTGCAAACTCACACCAAGAACTGCACAAAAGAGCAGAGGATGCTTAAAATAGATCGAGGCGTAATTACCTTCGCCTAGTGGAATTCCCAGAAGGTTCAGAACAGGGACAGATGAGTAACTTTATTGAAAAGTTGATAGAATCTTGGATGCCCAAGGACTCCCTCTCCACATGGTTCACGATCGATCGAACTGGCCCACCACTCCTTACCCACAAGAACTCTGCCTGGAGCACCACACAGGCCCATTATTGCTCAGATCCTTAATTTTAAAGATAGAGACTCCATCCTCAATGAAGCATGCAACCAAAACTCCCTGACATATCAAGAACAACCAATAATGTTCTCCCCACATTATATACAGGAGGTCCAGACTTAATGACAATCATTTGTTGAGGTTCAACAGAAACTCTGCGATCTGGACCTCCAGTACAGGTGGCTCTTTCCGGCTCGCCTTTGATTGGTGTTTCAGAATAAAACTCTCTTTTTTAAATCCCTGGAGGCAGCCTGGACATGGATGACTGGAGAACGTCCTCTAAGAATGAGTGCCACGGCCTTGTCCCCGGGGCCTGAGCCTGGGGTGTTGTAATCTAATCTAGGCCCCTAGTGTAATTTTCCCAATTCATGCACTTATATAGGTATACTTTATCATATCCTTATATAGGCATAGAAATCTCTACCCTATTTGGTCTAAACCGTACAGCCCAAATACGACATGGCTACTTCCACTAGGTCCCGAGAATTATCAACGATTTCTTGGAAAAACCCGCCTTCAGCAGCTAGGAACTTCCCCCTGCTTGAATATTAAGTTCTCCCAGAACTCCTGGCGTTTTCCAAGAATTTAGCCTTTGAGTGACGATATTAAGTCCAAACATGCGTCAAACTCGGTGCCTTCAAAGTATAAATATGCCCAGATTTGCCCAGTCAAACACACAGTGGTTTGGAGCAGAACAACTATCTACTTGCGCAACGCCCTGCAGCAGCAAGTGCCGAAGGAAGCCGACCCTCCAGCTGACGCACTGAGAAAGACGCTGTCTTTTCTCTTGCAGAGAAATCCAGCTCCAGTGTTTCCGGCTTATCCTTGAGGGTACTTGCAAAATCGAGTTCTGAGAGAGAGATACAAGACCTCCTTCATTCTAAAACCAAGGTACAGAGCTGATTAGACCTCTTAGAGAATTCTTGGACTAGATTCCTGGCAGAGAACTACTAAACTTAGGCTACTCCTCACTTACTCCTTTGCTAGTACTAGACTTAGGTTAGGTACACCGGGGTAGGCGTATTTTAGAAGCACCAGTTGAGTACTTTTAGTCATTATTTATCACTATATGTATTTTATACATTTTATGCACTTTTATGGCTTAGAAGCCATATCATGCTTTTACAGTACTACTTTATAATACCGTGTGTATTATATGCCTTGTACTTTATAATCAGTATTACTATTGTAGCAGTTCATTTCCAATGCTTGAGAAAGAAGACTGTTCAATAAATACTTTTATTGAAAAACGCCTGTCTCTCTATTTCTCTGCATCTCTGGTAAAACGAGGCATGCACGATTGACTGAGTAAAATAGTTATCTATTATTTCCGCGACTCTAGAGATTTGATTTCTTATTCTTGGGAAACAAAGTTGTCATGTTTATGCGGTTGTCAGAAACTAATCCCTTCTTGTGAATTGGAGAACGTTTCTAGTGACCTCTGAGCTAGCTGGCACTCACTATTAAGTTTAATATATTCGGTAGAGACCTAGTAGACATCAGTCCTACGTCTAAACTACAGTATATATTATTCCAATGCGCAGAGCCTATTGGGAATATAGGAACTACACTACATGGCGCCCAACGTTTGGTAAGGCAATAATTTAACGCTAGATACTAGAGTAACTCAGTCGCGCTTTTCACACAGACCCCTTTTTTCCTGTAAAATACTCCAAAAGACGTCTGGAGTGGGTAAAGGGATAATATCCGCCAAAACTGAGTAGGACGAAAATCCTATGTATTAGTTTTTGGTTTATTCAACGTTGAAGGATACAGTGTTCCAAAATATTGTACACCTAATCTTTGTTTCCTTGAAACTTGTTCTGCAAACTTTCATTAAACAATGTCGAATAACGGCGACAACAACGCAACCGGTGGAGCTGCAGTAAATGCGAACCAACTGGGTTCAGACGTTACAGGGTTCAATGAAAACGACGATGATGCTGTAATCATCCCGGCAAATATAAGGAAAACCAAAACTATAAAACTTATAGAAAATGGGGTATCATCGAGAGGTGGTAAAGTTATATTTGTAACAGAGGCACATGAATATCGGCAAACAGAGGTATTCTATTCATGGATTACTTTTCCACAAGCAAATCCAGTAACACAGGAGTTCCACTACTACAAAGCAGAGGAACCTCCAGCCAAATACGTTCCTTTCGAGCACGTTGAAATTCCACTGACTTACAAGAGCATCAGCTCTGGTTTAATGACGCCCTACAACATCAAAATCACATTACCAGGCTCGGTCCACTAGGTAGACCAGGAGCTACATGGCCGGTACTAGCCAGCTATACACCACATCCTGACATTAACTGAATGACAGGTCCAGAACTGTTAGCTCAGCTGAAACAGTTAATTAAAATACACAGACAATTGGTTCAATATGTCATGAGGACTTTAACAGTCCAACCTGCTATAAGGATTCCACAGCACACCCCTCACCAGGGGAACACAAGCAAAATTACACCACAGACTATACAATCAGTCATTGGTATATTACCCGCAAAAAGGGAACAAATTCCGTTCTGGTTAGCTCAAAAAATTACTCAGATAGAGGCATTATTCCCTGATAGTACACCTCATGAGAAACACAGAATTCTGACAATCTGTTTACCAATGAGGATAGCACCACATGTGGAGGACTGCGACACTTGGGGTACAGTCTTTGCTTCAATCTACACAAAAACACATGGTGTACCGTCCAAGGCGGTGATACCAGATGTTCTGAGGCAGATTCAAAATGGGAGAGCGCCGTGTCAAACCTCAAGTTGGAAAAGGCATGGAATACAAATCAATCATTCGCGGCCTTCAAAAAAGAGACCAACGAGGCAGCAAAGCAAAGATCATGGGTAACAGACAAAGCTGCTACAGCGAAGAAAAAGCACGGCTGGACTGTGCTGGCAACGCACAGGAAATTGGAGCCGCAACCATATTTAGTTAATCATATATCCCCAGCAGCCCAAAAAATACTCCTAAAATTACGGCTGGGAACCTCCACATTAAAAGATCAGACACCGGCATGGAAACAAACATGGCCGACACCTGTTTGCAGACTATGTGGGCAAATGGAAGAAACTATGATGCACATACTGTGCATTTGTCCAGCTTTGACAAACTTGAGACGTTATTATTTACTCCACGTATTCCGACTTTCCAAAATCAGATCATGCCGCCCGGCTGTTATGCTAGCTCTGAACAGTTACCAACTACAGATAGCCTGCAGGGCCGCTAAATTTTGTCAAAAGGCACTTCAGTTAATAGTGAACTCTGAGAACAAGGATTCTAAAGGACTGAATTTGACTGTGTGTATGTGCAATTAATCAGTTACATCCGCAAGTACATCATGCTCACAGACATTACAGAAAGTTTTCTTCTTTTTTTAATGATTTGTTCCCTTGTCCATTACAGTTTTAAAACACGTGTTTTTTCTTTTTCATGTCATCAATATTGTAAAGGTTTTAATTAACTACATACAATAAAAATTTTACTGAGGCAGATTCAAAATGAATACGGTCCAGAACCGGCCTTAAATTTAGGTATGAAATTAATGAAAGATTTCAAACAGGTCTCAGCTATATTATTAGCTAACATTAAAGGTGAAGCAGCATCCGTGGCAATCCGCCAAAAGTTAAAAGAAACAGATATAACAGATCAACTATATGAGCTTGCTAGAATTATTGAAAAATCTTATGAAGAATTAGGAAGAGATAGTTTGGGTGGGAAACCAGTAAAACCTGAATTAACAGAAAATCCTGAGAAGGTGTTTATTAAAAATAATCTCACTACTCCTAAAAAGAAGTGGGAAAACACTAAACAGACTCTTTCTAGAGAGAAAAGTTCTCAGTCCAGAGGAAGATTTCCCCAAAGGGGAGGTAGATCTCCCCAACGGGAGCCCTCTGAAAAAAGGTATAACCTTAGGAATAGGGATAATTTGAAAAAACCTGACAGATATCAAGATAATGATACACGTCCCTCTCGATCTTTTCAGACTTCCTCGCAGAAATCGGAAAGAAGAGGACGGTCAGAACACAAGGAGAAACGCGTCAAGTCCAAAGACAAAGAACCCGTTCACTAAAGTAAAAAAGTTAAATTTCCTAAAAAGAAGGTAGCAAGCATAAAGATCAGACATGCCGAGGATCTTGAGGACACAACTCAAGAACGGGGAATGGGCTCAAACAATGCTAGACAGCGCAGCAAAAGTCACCATAGTTCGCAGGATCCTAAAGGATCATCTGGAGACAGTGGACTTGAATGAATGCATTCAGGTTGAAACTGCAGACACCAGGGTTAGTGTACCCCACAAGTTATATGAAGTAACACTCCGGATGGAGGGGGACATAACTAGAAAAATAAGAGCACTCTTTTGGGAAAAGCTCTCTAAGCTGAACAAGACTGGCCACCTGAATTTGTCAGGGAGTGCCCACATGGCGAAGAGATAATTATAAGGGATAGCACCGACACTAGTTGTGTGGGTGTCTCCTGGGGCACTGATTCAGGTGCTGGAAACGTCCAGCAAACGATTATCAATAACGTTTTTCAAAAAAGTTTTTCTTTGAAGAGGTTTCGTGTATATATCCAAAGTATTTTATTCATACTTATACAAGGCTACACTGTTTGTTGAATTTCTCATAACCATTCAATTCTTTATATAATCAATCACAACAATCCTTCCAATGCATTTGGGCACTTGGCCTTCATCAGAAAAGGCTGTGCTAGGCGTCCAATTCAGCGACGCATTACCGGCTCCCTGCCCGATAAAGATAATTATGCCAGCCTTCTCAAATCATATTCCAATTCATAAAAAATACACTTATGCCAGAAAATGGGCAGTAGCTCAGGCCTCAGCAATATATAAAAATCATGTGGGATGGGATGAGGATTCTCCTCACCATAAACTCTAGTTAAAAAATTAACCTGCTGTACAAAGGCAGTACCCAGTTAAGCAAGAAGCTAAAAAACAAGTCAGGGAGATTTTAAATCAACTTGAATACCAAGGGGTGATTGAAACATGCATCTCGTCAATGAACAATCCTTGGTTTCCTGTCTCCAAACCAGACAATTCATATCGTCTAGTATTGGATTACAGACACTTAAACTCTTGTTGCAAAACTTTTGCAGTACAAAATGCACATAGTGCAGCACTGATGAATAACATTGTGCGCAAAACATATAAAACCACATTAGATATTTCAAATGGGTTTTTTTGTCAAAAGATTGCACCTGAAAGCAGGCATCTGACCGCTTTCTCAATAATGGGGACGCAGCGACAATTTTGCCGTCTCCCCCAAGGATTCAAGAATAGTCCAGGGTTATTTTCAGCCAGGGTAACAGAGTTACTACAAACGTATGATGATGAGGCATTATCATATGTCGATGACATCTTTCTTACAGATGACGACTTGGACAGACACTTGGATAGAGTGAACACTATAATACTTGAGTTTGCCTCTGAAGGGTATAAATTCAATTTTAAGAAATCACGAATTGCCCACCTCAGTGTCCTATTTCTAGGATACGAGTTATCAAGTGAAGGCAAAAGCCTGGCAGCAAACTTTCTAGAAAAATGTGCGCTGCTCCAAACTCCAAGAACACTGAAAAGCTTACAGTCCATTCTAGGTTTCCTGAATTTTGGAAGAACGTACGTTCTAAATTATGCAGAAATGGTTAAACCTCTCTACGAACTAATCAAACCTGATTTCAAACCAACTAATTGGACTCAAGCACACACAGAAATGTTGCGTTCAGTCCAAACAGACATGTTAGCTAAAAAACAGCTACAGACACGTGAAAACGTTCGCAATCTTGTGATCTGAATCATCCCAGGGAGATGCGGATTCACGTACCTGACCTTTAATGAGGGAGAAACGGTACCAATAGCATACAAATCACACTTGTACACACAAGCTGAAATGAAGTTCACTTCTACTGAGAAAATTCTGACAGCGGTTCAAACTGCAGTAGCAAAAGAGAGAGGTCTCACGCAGGATAAACGCATAATGATCGTTACACCTGTACCTGCCTTAGAGGCAGTGACAAAAGCAAGCATCCCAAATGCTAAAGCTTTACATCCAAGATGGATACAATGGGTTAACTCTCTTGCTGCAACAGACGTTGAATACGTTTTTGACCCCAGCTTGAAAACAGAAGAATTTCTCCAATACGAACACAAATGTTCGCTGCCAACCGAAATTCTGCCTCTTGAACATTACGGATGTATAATATATTCAGATGGATCAGCACAGCCCGCAATTGGGGGTAAACAAGCCTATAGTGCTGCGTGCGCAATCGTTAAAGGTCGCTGGCGCGAAGGCAAATTCAGACCTATGGTCACAAAAACTCAATCACTCGGAGACTGTACAGCTCAGCAAGCTGAACTGCAGGCTTTCAAGATGGTGCTTGAAATAGCGATTGCGAATTCCCAACACTCATAGTGTGCGATTCGTATTTCTGCGTTGAATCTTACATCGAAAATTTGCAGAACTGGGTTAAAAACGGGTTCAAAAATTCAAAGGGTGGCACAATCAAGCAAAAAATGCTTTGGGAACAAGTAGTTCTTTTACAGAAAGAACTACAAAGACTCACGTGATTCATACACTGAGTCATCAGCGTGATGGCGTTCACGTTGCAGGGAATTCATTTTCTGATGATGCCGCGAAGGCAGCTGTGCAAACGGCTTCCGTAGCAGCAATCACCAGGTCAAAAACAAAAATAGACAGCGAAATAATGCAAGCTGTCACTGCTACAGTCAAAAACAGTGGTAAGACACTCCCGAAAGGCTTTCCTGTAAAGTACTCATATATAACTGATGCGAATAATGTTCCTTTTGCTCGAATACCAGGAGTGGGGGATAGGGCAATCCCAAACATGGAACACAGGTTAGGACTAAGTGTAGCAGCGCATGAAGGGCTCGCATCTATACATGCGGGAGTTTACGCCACGGTGTCATTATTAAAACAGAGATACTGGTGGCCGCGCATGCGGAAACAAACTAGAAATTATGTTCTAGAATGTGAAATCTGTCAGAAAATGAAAGTTTCTACAGTGAAACGTCCTGCACAGATGCCCCTTCTGATTTCAGATAAACCACTAGTGTGTGTTTACCTGGACCACTGTGGTCCCTTAACTAGGAATGGCAACTATAAATATATTATGGTCGCAATGGATTCCTGCACAAGATTTATTTGGTTATAGCCCCAGCGCTCGGCTGACGCAAGAACTGTTATAAAGGATTTGCGAGTCTTTATTGGCACATATGCAATCGGCACGCTACATTCTGACCAGGGTCCTGCGTTTAGCTCTCGAGCTTACAAGGAGGCTATGGCTAGCTTGGGCGTTGCATTGCGGTATTCTAGTCCCTTCCATCCTGAGGGTAATGCGGTAGTGGAAAGAAAAAAACGTGACATAAAGCAATCCATAACAGCTAAGGTATTAGGTTCGGGTGATGGATGGGTCAAACACTTAATAAGTGTCCAACGTAGTCTTAACAATCTGCCAAGAAATTCTCTGGGGGGAATCACTCCTTATGAATTACTGTTTGGTACTAGAATGATAATCGAAGACCTCGATTGTCAAACTTCCGTGGTGGAATAAAAACCCTTTGATGTCAAAGATCGCTTGGCTGTTTTACAGGACTTAAATGAAACAAGAAGAAGTCTGAGTAACACAACAAAAAAGCCAACAGCCACTGAAGAAAAACCACCTGTCCCAGCAAGACCTGTCTGGATTCCAAAGATTGGGGATCTAGTCAGGTATAAGATAGCGGTGAAGAAGGAATGTGGGCCTTCTTATAGAAAAGCAGTACCTGTCTTGGCAATCCAAGGAACAAGATCAGTAGTACTACCGCCCCTTGCTGGTAAAAAGGAGAACCGAGTCGTGTCCATCGACCTGGTCAAACCACAACATGTGGCCAATAATAAGTAGTAGGCCCAGTGGACTCCCAAGAGGTAGCAGAAGACCAAATCGTGCTACTATCCAAAAGGTTCAGACTGAAAGACTTATCACGTTTGATAAACCTGCAGTAAGAAAAGAAGGACTATGCAATTAAGCCATGGAACTCGTACCTCTTGAGACCCAAATAACAGTTTGTCAAGAAACACCTGTCTACAATGATGTAGCCTCTGATTATACCAATATGACAAAGGAAGAAGCAACTCCAAAGATTAATAACAATCCGGATGCAATTCCAACAATTGACAGAACTGCCTCTGGCTATTTTATCAACTTTGATACATTCTCTGAGAATCCCAGTGAACCAGAGGAAAAGCCAGCAAAGAAGACGCTCAAAAAAAAAAAAACAACAGAACTCTTTCATCAACTTGAGAAAATATATCTAGTTTCACCATGGATTGAATTTTGGATTGGTTTGGGTGTATTTTTCCTCCTGCTCTGGCTGATATTAGTTTTAAGCTTGGGACAAATGATAGACGGAAAATACAGTACAATGGACACAGCAAGTCAGAAAATCAACTTGGTCCTAAAACCGCACAAATCATCCCATTATAAAAAAAGAGACCTGTCGTCAGTAAACATCACAGCCGTTCCTATACCTGGTGGTAATGCATGGGATAGAACTGACTATGACATCTATGGCCCGGTCGAGCTGCTGAAGATTCCACACCAGTTCAAGGTTTCTTTAAGTGACTTTGTATCACCCAGCACCTTTTCTGATGATTGGGACTTTGAGACTATTAACAATATGATGTCAGATTTAGAAATGTCTGCAAAATGTACTGAACATGACTATTTATAAGGGTCTTATTTCAACAAAAGAGCGCCTATAATCACAAGTGAAAACCTACAACACAGTGGAATAATCAGATTTACTTTAATTCAAGTGGTCATTAAACAAAGGAGGCAGTGATAATAAAAAAACTATTATTTTCTAAAAGAACCCTCACTCACCCTGGTGGTGACATGCTTCATCATGGGGTTCAGTCACAGGTGGGGCCGACTATCCCCGCCTGTGTGCTACCACGCCTGCAAGTGCAGCGGAGCTGGTGTGTGTGAAAGAGTGATCAGTGAAGGGAAGTGTATTTTAAAAGATCACAACTGTGCCTCAACAAACTTTATTAAGGGCCAGTTGTTCACAATAAAAACAGTGAAGTCACTGGGGTTTTGAATTAGAATTCCAGTGGCTTAAAAACGAATGGTCAACATGTTTCTGCTGGTAGTGCTATTTTCAGCTCAGCTTTCTTCAGGACCAAGAAAAAGAAAGAAAAAAGAAAGTCCTACGGGGGTCCAAGCACGCTAAGGCCTGCCCACACCGTTAGGATCAAGAGAGAAGGTATAGTAAATTTTACTCTCCTCAACAAACTCACGGTTTTACCCGTCCTTAGGATTCCTGCTAATCGTCAGGTTGAGTTTCTGTAAATGAACAGACATACATATTCTTTAACATGCATCCCTTTTGAAATAAATGACCATTTCAGAACTTCTCATTCTGTTTACTTTTGGAATAGTCCTCTAAACTATTCACAAGTCTATCGATATTAGTTAAACCAATACATTTGTAGTATGAGGCAGTTACATTTCGAGTTACCATGTATCTATTTGGATCATGATTATTTAATTTCAGCATTGTTTAAATTAATTTAAGAGAATATTCACAATATCAGCATAGCTATTCAAGAAACTGGATCTCAGAGTCCCCTGATAGGGGCCATCGAGGCCAGATAGCAGACAGAAGAACAGACTTAGTCAATGGAAAAAAATGCACTTACGATGCTTCAAAATTCAACAAGCTTCATGGGCTCGTGGAGTTGGGCATGCTTTCACTTCCAGTCTAATCTATTTAAACCCAAACACAAGCTGATCAGAGGGAGCATTGTTTGATACCGGCAATCTAAGTTACTATTGAAGAGGAAAACCCCTTTTAAAAAGCAAAATGCATTGCTGCGCAAATCGCGCCGTGTGACTTACTTGCTGCCGGAAGACTCGCCGCCATGGACCTAGTCATTTCACCCCTACGGCCCGGATCGTGCTGCTTGGCGTTCTTGGCCGGTTTTTGTACTTCCGTGTTTTGGACACGGAACGTCATACGTCACGTGACAACGACACGTGACCCTCGGGGTTCGTAATCTTTTATTTTCGGCTATTCTGAATAAGTTATTGCATAACGGCATATCACTAAAGGTCAGCCGACCTAATCATGCCTATTTGCGATTTTTGGAGCAGTTGGCTAAATGTATGAATAAAGCTGGTTCCTAGCGTGTACACACTTCCGGTGAAGTACATATATGCGCCACTAGACCGCTAACCTTTAACCAATAATACAATCGTCATTCGTTCTCTTGGCACATGGATCGATTGGTCTCAATAACACTGGTTATTCCTACAAAATGTATTAGTTGTAAAGTGTGCCCTCATAATTTGGAACAGGGCGTAATTTCCCTCGTTATTGTAAATTATTGGGTACTTGAAAAATTCATCGTAATGGAACAAAATAGAACAAAGGTCAGCTTCAGATTATTAACACATTGGTCGTGAACAGGTTCTTAGTGTTTAAACAGATTTATTCTGATTTTTGGGGGTTGTACAGAGTCATTTAAAAACGCTGCCTTAGGGGATGTCATCATTCAGTCCCACTTGGTGGGATGACAATCGGTGTACCCACCTTTGTTCTTGCTCAAATAACCTTTGTTCACTGGCGCCCTGCAGATGCTCTATTATGGTCCAGTGGAAATTGTCTGGGGAGTGTTTATGATCTAAAAAGTGAGAGGTCATTTTTGTATTACTCTTCCCGCATCGTATGTTGCTCCTATGCTCGCACATACGGAATTTGACCATTCTCTTCGTCATTCCCACATATTTCAGACCACATGGGCAAGTTATTAAATAAACCACATTGGCTGTGTTGCAATTCGTGTGGCTTCTTTGTTCCCAGATTTTATTGGGTTCCAAGGTCAGTGTTTTTGAACTACTCGTGAACGGGCAAACACTACAATTTCCACATGGGTAGTGGCCTACTACCGGTGGTAAACCCCACAAATTTAGGACATTTTGAGTGGATTCTTGCCTCTTCTTAGGCCGGGTGTGTACCAAGGCATCTTTAAGGCTTTTAGCCTTCTTGTAGGAGAATAAAGGTTTTTCCCAATTACAGGAGTTAGATGTAAGAATCCTCCAGTGTTTGTTAATGCTGCGAGCCACCATATTGGAGACTGTGTTGAATGTTGTCACACAGGTAAGTGGTACCTGATTGTTCTCAGCTTGGGGCTTTTCCTCCAAGAGGGCATCTCGGTTTTGATTTCGAGCCCTTTTGTAGCTGGTTGCTAAAAGATGTTTTGGGTACCCCCTAACTTGCATCTTCTCAGTAAGATCTTTAGCTTGTGTTTTGTAATCTTGAACATCTGAGCAGTTCCTCCGAATACGGAGATACTGCCCAAAAGGCAGGTTCTCCCTCAGTGGACGCGGATGGAAACTGGTGTAGTGTAACAGGTTGTTTTTACTGGTAGGTTTGTAGTGAGTCTTAGTTCTTAATTCATTTGCTACTCTTGTGATGGTCACGTCCAGGAACACTACCGTGGATTCGTTGTGCTCATGGGTACATTTCAAATTTGGGTCGCAATTGTTGACCCATGTGAAGAATGTAATCAATAGTTCTTCATCACCTCTCCAAATCAAAAGCACATCATCTATGTACCTTTGCCATAGAATGATGTTTTCACAGAAGGGATTGTCAGGGGATAGAATATGTAGCTTTTCAAAGTTGAAAACATACAAACCCGCTACACTAGGGGCAAAGGTACTGCCCATAGAAGTCCCGGTAGCTTGTAAATATAACCGGTCTTCATATTGAAAGAAATTCCTTTTAAGGGCCAGAGAGGCACATTCCACCACAAAGGACTTAGATGTATTGTAGTCCCACCTGTTGTTGTCAAGTGTGTGGGCGATTACCTCTATGGTCGCATCTTGCGGAATGCAAGTATAAAGGCTTTCAATATCTAGTGTGACTACAAAGCATTGTCCCTCGGGTAAACTTATCGATTTCAACATTGTCAATAAGCTTTTGGTGTCCTTGATGTATGTACTAGTGGTTTCTACTATTGGTCTTAGGAAGAAATCACAGTACTTGGACAAGGGTTCAAGCAAGGAGCCCAGCCCAGAGACAATAGGTCTTCCTGGAGGTGGAAGGATCCCTTTATGTGTTTTTGGGAGAGTGTAGGATTATGGAATTTTACCCTCTGATGTTGTTAAAAAGTCTGCTTCCTGTTTGGTAATCAAACCTTCATATTCAGCTGACCTCACAAGTTCTACAATCTCAGATCTCAAGATCTCAGTCGGATCCTCTCTCAGTAAGATGTAATTCGTTTCGTTACTTAGCAGGCGTCTACACTCTTGATCGTAGGCTTTTTTGTGTTGAATAACAACACCTCCCCCCTTATCTGCACTTTTTATCACAATCTCAGTGTTGTTCTGTAGTGTCTGTATAGCCTTAAATTCTCCTGAAGTCAGATTTTTATAAGGACTTGGTGGTACTAAGGATTCAATTTCTTTGACCACAGCTTGTTCAAAAGCCAGTATTTCTGGTGGAACACTGTGTTGGGGCGGTTGGAAAGTAGATTTTAATCTGAAATTGGTGTCTCCCTGTGTCCTTTGAGTGACATCTGTCGTTTCTTTTTCGAAAAAACTCTTAAGTCTCAATTTTTGAAAGAAATCAGTCAATTCACAGCGCAATTTGAAAATATCTAGGTTAGGGGTCGGGACAAAACCGAGACACTTCTCTAAAATACTTTTCTCGTCTTCTGTGAGGATTATGTCAGTCAGGTTGGTTATTAAACTCTCTGGTTGCTTGGGCCTGCTCTCTGGTCTGCGGTTTTGCTTCTCGTGTTGTCGCCCACTGAATCCGTCTGGTCCCAATTGACCTGATTCTGCCCCTTCCGTTTGCCCCTGGAGCCCCGGCCTCTCCCTAAAAAAGGTGGTTGGAACATGGGTGGTTGATAGAAAGGGGGTTGCATCTGGCCAAAGGGTTGATTCCAACCCATCATTGGTGGAAAAGGAGTTTGGGGAGGGAATGCATTCTGGAAGCGTGGACCATTCTGCTGGTATGTTTGCCAGTAAGGATTAAACATCCCTCTGCCTCTGCCTCTTCCTTTGTTTCTCCTATTTCCACTCCCTGTACTAGAACCACTTGATTGGGAATCATCAGAGGTGTCTGAATTGTAATCTGTTTTTGTTGGGGGCGTATATTCTGCTACCGAGTAAGGGTATACCTTATCATAAGACCATTTTTTCAGATCTTTGTGCAATTTTTGACCTTTAGATTGGGCTAGATTTTCCTTGTAATCATTTAGCTCTTTATTCAGATCATCCAATCTTTTCTTCCAACCTGTCAGAGTTGCTTTAAAATGTGCCTCCGTAGTTTGTATTTTCAATTGGATGGTTTCTGACAGTCGTAAGGCAGTCTTAATTATTAAAACTGCCCAGTCACGAGTGCAGTGCCAGGCTATTTGGGCCCATTCCTTTCTGAACACTGCGTCCTCTAGGAAAATTCTTGGGGCGTTGGTTACCAACAATCCTTTGGGTGCTGTGTTCTTCAAAAGATATTGTTTTAACATTGTGCCATGTAAGATCACTCTTATACGGCTTCTTTTTAACTCACCCAGTTTGTCCCACTCCGTTGTTTGGGAGATTGTTTGTGATATCGAGGCATCTGCAAAAAGGTTTGCATCCCCTAGCAATGCATCGACCTCTTCTCTGCTAAAGGAGAGACCTAGGTCCTCCATCTTCTGCTGTCTATTATGCTGTGATACTATTACTTAAATACTCTCGCAGTTGTGCGCTGCCTGGTATGTATGTACAACGAGAGAGGAAGGGAATAATGGCTACTCTCCTACCCCTAGTTCTATAGCTTATATCAACAAAAGAGCGCCTATAAGTCACAAGTGAAAACCTACAACACAGTGGAATAATCAGATTGACTTTAATTCAAGTGGTCATTAAACAAAGGAGGCAGTGATAATAAAAAAACTATTATTTTCTAAAAGAACCCTCACTCACCCTAGTGGTGACATGCTTCATCATGGGGTTCAGTCACAGGTGGGGCCGACTATCCCCGCCTGTGTGCTACCACGCCTGCAAGTGCAGCGGAGCTGGTGTGTGTGAAAGAGTGATCAGTGAAGGGAAGTGTATTTTAAAAGATCACAACTGTGCCTCAACAAACTTTATTAAGGGCCAGTTGTTCACAATAAAAACAGTGAAGTCACTGGGGTTTTGAATTAGAATTCCAGTGGCTTATAAGGGTCATCAGACTATGAACAAATGTATTGTTTCAATCACTATGGTCATCACTATTTGCACAAATCTGCAAGTCCTAGGAATGTCTTTACATATAATCAATGGAAACATTGTCCCACGCCACCAAAAGGCAGCTCAAAAACATTTCATGAAAAGTTTTCATACTTCTCAGGGTTTATTGTTACAAATCCACAAACGTTTTATTTTAAAAATGTAAAGAAGACAGGAATGAAAACAATGTTGACCAACACTAAACAAATTTATTCTGCAAACTTTTATGCTCAGATGTCTACATTAGGTTTCAACTTTTGGAAAGACAACATTGAGACAAAAACTGTCAGGGGCACGAAAGAATGGCAGGTACAAGGTTTAGAGGTCTTGTTCAGAGCCTGCATTATACCAGAACAAATAATGGGGCATATTACCAACGTATAGCGATATTTATCGCTAACGATGCTTAGCAACAAATTTTTTAACGCTAAGCATCGCCGGAAATTATCGCAGAGATAACTTGCTATTAGCAAGGTTTATCTCAGAAGTGATAAAAATCCTCGCGCTAACTGCCAATTGAGAGATTTTTGCTGGAAAACCAACGATAATCTCCCGAAGTTTGGCGTTAGCTTGATAATAGGGGCTCACAAACTTAGCCATGATATCCACCTTCCATAGGATATCATGGCTAAGTCAGGAAAATACATATAAACAAAAGAGGGAGGTAGAGTAGCGAAGTAGGATTCTTACTTCACAGGCTTAGTTACATAAACAAAATGAATCCTACTGACACTGTTTAGGAAAGCGTTTCCCACAGTGGTGTGGGAGCACTTAGTGTTTGTTAAAATACCCCTCACACACCAAAAGGCCCCTTGGTGTCATGCTTCATCATAGGGGTCTTCGCACCCCTCTAGCGGGATGCGGCGTGCTACAACCTACGACTACGCGGGAGCACTTGTAGTAGTGACTATCTATGGTGTGAGACAACATCCAGGGATAGTAACAACATATAGTGTAGGAAAGCTATGCCTTGAGTGGCTAAAGACATCCACACTTCCGGAAATCAGACAACACTTGTCTTTACTTAAAGAAAGCAATGATTTGCGAGATTTCTTAATGGGGCCTCGCAAACCACGGCAAAAACATTTTATATACGCCGGTATATATGCTGAATACAACGAAGCTTGGAAAATAACGCAAATAGAAACTGCAGAAAGAATACGAGAAATTGGTTGTATTAATTTAGAGAAAGCTCTCTCTAGTGGACAATGGGTTATCGACTCTGTCCTCCAGTATATAATCTTTTGGACAGCATTGTATCCTCTGCAATTGATATAATGGAACAGGACTTGCTAATGTTACAACATGGTCAGTCTCAATTACGTTCTATAATGCAGTTAGCCTGGACGTTGCAAAACCTTCGTTCACGCTACGTGCCATGGCGTCTAATCAACACAACGTCATTGTTTGCTGTATTTAACCTTACAGATAAACAAATCTCTTTGGCACAAAGAGGAGCAGACTATATGGTGCTGAGCATTGAAAAACTGGAAAGATTACCATTGACAGTTTCTGAGAAGCCTGTCATTGAATGGATAATTCATGGCACCATCATGATACCAGTGACGATTTTTCAATTTCAGTATTGTCTACAGCATTGTTCTTCAATCTGTGGGGCGCGCCCCCCTGGGGGGGCGCAACACCATCCCAGGGGGGGCGCGCTCTGCACTGTAAAATCCTACCTTTGTACTGTGCTACGATCGAAAGTCGTGCACCATTTCAAATGGGGATTTTTGATAGGAGAACTCCGGAGCAGCAGCAGCAAATTAGCAGGTAGGAACGTCACCACTGACGTTCCACCAATGATGAGACAGCAGCAGAGAGTGCAGGAAGTGCCATGAAATTTGCGTGCATAAAGTTCCTGCATTCCACTGCTTGCTGCCTTTTCTTCTTTGTTTCCTGGGGTTTACCATCGCCTGGCTACGAAGGACTTGGCTGAAATGAAATCTACATCAGATAGAGGGGTTTTTGGAAGGGAGGTGGGGGTCGGGTTGGAGAGGAATTGCTGAGGCTTTGGCAATAACGGAGGGTTAGAGGGAGGGGGAGGGAGGGAGGGAGGGGGAATATATGAAGCACGACGTACTCATTCTTTTTTTAATTCCACGAGCGTCCTAGAGCAGTCCAATCAACTTCCAGATCGTATTATTTAGACTAGCAAAGCTTCATTCCGATAAAACTACCAAAGTTACAGAAGGAGAAATAACCGTTCAGAACCAGAACAGAGCCCTTGCTCAAACTGCCCTAACAATCTCTTTTCCAATGAAGTTGTTAATTTCTAATGCTTTAGCTGCAGTGGGAGGCAAGGAGCATCCTTTTTTGCTAAAACCGAAAGCAAAGGACCAGATAGTCCACTATGGACTGTCTGTTCGACTGTCTGTTCCTTATGTTTACTTTCATAGCGGAGGAGACTCCTTGCCTCCCACTGCAGCTGCATCATTTCAGCCTTAGGAATTTAACCCCTCCTCTTCCCAGAAAGGAGACCTCATTTCTTTTAAAATGACACAAGCAGGCACACAATGTCCACAGCAGGCTAAAATGGCTTCAAGTTGCCAAATGAAAATGCCATGTATGGTTTAAAGAGCCTGCAAATTGCTTGTGCTTGTCTTGACACTAAATACAGGTTATAAATAAAGATGTTTGTATTAATTTGTAATATGACTTTTCTGTTGTTGTTCCCTTTAATTATCCATCAAGGATCACTCAGGCAGCCCTAGAACAAAATGAAAAGTGCTTTCTATTTATATTTGCTGTTCAAAGTACGCAAAGATAAGAACTGAAAATACAGCTTTAGGTGACTGCTTATTTGTGTAGCCTACGCCGCTATCAATAATATGCTGAGTTACCTCAAGTGTCTGGGAATGCACCCTGCGTTCAGACAACTTTCTCACCCTTCACTTTCAAGCTCACCCTGCACTCACAGCGATCACAATGCACTCACACTATTTACTCGCTCACCCTGCACTCATAGCGATCACAATGCACTCACTTTGATCCCCATGCACTCACAGCATTCACCAGCTCAACCTGCACTCACAGTGATCACTCTGCACTCACAATGCACTTGCGCAGTTTGCCCTGTACCTTACTCTGCAGTCACATGAGCACACTACTCTACCTGCACTCATGTGACACTTCACTTACCTGTCCCCCTCACTGCTCAATATGTAGTCACTCGAGCAAGCCCATGACTAACCATACATTCATTCGTCCCACTGTGCACTTAAATCCGCACCTACATTCATATGGTCAACTCACTCACCCTGCAGTCACTCCTCTCACCTCACTCTCACACTGATGCATCGCTCACTATGCACTCACATGTGCACTCCTGCCACACACACAGCGCAGAGGGATACTGTGCCTGCTACAAAGAACGTGTACCATGAAGATCAAAGAACTGAGTCTGAGTAAACTGTTAGTAGGGCTATAAAAAAAATAAATGTTTGTCAGAAAGGTGCTATAGAGAATGAGGTGCACTGTTGGTGAGTGATAGTGATGGAATTCATGGAGAAGGAGGAAATGGAGGAGGGGTACCAAAAATACTGTTGCACTGTGTGCGACCAGTGCTATGTCCATACCTGGCTGAGAGTGTTAGCCCCCCCCCGCATATTTCAGGGGGCCCCTTGATAGAGACAGCTCTGTTGTTTTTGCCCTGATGGCCTGGAATAATTCCCAAACAGATTCTTGTGAATACCGTTTTTTTCCCCATTTCCTTTGAATGTGATTGATGTGGGAGAGTCTTACTATTTAAAGAGAAATGTGTTTGTTTCATGCAACAACCATAAAAAAGTTTTTTTTGTTTACATCAAAACGTGCTCTCACAAATGAGAAATTGGAGAATTTCACATATATTATTCGCTGTAAAATTAGTGGATGTGGAGCACAGCCTGAGAACGGCAATAGAAAAAATCCATCCACAGATTGACAGTCTCTGTGGCGAAAAATAGGCACACCTGTCACATTAATGTTGGTGGTATTATTATCAAGCTAGGTCTTATGTAAAATAAAGTATCCTAGTAAAAAGAATTTGCTCACCTTTTATCATGGAAAATTGTTTTTGAGCTTTTTAAAAAGCCTCTGTCATTTAACCACACCCACTCAAAAACCTGCAGTTTACTAGACAGTCTTATTGTGTTGAACACTGTTTGTCAGATATGGCCCGGGATATGCGGGTGGCGGTCGAATATGTAGTGTGCCAGATTCCAGAAATTTCTGTCAGGTGGTGGGGGGGCCCGACATCTAAAAGAATTTCAGATGGGAGGCTCAACCTACTAAAGTTTGAAGACCTCTGGTCTACAGCATATGCCAGCAGGCCTGTATGAAAGGTTGGGTAAAGAATACATTAAGTCGACATGGACTTTACCTTACACACACAAATGTTGGAACAAGGGAAATGAGGTATTCCTTAGTGGAAAAAATTGTAAAAACTCACTAAGTGGTACTCTTTTGTGCAAAGGTATTAATTTACACAGAGGCTGCGGCGGTTCTGCAAATAACCTCTCTTGCCACCTGCACGGTACTCCCTCGACTGTGATAGAACCGATTTTCAGGCAGCTATCCAATGGCAGTTACATTATGTTGAATGATCACAGCTGCTGTAGCATGATGCCAGGAAAACTTTATCTCGTTAGTGTGTCGTCCATGGTCACTTGTTGTATGCAAGTATTGTATCCAACTCAGAAGACAGACAGTGGGACTACAATATGGCCTTCACTGAATATCTCTTCTATACGAATTGATATTTTAAGCAGAATAAAAGCCATTCTTTTGCAAAAATCTGTGCCACTGACCTCGTCTAAAGAAACGTATGATCTGCAAGTTGTGAAGACATCTGCAGAGATACATGCATATTATCAACAACCTGCCCAGTACATTTCGCAGAAATGTTAAGTCAAATCTTAAACATGTCTAATACCAGTGGCATCGCACATGTATTTAAGATGATTTTTTCGGGACTGTTAACACCATTTGAAGCAGTCCTCGGCATTTTTCCAAATTTCGTGCACTCTGTGTTCGGCAACCTGCCTCTCATCCTGGGACTCGTAGCAGGAATTTTATTTTTCTTCTTTCTGCTTCGATATGGCAAGTCCAGCAACCAATGATACCCAGACCAATATGGAAGGGACCCTCCTTGCCATGAGGTATCGTGAAAGGATTTCACAGATTCTTGGTTTTGCTTGTTTAAGAGATCTGAACGCTACCTGGTTTCTATCGTTCAGACCAATCTGGAAAGATTGCATCTTACCTGTTCTACGATGCCTGCTTTGTGGAGAGGAATGCGTGTTGGACATCTGTCTTACACTTCCATCAGTCCTGCCATCGGATATCGACGCCTTGCTAGGTCCTGTAACGGCTCATTCATCGTGTTGTCCCCAACGGCTACCAATCCTGATGACGGCATTCATTGAGGTCTCACTAGTAAGTCTAACTGAGGGTGAGATACGAGGATCAACAGGCACACAGGTACTATCTGATTTGAACACTGCTAATGCGTTACCTGGCGCTGACGGCAATTCTTCTCATCTGTGCACATTTGATCTGCTTGATCAAGTGGTTCCACTTTCACCTACTGAGGTAGACGATTTCTTTGCCAGCCTTGATGATCTAATGTTTTCTCCTGACACCGAGAATAACTTTTGATTCATGCATACAGCGTTCCCTGAACTCTGAAATTCGGACTTCAATTTTTCAAAACAAAGAAATTTAACTTTGAGACTCTGTTTTACACAACCATTTGAATTTTTTTTTCTCGCTCTAAAATTATTGAACTTTTTTGGGCACAGACTAATCTGCTTAAAGTAGAACTATTCATAGAGAACAAGAAATTATTTTCCTTTTTGACACACTGCCAAGAAAATATATTTGGCTTGGTCCTCATATAACTATTGACAAGATATGTTATGTTATGAAATGGCCTCGACCTTTCTTTCTGTATTTAAGAGCCATTTTCATAAATGTAAATTCATGATACATTCTGTTTACATATTTAGAAACAATACAATATGCTTAGAATGTCATCACTTCCTTAAAATGCGTACTGTAGAAATGCTCAATATTTTTATCATGTACGAACCATTTCAAGTACATTTCTATGTATTTTGGGGTGGGATTGTGAACACTAGCTTTAGATATGTGCAGGGCTTATTAGGTTAGCTTAATTGAACTTAAGATCATGGAGTGGGTGTTGTAATCGAATTTAGGCCCCTAGTGTAATTTTCCCGATTCATGCCCTTATATAGGTATACTTTATCATATCCTTATATAGGCATAGAAATCACTACCCTATTTGGTCTAAATCTTACAGCCCAAATACGGCATGGCTACTTCCACTAGGTCCCGAGAATTAACAACGATTTCTTGGAAAAACCCGCCTTTAGCAGCTAGGAACTTCCCCCTGCTTGAATAATAACTTCTCCACGAACTCCTGGCGTGCCGTTTTCCAAGAATTTAGCCTTAGAGTGACGATATTAAGTCCAAACATGCGTCAAACTCGGCACCTTCAAAATATAAATATGTCCAGATTTACCCAGTCAAACACACAGTGGTTTGGAGAAGATCGACTATCTACTTGCCCGACGCCCTGAAGCAGCAAGTGCCGAAGGAGGCCAACCCTCCAGCTGACGCACTGAGAAATACGCTATCTTTTCTCTTGCCGAGAAATCCAGCTCCAGTGTTTCCGGCTTACCCTTGCAGGTATCTCGGAAATCGAGTTCTGAGAGAGAGATACAAGACCTCCTTCATTCTAAAAGCAAGGTACAGAGCTGATTAGACCTCTTAGAGAATTGTTGGACTAGATTCCTGGCAGAGAACTACTAAACTTAGGCTACTCCTCACTTACTCCTTCCCTAGTACTAGACTTAGGTTAGGTACACCGGGGTAGGCGTATTTTAGAAGCACCAGTTGAGTACTTTTAGTCATTATTTATTACTGTATGTATTTTATACATTTTATGCACTTTTATGGCTTAGAAACCATATCATGCTTTTACAGTACTACTTTATAATACTGTGTGTATTATATGCCTTGTACTTTATAATCAGTATTACTATTGTAGCAGTTCATTTCCAATGCTTGAGAAAGAAGACTGTTCAATAAATACTTTTATTGGAAAATGCCCGTCTCTCTATTTCTCTGCATCTCTGGTGAAACGAAGCATGCACGACTGACTGAGTAAAATAGTTATCTATTGTTTCCACGACTCTAGAGATTTGATTTCTTATTCTTGGGAAACAAAGTTGTCATGTTTATGCGGTTGTCAGAAACTATTCCCTTCTTGTGAATTCGAGAAAGTTTCTAGTGACCTCAGAGCTAGCTGGCACTCACTATTAAGTTTAATATATTCGGTAGAGACCTAGTAGACATCAGTCCTACGTCTAAACTACAGTATATATTATTCCAATGCGCAGAGCCTATTGGGAATATAGGAACTGCACTACAGGGGTGCCCAAGCGGGATCGCCCAAACCAAGTAGAAGATGCGCGTGCGCTTGCAGGGGGCGAGGATCGCGCCGGACAAGATCGGATTCACCCATGGGTCCCAGGCTGCATCCAAGAGATCATACACCTCTGAACAGCTCCCATTCCCCACAGAGATCTGGTTCCATGGGCCGCTCGGAACCTCGCCGACAACTCTCCACATAGACTCTGTGGACTCAGACCTTTCTCAAAGTCCGGCGCTCCTGGGATGACGGCCTCAGCATATGGCAGGGATGTATGACGTTACAACGCATTGCTTTTACCACGCATGCTGTTACAACGCAAGTATTACAACGAAAACCTTTACAACGCATTACACTTGGGGGTGCTGGATAGTGAATAGTTTAATTTACTATTCCAACTCCAGTCCCCGTGGACCCTAGGGAAGGTGTTGGATAGTAAATTAAAACTATTCCTTATCCTAGAGCGCCCCCCAGTGTAATGCGTTGTAATGGTTTTCGTTGTAATACATGCGTTGTAACAGCACTGTGTGGTAAAAGTTGCGTTGTAAAGGTTGCATACCATATGGCAGACTGCCCAAGTTTCACTGCATGGGTCACCTCTAAATAGATGCATCTCAATACATTTTAAGTTCTTCTTTATGTCAATGATAAGTATCCTTGTGTAAGGAGGGGTCTCCATGAGTCTCCACACCCAAGCGTTCTCGTTTGGTATTTTGACTTTGCTTAGTTGGGACGACAGATGCTTCCATTCTTGAAGTATAGGGTGGGGGAGGGGTGGGGGAGGGGACCGAGTTTTTGTTATTGTACCTTATTTACTACAACAGCATTCTCACTCAGCAGCAAGACAGTCACATGCAATTTCCACATTGCAGGAATGTATCCGCAATCCCACAGCGTGCACAAAATGCAGTACACTCCGAGCCTCGCAGGCCACCATCCACATTCTTACCCACCATGACAGACACGTGTAATGGGGGTACCAGCTCCACGTGCTATCATGGAACATCAACGGGTTGCTAGACAGAGTAAAACGGACAGCAGTCCTACGATATGCCCAGCACCATGTATCCGATATAATACTCCTCCAAGAAACCCACCTAATAGGCAATAACTGCCCTTTTCTAGCATGATATGGCTACAACAGAGTATGGCATTCAGGGCTCACCCAGGGATCAAGGGGCATGACAATACTTATGCGACGCAATCTTCCTTTCATACTAACAAAGGCTACTAATGACCCCCAGGCATGCTTCATGGACCTAAAAGGGACTATGGGAGAAACGCTCTTAACCTAGTCTCCATATACTCCCCTCCATCGCTGCTCACCTCAACTCTAAAATGCACCACAGACCTTATTGCCTCTTTGCCCCCTGGGTTGACAATAAACAGAGGCGATTTCAATGCAGTTATGTACTCAGACTTTGATACCGCAAACGCCCCATCAGCCACAATATCCACACATGCTAAACTTTTAACAAGCTGGGCAAGCACCTTAGGTCACTGCGATACCTGGAGAATCTGGCACCCCTAATGCAAACAATTCACTCACACCCCTGTAGCACACCATACACACATGCAAATCGACCATATTTGTATGCCTGCCTTAGACTGTCAGAAAATCAGAGATGTGGCCATCCTTCCCAGAGGTATATCTGACCACTCACCAATATTTGTAAGAATAGGGGACCCTCCTGACACACTTTGCCGAATATGGAGGATGAACGCATGGTTCCTCCAAGGCAAAGACTTTCAGAAAACTGTAAAAGCAGAACTCCAAAAATACTTTCTCACTAACCGGGGCTCTGTCACCTACCCAGGCACTTTATGGAAAGCAAGCAAAGCCACTATTTGTGACTTCACCAAGAGCCAGCTCAAGATTAAATACCCAAAACTCCAAAATGACTCTCATGGAGGCCCAAGCGCCTGAGCAGCAGGGTGACCCTCAAGATAGAAAGCTTGCACTTCTGGAAGACGAGATCAAGCAGATCTCCATGGAGGCAGCTAAGCTGCTGTGGAGATCCTCTGTAGCCAGAGTACATGGATGGGGGGACAAAAATGGGAAAATCCTGCATCGACTGGCCACATACCCTATGGTCAATCACATAATCACATAGATCAAGGACCTAGACGATGCTGTTCACCGATCACCCTTGGTAATGGCTTAGATCTTTTTAGTTTATTACTCTAAACTTTATTCCGAACAGCGCCCTGAAATCTCCATTTCAGAATTATTCAACCAGGAACACCTTGGCCTCCCTCGCCTCAGTATAGCCAAAATGGCTGACCTTGATCTATGTTCCTATTACCCAGGAGGAAATCAATGAGGTCAAATCACACAACGCATCAGGTAAAACACCAGGCCCTGACTGTCTCCCACAAGAGTACTACGCGGCCTATCAAGAGACACTCATTCCACATCTCTTGGACATATACACCAAAGCTGTCGAAAAGGGCTCGTTTCTGCAAGAAACGATTGTGGTGATCCCTAAAACACAACCTCTCTAAACAAACTGTGCTGAATACTGCCCAATCTCCCTCATTAATTCAGAGGTTAAAATATTTGCATCGGACCTAGCCAACCGACTGATGCCTTACCTTACTAAGCTGGTCCACCCAGACCAATATGGATTAATGCCATCTCGTGGGACCAGACACTGCCTCAGACGCCTCCATCTAGCCTTAGCACATCACCAATCAATGAGCCACTACTTAGCACTTCTCCTTATAGATTTCGAAAAGGTCTTTGATTCCATAGACTGGCAGTATCTGGAGGATGTATTGGTTGAGATGGGCATAGTCCAACATTATCGCAACTTGGTTAAGGTGTTATACACCAGACCACAGGCGCGAGCGCTCATCAACGGAGCTCTATCAGGGCTGTTTCCTATCAGGAGGAGGACGAGGTAGGGTTGCCCCCTTTCACCGTACCTGTTCGCCCTGGCGATAGAGCCCTTGGCATGCGTTGTACAGTTCGATTACCAAATTAAGGGATGGGACTGGTCAGGCTCTGAGGAAGACAAAATTGCTCTAAACCTGGACGATGTCCTGCTCTTCCTGGCAGAACCGGCCCAATCTGGTCCCCACTGTCTTCGGGCACTGTACTCTTTTGGACGAGTCTTTGGTCTGCAGTTAAACCCCAGTAAATCTGTCCTAGTCCCTCTCCACATTTCAAGAGACTGCTTTGATTGGCAATCGGTGATACCTATTCGAAGGCAATTGTTTAAATATCTGGGAATCTGGGTGGCCCTGCTTCCTGACCTTGCCTGGTCACTTAATGTAACCCCAATGATGAAGAGAGCCCAAGAAGACCTCCACAAATGGCAGACATTGCCACATAATCATCTGGGAAAAGTCGCCCTCTTTAAAATGATGATACAACCAAGATTCCTCTACATGATTCAGAACACACCACTTCATTTCCCTCTGACTTGGTTCAAAGAACTGGACAGCCTGACCACTAAATTTCTTTAGGCGGAGACCTCGCATGGCCCTGTTTCAATGCCGGATCCCATCCTTTGACGGGGGTATGGGTATGACTAATTTATACCTTTATTATTCGCCTGCTAATGCTACACAACTGGTTTACCGGAGGCTGGTTTGACCCGGCATATAGAGTAGAAATGAACATCTTGGGCCTACCCAGAATCTAGGTGATGATGTATGGAGGACCTATCCCCAGAACTTACCCATGGTGACACAGGTGGTTCTCCTGGCCTGCCACATCCAATGGTGGAATAGGCTGACCCAGTACATGCCACTTTGGCAGGGTTCCTGGCTAAAAGAGGTCAGCAAATTAGAGGGATTCTGAGCCTGGGATCTTGTTAGCATTTCGTAGCTTGAGTTCATATGGAAGGGCGTCCACATACATACCTTTCAGGTCTTGCAGACCTGGTACTCCCCACACCCAGGCCCGGACTGGCCGTTGAGGGCACCGGGCAATCCCCCGGTGGGCCGCATGGTTGGGGGCTGGTTTGGGCCCCTGGGGCCGTTTTTGTTACAGGGCCGTTATGCTGCAAAAACGGCCCTGTAACAAAAACGGCCGAAAACCTGCCCTATCACAGAGCGCGGTCGCACCTCTCCCCCCTCCCCTCTCCTCCCGGAGGGGGGGGTAGGGGGGCCGGCCGAGCACTTTGCCAGGGCCGGTTCTGGTTCCCAGTCCGGCCCTGCCCACACCCCTCCCAATTTTATAGATACCTGCAACTGCGCCGCGCCCTCCACATGCACATACCAAACGGCACCTCACTACCAGAATTCAGCCCCCGAGGCGCAAACTATCATGGGTAACCTGGGAAAGAGAGGAATCTCTCTATTTACTGCTCCCTAACAAATAACACTCCAAATATGTTGGGTCAACTTAGAAACCAGTGGGAGGAAATGGACCGGGCCTCTTGAGGAGACAGACTGGAGAGACATACTGATGGTGCCCAAAACAGTCACCCCTTCAGCTAGACTCCGTCTGGTCCAATTGTACTATTTACACGCGGCCTACCTAACACCAAAATGCTTTTATAGCGCAGGTCTGAGAGCAACCGCATCATGTCCACGCTGCGAGCAAGACCAAGCAGATTTCTTTCACATGGTGCAGTTCTGCCCCGTTATTGCACAATATTGGGACTGCATAGAAAAATAACTCACATAGGTTCTGGGCTGAGAGGTCCCACACAACCTAATAAATGCGCTCCTGTGGATCACGAATGAGTTAGACGGCTCTAGATCTGATAAACTGTTTCTCAACACAGCCATGGTGGTGGCCAGGAGGGACATTCCTGCCGACTGGATAAATCCTGACCCACCCACCATGACGAAATGACGCAAAGGGATGGATTGGTGTGCGGCACAAGAGAAGCCTATGTATGAGGCTAGGAGGTGTCTGGCGAAAGATCGTAAAGTCTGAGGCAAATGGATGGGGCAAAGAGAGTAATAATTCCTCACTTCAGGAAATGTAAGCAATATGTGAGTTTTACTAGAATATGTATTGAATTTGCAAATGCTTTCTCTGTATGTATAACATTGTGAAGTCCTATAACTGCTGTAACACGCTACAGTTGATCAATGCTGGTTTTTCTTGTTCCAAAAAAGACAATTAAATTGCTTGTAAAAAAAAAAGAGTTTTAGCGGCAGAATATGACTTTGGGGCTCAAGTAGACAAGTATATTCAAGATCAATTAATCATTCATTGCTCCAACAAGAAAATTCAAGAGCAACTATTGAAACAACGTAATCCAGCCTCACAAGAGGCCATTGAAATTTCCAAAAGTGTTGAACACTCTATTACCCCATTCAATACCATCAATTTAGATATAGTTTGTCTTCTGGTGTAGCGTCCCTTAGTGTAAAAGACTCCAATATTAAAACTGGTATTTTCAAAGGGTAATCTAATACACCTGCTACATCGTATAGCCCAGTTAATACATTTTATCACAATTCTTCAAATAAACTATTCTGGACTCGTTGTGGATCCAGATCACATTCTTTCCAGTTCAAACATTGTCCTGCTAGAAGTAAATAGTGTTAGAAATGCAAAAAAGTAGGACATTTTGGGGCCTTATGCCAAACTAATAGGAGAGCTGCTAGTCTTACTGATGAGTAAGTTGTAGATGAGATGAACAATGAACCTACTTTTGATAATACCATTGTTTGTATAACAGAACGTGATACTAATTGTCACAAATTAGTCAAGCTACTTGCAATATTAACAATGACATTGATTCTAAACTATATGTCCCTCCTATGTGCGCTTTAAGGTTGATGGCAAGAATGTTGAAGTTATGGGAGACTCTGGCTCCCCCTACACTTACACTATTATTTCTTAATATTTATTTTATTAACAAGTCTTGGAAGGACAAAATATTAGAAGCCAATGATATCCGTGTGTATGATTTTGGAGGTAAAGAAATTGAAATGTTGGGGTATTTTGTTTCCGACATTTCTTTTAAACAAAAAACCAAACTGGGAAAAGTTTATGTTGCCGTTGATGGATTAGAAGTCCTTGCTTGGAAACACAAGGGAAAATGTAATATTAGTTTGTGTCCTAATGCAAAGGTACAGGTGTGTATGGCAGAAGATTTACAAGTAGTTCATAATGGGCAACAAGATATTGATGAAGCAGTACACAAGATATTTAACAAACATAAAAATGTGTTTAAAAAGGAGTTAGGAAAAGTCAAAGGTTTTTCTCATAAAATAGTATTGTTATGGAATGTCATCCTTTACCTAAGGTACAAGATTTATTAGCTAAATTTGATGGTGCTAAGTTTTTTTACCACCATCGATTTTAAATCAGTATACAATCAAATAGAGTTAACAGAGGATTCAAAAGATATCACCACTTTTATTACTGCTGAGGGAACCTTCAGATATATTAGAATGCCCTTTGGCCTGTCATCGGCTGCATCAGTGTTTCAGAGACTGATGAATTGCGTGTTTGGAGACACTGATTGAATCATGGCATTTCAGGATGATATCCTTGACACACTTGAATAACATAATGGAATGGTGGATACATTTTATCTGTTTTTGAAGATAAAGGTATGACTAGTCGTCTGGACAAATGTAAGTTTTTCACATATGAGGTTTAATACTTGGGTCATCAGATTAATGGTGATGGCATTTTTCCCAAGAAACATCTCCTTATCTCCTTAAAGAATATGAATGATCCTCAAGACAAAGAACATGGTAAATTCTTCTTAGGATTATGTGAATATTATTCAAGATTTGTTCCAAAGTTTGCTGACATAGTTCTTACATTAAGAATGTTGCTTAAAAAGGCAGTAAATTTATCTGGGCACCAGATAACTCACAAGAAGTTAATGCCATTAAGTTTGCAATTATTAGATGCAATCCTTTATTCCCCTTTTCATCATCTGCCAATGATATTGTTACGGTCGAAACAAGTGCCATTGGTCTTGGTGCCATTCTCAGTCAAGTTAAAGCTGGTAATGAAGTCACCATTGCCTTTGCTTCAAGACCATTATCTGTTGCTGAATTAAAGTACTCCACCATTGAAAGAGAAGCCTTGGGCTGCTCCTGGGCAGTGGAACTTTTTAAAACCTATTTGTGGGGCAAATTATTTAAACTCAAAACTGACCACAAACCCCTAATTTCCCTTCTATCTAACAATGGTGTTGGGATAGCATCATCCAGATTGGTTTGCATTGTAGCTAAACTGTATGCTTATAATTTTGAAGTCATTCACATTCCTGGTTTTCGAAATATGAGAGCTGATTGTTTGTCCAGGTTGTTGTCTGACTCTCAACCCCGAAGTCAAGTAGAGTCTTTTGAAGAATGTGTTGTTGAATCAGTTGATGATATGGTTCTCTCAATGTCTCAGGTTATCTCTAAAAAGGAATGGTCTAAAGCCATGTCTGAGGATGAAGATTTAAACATCTTACAAAAATGTTTAATTGAAGGTTAACAGCTAGAAAGGAATCTACTTAAAGAACTTGCGGTTTTTTGGAAGGTCAGTGAAGAGCTGCCTATTACTGAAGGTCTTATTGTAAAAGGTGACTCTTTTGTGCCTCCAAAAGCCAGAAGAAAGAAACGAAAGTCTATTGCTCACTTAGGTCAGTTTAGTACTAATAAAAAAAGTTAGGGACTTATTTTGGTGGCCTTATATTGACAGCCTCATTGTTGACTTTGTTCAAAATTGTCCCGTGTGTGCAAATTCTGATAACGTTTTCAAGTTGCAACACCCAGTTTGGTGCAAGTTCAAGTTCCAGACAATCCATGGGAAAAAACCTGCAATTGATGTTTTAGGTCCTTACGAAGGAATTTCAACGGAAACAGTGTATATACTAGTTGGTATTGATTATTTCTTGAAGTGGGCTGAAATCAAATGGGTTACCCAAACTGATTTGTTGTTTGTTATTAAATTTCTTAAGGAAATTTTTTAAAAAGAAGGCTTACCATCAACAGTTGTGTCTGATAATGAACCTCAATTCACCTCGCATGTGTTTGATACGTTTGTCAAAAATGCCGATATTTCCACGTTAGAACTGCTCTTTACTCTCCAAATATGAATGCCCTTGTAGAAAGGTTAAACCAAACTTTGGGTGGAGGGTATTCAATTAGCCTTTAAATCTCATATTAATGTTAAAGCACATGTAGCAGAATTAGTTTGGTCCTATATATATACATGCACTCCACACTGTACCACAAAGTTTTCATCTTTTGTTTTATTGAAAGGTAGGAAACCCACGCAAAAATTATCGCTTTCATGGACGAAATCTCCTGGAACTAGCTTGGATATGGGTAAAATACATGTTAGCCAAATAAAAGTGATACAAATCCAAAAACACTGTTTCTCCTAAGCAACCTTTTTGCAAGTAGGTGACAAGGTGAAAATCAGATTACTTGTACATGTTAAAGGCCAGTCAAAATGTTCTTATATTTTTATTATTCAGAAGGTTGGTAAAACATCTGTGCTTTTAACCAATGGCTCTTGGTGGAGTATCTCTAAAATTGCCAGAGTTAATGTATCCAATGCTAAAATATCGTTGTGTTCTTTCAATCCAGATTTCTCTAGTGATTCAGTGATTTTAGAAAAATGAATAGAGTCAGAATGTTCACAGTCTTTATTAAATGTTGATGATGTTATCTCTTTTTCAAATTCTTCCTCTTCCAGGTCAACTGGTACCAAGCTACAGAAACTGTTACCAAAACGATTTAATGATTTTGTATTATATTAATTGTACCTTATTATCTTGGCACTGTTGTGTTTCCTTTTCTTTTGTAAGGAAGGAAGGTATGTGGTAGTGGTATGTGGTAGTAGAATATTTATTTCTTATGCATTCTATTGTCATGACTGCATTCTCACTGTGTCTGTAGTGCTTGGTCTGTATCCGTTTGAATATGTTGTTATTTGTTCCACATTCTGAGAGCAGTTTCTATTCAGTTACTCTGCTGCTCTTTAGAAGGTGGATGCTCCATTAAACAACTCTTAAACTTTATCCTCTATGTGGATGTATTACTACTACAGTCAGGCACCGGGACAGCTGGAGTCAGAGGTCACACCTCACAAGATTGGGCCCAGTAACCCTGAGGTTTTGATGACTGCGACTGACGGTTGGGGTCCCCTATTAACATGTCTCCAACTGGCGAGATCAAAGACATAAAAGCAAAACTTAAGCTCCCAAAAACAAATCTTGGTTCCTGTACAAATCATTAGTACACAGGAACCTTATAACATCATAGATCCTCAGCCTCAATCACAAGTACTAGGGGAAGAATTAACATCATTTCCCCAGTTGGCTAATACCCCGGGGACAACTCTCAGTGTTCCACCGGAATTGTCTCCTGTAACAGCTATTGACCCAACACGGCTAATTAGCATTGAAACCCCCGGTAGCATAATCTCGTGGAATACAGCGGGTCTTGCCTCAAAAATCAACGACGTAGCCTAGCAATCAATAACCCTGACTCACTCCATCATAGCTCTCCAGGAAACATGGGCCATTGAGCAATCCCATCTGTTAGGATATAAAACCTTTTTTACTCCGGCAGTTCCTAGCAAAATGGGTAGACATAAGGGAGGGCTGTCTATATATTTGTCGATTCACACCGGCCCTATTGTCCTTAAGAGCTTTTTGGACTGTGCATACTATCACATACTAGTAGTAACATGGGGCTCTTTAAAAAATCTAGCTATAGTTAATTTTTATAATAACATCCCCACAGTCCACTTAGAAACCATCATCAAGAAATTGTCAGACACCCTTAAGAACATCGAGGATAGCTTTGCGGGGGATATGGCTATTATGTGGGTAGGGGATTTTAATTGTCCCTTATGTCCAATGAGCCTACAGGGTGTGTGTGGTTAGGAAGACGAAATCTCGGGGGCGTCTAGTCATTTTGCCCACACAAAACTAGGGGACATGCTTAATAACTTACTAGTGGACCATTCCATGGTATTTATTAATGAGGCGTGCTCCCGGCCCAAAACATTTACTCCCACCTTTAACGCAAGAGGGGCAAAATCAATTATTGATTTTACTTTACTTTCATCACGTTATGCCCCACTGGTCACTAAATGGGAGACACGTACTAGTGGTATTAGTGATCATTACCCTATTTCAGTCACCTTTAAACAAAATCTGGAAGTGCCATCCCATAATACTCATTGTAATTATGACCTTAATCCCATTCTTGGTCAGCAAAATGTTTTTTTTTTTTATTAAATGGGAGAAGGTAATTCCAGCTAGTTTTCTAAAAAACCTAGTGATCAGTTCCCAAAAGGAAATTAATACGTGCCTGACCCTAGAAGAGGACGAAGACCTTGTTTTGGATTCTTTCAATAAAATTTGCTGCTCAATTAAACAGCTCTTGACCAGAAACCCGCGCAATGTAGTTAAGAGAACCCCTGGGTGGTTTGACCCAAATTGCACTAGGGCACTGAGGGAACTTAAACAAGCATTACATGTTACCCAAATAGTTAGAGCACAGGTACAAATGGCAAGGCGTAACTATCGTGTCGCCCTGGCTAGAAGGAAGAAAGACATAAAGGCTGAAGCTTGGACAGCCCTTCACGCTGCCTCAGTACAAAAAGACACTGTTGCCTTTTGGAAGGCTGTGAATGCTCCCTTCTACCAAGATGACCTGGGCCCACGTTTAGACAATGCTATCACGGCTCAGGAATGGCTGGATCACTTCCAAGCCCTCTATGGCATGCTGGTTCCACCTGCGGCTTCCCCCCAAACAGCAATAACCACTGAGGGAGCAGATCCTTTGTTCCCCCTTGATATTCAGTTTGAACTAGAGGAGGTCTATAAGGCCTTAAGGGAAAGCTCAGCTTCCAAAGCACCAGGACCCGACTGTGTCCCTATTGATGTGTTTAAAACGCTTCTGGGCCTGTGGGCCCCTTTACTCACTAGAGTCCTGAATTGCATAAATAAAAGAGGTTTCATCTCGACATGGAAGGAGGCAATCCTGGTCCTGATTCATAAAAAGGGGGACAGGAATGATCCTGCCTACTATCGGCCCTTCTCTTTGTTAGATGGCTTTATGAAGATGGCAGGTAGGGTCATTCTCGCCTGCATTCAGGACTGGCTGGAAGGCCAGGAAGTGTTATCGCCTTTCCAGTATGGGTTTAGGGGAGGGCGGGGGACAATTGAGCAGGGGCTAAATCTTTCCCTAATTGTCTCCAAATACATACATGCAAAGAAAACCAACCTGTACGTGACATTTGTGGACCTCATTTCTGCATTTGATTGCGTCTTGCATGACAATCTTTGGCAGACTTTAAGGGACATTGGTTTGGACAACCAAATAATTGTTTATATCAGAGAACTTTATGCTGGGGCAGGTGCATGTGTAAGATGCGGCCAGAGGGGGAAATGCACTGAGCTTTTTAAGATCAATAGAGGGGTAAGGCAGGGTTGCATACTAGCTCCCCTGCTATTTAACCTCTATATCAACGGGGTGGGTACTTGCTTAACACAACAGTATTATGATTATCCTGTAATCAAAGGTAAACCCATCCCCATTCTATTGTACGCTGACGATGCGGCTATCCTCTCGCAGACAATGGTGGGCCTTCGGAAAGCCGTACATACCTTCTCAAATTTTATGAAGTCCAGGGGACTACGTGTAAATGTCTCCAAGACATTTACCATGTCGTGCTGCCCAAATAAACAAAGAACACCATGTCCAATTATTTTAGATGAAAGGCGGGTGGAGTTAGCCGACATCTTTTGTTACTTGGGGGTTCACTTTGACAGGCAAGGCACGTGGAAGCCCGCTGTGAACGCAAGTGCCCTAGCATTTAATAGAGCATCTGGTGCTCTTATGAGATTTGCAAAAAATAGGAAATAGACCAGTCAGGGAGCTCCTCCAAATATTTAAAGCTAAATGTGTGGCCACTGGTATTTATGGGGCGGGCATTTGGGGCGGGCAGCAAATGGAGGCAATACAGCGAATCGAGAACAGGTTCCTGCGATTTTTAATAGCTACATCGAAGAACACTGCTATATATGTCTTACACTCTGAAGTTTCCCTCCTTCACATCACGGATATTATAAAACTAGCCCCTGTTTTACTTTGGCACAACATCTGGACTAACACTGCCACAGAACTGAATATAACCATTATAGAGGACTGTTTAAGCTGTGATGGGGCAAAAAATATTAAATGGTTTAGCTACATCAAGAACTTTGTTAGCGAGATTGGTCATCCTGAATATTTTACCGACCCGGCCTCACTGGAACAGCTCTCGCGATCCACGCTAAAAAAGACTCTCCTAGAACATTTGGAATTGCAAAGATGGAAGGGTGAAAGGACTAAAAAATCTGTCATGAGCCACGATGAGGTGACATCCCAAAGGGGCACTCAGCTGTATCCTGTATTAGACCAACCCCTGCAGCATTGTAGGCTCCTGACATACTTTTGCCTGGAAACTTTCTATAGACTTGTATCATTTCCGAATTGTAATGACTGGTCGAGAGAAAAAAGATGCTGTCCTTGTGATGATAAATCATACCAATCAAACATACATTGCACTCTTTTCTGTACTTTATATAGCCACCCTAGGCAACAAATTTTAAAACCTCTCTTGTTAGTCTGGGGCTTAAGAAAAGCTAGAGATGCCTATAATAAACTAATGTCCTTAGACGACTGCCTTACCATTAGTACAGTGAGCCTCTACTTGAATACAATCTTAAGAGTGAGAAGGATTATAATTATGGGATAGCAATAGCCAACTAATTAACATGTATCTCACCTTATTGCATTGTTCTATATCTCTTTTTAACTTCTTTTAAAAAAAAAATAAAAACAATTTTAAAAAAAACGTTTTTAGTACTGTTTAACTCTTAGCGAATAAGATGGAATTTTAACTTTGATTTTATTTGTATACTTTTATGAATTGCAAATTCAATTCGAATAAAGTTTTTGAACTGAACTGAACCCCCGCTTGCCCAGTAGAATCCTAAAAAGGGTTCTGACACACTATTACTGCTATATCTGATATAGCGTTGATAGAGCCAGTAGGTTTGACTTGTTTTGGACACATGTCTGGTATTGTGTGATATGTCTGAATGTAAAAACAAAGCACATGAATAAGGAAAGGGACCCCCTCTCAAATGTACTTTCAGGTCAGAGAGTAGAGGGGTAAATAACCAGAAACAAGAAAAAGAACTCCCTCTTGACCTATATCAATTTTATAATTGGGGAGAACCTCCAATACCACGGGCATACATCAACCACATCTACAACTTTTACGGTTATTTATTCATTTTTTATTTTTAGAGTCTTTTTTGATCATTCAAAAATTCATATTTTTCTTTTTTCTTATTTGAAAACAGATAGTTGTTCACTGTATTAAATACATATACAAAAATTCATAAACATATCATTTTGTTAAAATAACGAGACAGTTATAATACCCCAGGGCGAGAACCACAAACACAACACACACACACTATCACATATCCTCATCATACATCACTTAACTACAACCAAAAAACACCCGTTGTTTTGCACCCGTATGTCCACTGTACAACCAAAGGTTGGATCTAATTAGAAGGGAGGGCCAACGCGTTTCGGTGGAAGAACTGCAATAGAAACCACCTTCATCAGGGCCAGCCAGGGGCAGTTGCAACAGAGTGTCTCGCAACCTGGAGTTTAGTATCTGAAAAAAAAATTCAAATGCAAAGAAGAAGTTTTTACTAGTATGCCCAACAAATTTTAATTCACAAAGCTTATTTTGAGACAACAATGGCTAGGACCGTACATGCTAAACTCACATACCATGCAAACACTATACCTTATATCCCAAAGAAACGTGAAAATATACACAGAGTGTGATGGAAATAAGAGAAAACTACTATACAAAAAGAGGGGTCAGGGGCGGTGGTATGGAGTTCTCGGCCAGTGATGCATGAAAATCAAAGATTTTACACCACAACATGCGTGATAATAGAGAAGACCTTCACAGCTTAATAACAGATACTACTCTTCTAAGCCTAGAAGTGAATTTCGAATTTATCGCGATTCCACTTACGTTGGTGGAGTTTTAACCAGGAAATACCTCAGAGAGGCAGGCATTTATTGCCTCTCCTCTGAAGTCTGACTTCTTGTCACAGGTGAAGAGCAGTTGCGTGTCATCCACATAAGATAACATTTTTACTCCGTGGGTTCGGCCAGAAGCGCCAAGGGGGATATATAAAGGTTAAAAAGTGTGAGACTAAGGATTGAGCCTTGCGGGACCCCCACCTTTAGGGGAGGAATGGGTGCTGCGAAAGGGGGGGACCAAACCATTTGCTGGCGATTGTCCAGAATCTAGGCAAACCATCAGAGTACCGTGCCCCCGCAGCCACATTCTTTAAGCCTTCAAAGGAGCAGATCATGGGGCACAGTATCAAAGGCCGCTGATAAATCCAAGAGTATCAGCATGGCCTTCCCTCCCTGGTCTAGAGTCTCTTTAATAGCCTCCGAGACCTCAAGAAGCGCAGTTTCCGTGCTAAAATTTGACCTGAAACCGGACTGATTCTGGTGGAAAACTTGTTTGGCTTCAGCATAGGTGGTGATGACCCCATTGACATCTTTTTCTAAGACCTTTGAGAAATGGGGGAGCAAGGATATTGGCCTGTAATTAGAGGCTGACTCTGGGTCTGCTCTTGCTTTTTAGCAGGTGAAGTATTTTGGCGTTCTTCCACCTGTCTGGGACGAGCCCGGTCTCCAAGGATGTATTAAGAATCCGATTTAGCGCAGGGTTGATTACCTTGTCTAGTGACACCAGAGTCTTGTCTAGGTAGGGGTCAGATGAAGAACCTTCAACATTTCCAATGAGTTGTTCAAAGATATAGGGAGGAACTGCATGAGTAGCGGGCTCCGTGGCTGCATAGGTGGGGTGAAAAACGCTTGAATTTCACCCTTGGTCTTCTCATGGAGATAGGAGGCTAAATGGCTCGTACATGCCTCAGTCGCAGTAAATGGCGTTGCCACCACGTTTGGGGAAAGAAACTCCTTGACTGTTTTAAAAATGTCTTTACTATGGTTGGCAGACTGGGCTATTTTGGAGACCATTTTTTTTTTCCATCCAAAACTTTCTTATAATGCAACTACCTACTCTGAAGACTAGATTTTTAACAAGTTGAGAACAACAGTGATTGAGGCAGAACAAGAGGAAGGTCCGAAGAAATACATATATATAGACTTATATATACAGAGAAAAATATTACACTTTACTGATAAATAGGAAATAACATGAGTACCCATACAATATCCTTCTGCTAAAATGGAGGTACAAAGACACAGTTGTCTAGTAGTTAAAAGAGGAAAAAGAAAAAAAAAGATTGACGAGGCTTCTGCATAAACAGGTGTCCGCGTGATGCTCACTTCACAAATAGAACCTTAGGAAACTGGAATAATTAGAAATACTCAAGTATATAAAGACACATCGATAATAGCTTTAGGTTTTTTAGCACACCATTCCCCATCTGTGGTGGCTCTGAGCTGCGCACACTACATAGTTTGTTATGCAAAAGCACGTCAAGTGCGCTAATTACTGCGAACTTCAAAGCACACCGGCAGGATTCAAACTGTTATCTTCTTTATTTCTGTAATTTTTTATTGTATATATAAAAAAAATATATATTTACATGGAGCATACATGAGTGGCGGAAAGAAAGAGGAGAAAAAGAAAAGAGAAAAAGAAGGCAAACTGTTATCTTCAAGTTACATACGGACCCCAGCAATAGTTGCATTAACTCACCGAGTTTTTTTTCTTTTGCAACCATTGATACCCTATGTGGAATAATGTGGAACTTTCGGAAGGATGTTTCGTTTTTGGCTTGTTTGTTCATAGAAAATCTCTGAAAAAAGGAAAACTTGCAGAGACAGTTTCAGTTACAGTGAAAAACAAGCCTTGACAAAGCCTTTAGGGCTCGTCTATGTGAAAGCAATTGGTTCTGCCATGCCTTTTAGCCATGTTGTATAGCAACGTGGTTGGCGTTCCACATGGCGAAAAGTTAGCAGTAAGGCGTGGAATAGGGTGAAATAGAGGAGAGTGATGCAGGAAAGAGTGGAGTAGATAGGCTTAGAGTACAGTGGTGTAGAGTAGAGTAATATAGTCTGTAGTGTCATATGCTGGAGTGGTGTAGAGCGTAGCAGCATAGAGTGGAGTGGCGTACAGTAGACTTGCATAGAGTATAGTGGAATTGGATAGAATGCTGTAGAGTACAGTGCTGTAGAGTTTAGTGGCGTAGAATATAGTGGAATGGCGTAGAGTAGAGTGGCAAACAGTAGAGTAGCAAAGAGTGACTTAGAGTAGAGCGGATTGGTGCAGAGTAGATTGGGTAGAGTGGGCCATAGACTAGTGTGGTATAGAGTGAAGTGGTATAGCAAGGCATAGATTGGAGTGGCGTGGAGTGAAGTGGCACGCAGTAAAGTTGTGTAGTGTGGCGCTGAGTAGAGAAGCATGGAGTGGTGTAGAATTGGATGGCGTAGAGTGTAGTTCCAGAAACTAGAGTAAAGTGGCATAGAGTAGATTGGCATATACTGGAGTAGAGTAGTGTTGAGCAGAGTAAAGTGGCGTTGATTAGAGTGGAGTAGCATAGAAGGGAGTGAAGTAGAGTGAAGTGGCATAGGGTAGGGTGGTGTAGAGTGGCATGGAGGGTGGCGTAGATTGCCACAGAGTGACATTGTGTGGAGTGGCATAGAATAGAGTGGCATAAAGTATAGCAGAGTGGCATAGAGTGGTGAAGAGTAGAGTGGGGTAGAGTGGCATAAACTGGGGTTGAGTGGAGTACAGTGGCTTGGAATAAAGTGGCGTAGAGTGAAGAGGCATGGAGTACAGTGGAGTACAGCGACGTTGCCTGGGGTGGCGTAGAGTAGATTGGAGTGGAGTAGAGTGGCATAGACTTGAGTGGTGTAGAGTAGAATGGCACGGAGGAGAATGGTGTAGAGTGGAGTGCCTTAGAGTGACATTATGTGGAGTAGAATGCCATAGAGTGGAGTGGCATAGAGTAGAGTGGCATAAAATAGAGTGGAGTATCATAGAGTGGAGTGGCATAAAGTGCTGTAGAGTACAGTGGTTAAGATTGTTGCAGAGTAAAGTTGCGTAGAGTAGAGTGGCGTAGAGTACTACAGTTGTGGGCATAAGTAACTAAAGCTTCAACAGAGACAGCAAATAGGGTGAAAGCAATATAAATAAGAAGCCTGTCTTAAAATAAGAAAGCACACTGCAGATCCAGGAGTAATACTGAACCGCTTATAAAATAAGAAAATAGTGTGTTGCAAAAAGTTGAGGATGAACAAAGATGAGGAAGAACAAATGTACCTGGTCTATGCTCCAGGGAGGAGCTAAGACAAGAAAGGAAAAGAAGCCTAAAGGAGCTAAGCAATCGAAGAATGCAAATGACAGTCACAACGAAAGCAACTTATTGTATGCTGTGGGTCAGTTGTAAGCCGACACATTAGTAAGCAATATGCCTCATTAAGACAATCCTTGAAATGTGCAACCTTCGTGAAGAAACAATATTGTGAACGACACAAAATGGTAAATAAAATTGCAAACTCCTAGTTTGCATACCTACAGATAGCCAATGCCACTGGCTCATTTGGGCTACAAAAATTATGGAGTCCACTGTGTGACAGGACAGTGACTTCCAAAGTCGAAACAGCCAGGGATTCTAGCAAGTATTTGCATATGAAAATTAAACATTCATTTTGCCTCCTTTTGCTAAGAAAGAAATCATTGAAGATACTTGTTGGGTTCCTTTAAGAAAAGAATGAATTTATTTAAATGGACTTTTATAGATTTTTACAACCACTTCTCCATCGATTTCCTCAATGCTATTGTGCATTTGTTTCTAACCAGGGCTCTTCTGTCCTTATAATTCTTGACATTCACAGGTCGAAATGTGCCCTAGTCTCAGCCCCTAAATAGCCTTTCGTTTGCTGTTCAAGCACTGGTAAATGGCTTTTGAGCCCTGTTCAATTTCTATTCATGCTACTACCTTCATGAAACAACCCACATGTTACCTCTAGCCACCATAAATGCCTGACCATACTTTTGAATACCTGCTTACCGCATCCTATTCATGATATGCCTGTGTAGAAATTTGGAATGATCAGACTGGCTAATAAGCCTGAGGCCAAGTAATTAAATAAATAAAACAATTTACCTTACGCTTGCTGGATCGCCAACTCGGCGATGCAGCGTGCGTAAGGTAAATTGTTTTATTTATTTAATTACTTACCTTACTCCCGTCGTCGTATGTCGGACTCCACTACCCCCCACCTGCCACTCCCCCACCCCACCTCACTGCCCCTCAGCACTTCCACGGCGAGCCTTGTGTGACAGGGCGACAGCGGGGCGGTCTCAAAGGACCCCTGGGGCACCAACTAGGACACGCTCCTGCCATCTGAGATACTAAGCCATGACCTGGAAGAAGAACATAAAGAAGGAGAGGTGGGGCAAGAGGCAGCGTTCAGCGAGGTCAACGGAGGAGCAGGATCGGACCCGGAGGACGTGAGCAGCGAGGTAGCCAGAACAGACTAAGAGACGGGCACGAAGATCGCGACGAAAGCAGGAACTGCAACGGACGGGAGCCGAGGAGATTACATCGAGAGGAGCAGGGAGGCAGGCGACGGACCCAGCTCTGAGGAAGCAGCATGGGAGAACGAGAGAGGCCAGGAGGACACCCCTCGGGAAGGCGCCAAGGACGAGGCAGCCGTGACCCTGTTGCCGGGTCACGGTATCAGGCAACTCATGGCCTGGGCAAGGGGGTGTGGTAAAGTTGGGCAGTTTGTCGGGTGGTATTTTTGGGATATTAGGGTGCGGGGCACTACGGGGCCAAACAGGGCATTGTGGTGACCTGAGTCACGCTAAGGGGCAGGGAAAACCTATGCCGCAAATTGGGGCCTAGATAAACTGTAATGATGGCACACGGAGGCTAACTGCTCATCTGGGCCGAAGACCATGAGCGGTCTCGCGTCCATTTATTTATACTCTCGGACGAGCCCGCCCTCGGGGTGTGTGCGTGCGTGTGTGGACGGGCCGGGTGGCTCCGTAAGTACATCCCTCCAAACTCACAGATACCTAGTCCAGCCTATGGGGATCCTTGGGCCTTGCCCAGACCCCAGGCATAGTCTTTTAGTCTCTGGCTGGAAGTTGGATTAGGTTGGAGACTGTATCTCTGAATCCGGTGATTTTCGCTGGTTCCTGTTTCTTCTGTTCGTTCCACTGGGTCTCTGGGGCCTCCAGGTATACTCTCTTTGTGGGCTGTTGGTTCCAGTTCAGTCCTCGGTGAGGGTACTCCTTCTCCGTGTTGGCCCGTGGTGTCTCAGGACATGCAGGGTTCTCATTTTCCTCCTCCGCGTTTTCAGATGTGTGTCCGGTGGATTCCCACTCTCTCGGGACTCATTTGAACCATGCCACATTCCGTGTGACGGCTCTCATGCCTCTTGCCACCGATATCATGGTGCCTTGGATGTTAACAATTTCCCAAACTTCTGGTTTGTATGCGGTGCGATATTTCCAGTTAGGGTATCTGTCTTTGAGAACCACTCTGTCACTGACTACAAACGACCTGGGCCGAGCCCTTCGAGCCCGACTGGCTCTATCATTGGTGAGTTGTTTCCTGTTTTGGGTGGCGTTCTGATCCAGCTCCGGCGGATTCCAGGAGGGTCGTGCCGGCACACAGTCTCTCAGGACTTTCCGAAACAGTAGATGTGCCGGGGCGCATCTGGTGGTGCAATGAGGTGTTTGTCGGTATGCGCTCAGGAATTGAGATAGGCATTCCTCTGCTTCTTCTCTCTGCTTGACCCCAATCCGAAGGGCCCGATTTAGCATGTGCATAAACCTTTCAACCTCTCCGTTCGCCTGCAGCCATTGTGGCGTGATTTTCCTGTGGCGAATACCTCTTGCTGCAAGATATGCCTAAAAATCCTTGCCTTGAAACGGCGGTCCGTTGTCCGATTGTATCTCCTCGGGTAGGCCCATCATTGCAAAGGTCCGATCTAGAACCAGCTTGACGTGTGTGAACGCTGTGGAGGGTGCCACCTACACTATTGGGAAGCGTGAATGAGAGTCTATGAGCACAAGCCTGTTTCTCCCATCTGGGAATGATCCAAAGTCAATACTCAGCTTCGACCATGGCTCTGGGCACGGATCCCCTGTGATCACCGGGTGTGGCGCTGGGTCCTGGCTCGTAATGGTGCATGAGTGACAGTTGCGCACCTCTTCTTCCACCGCTAGGTCCATTCCTGGGAACCACACCTTGCTGCGTTGAGGTGCCTTGGTTTTGGATGCTCCCTGATGTCCCTGATGCGCAAGCCGCACTACCTCCTTCTGCAGGCCTGTGGGGATCACAATGGCCATGCCTCGCAGTATCACTCCGTGAGGGCCTTCGCTGAGTTCACTCTGGGCTCTCCAGACCTGTTGCCTGAACGCTTGTTCTGCTGCGGTGAGAGCACTGACACCATCTAGGAAATGCTTGCAGTTTCGATCCACCAGCATGGCCTTTACTCTGCTGAGGCACTCATCCTCCTCCGTGGCTTTCCCGATGTCCTCCATGGTAAGGGCAACAGGGCATGCCTCCTGTGATATCATCCGTACGAATTCTTCTACTTCTTCTGTATCCTTCTGCACTGAAGTGGGGAAAGTGGCGTTCCGGTGCCACGATAGGAAATCTGCCGGGTTGTCAGCACCCGGCCGGAAGATGACGTAGAAGCGATATGTCTGCAACTGGATGGCCCACCTCTCTATCCATGGAGAGGCAAGTCTGGCGGTTCCCGCGAATAGTGGCACCAGCGGCTTGTGGTCCGTGACCATCCGAAACTCGTGGCCATACAGGTATAGATGAAAGTGTTGGCACGCCCACTTAATTGCCTGGGCCTCATGTTCAATCTGCGCATAGCGCATCTCTGTAGCGGTCAGTGCTCGGCTGGCGTAAGCTGTGGGCACCCACTCCCGAGCCTCCGTCTCTTGCATGAGAACAGCCCAAGTCCGACCGGGCTGGCATCCACAACAACCCCTGTGCGCCTTTTGGGGCAGAAGTAAGACATGACTTTGTCATCTATGAGCGCATCCTTGACTGCTGTGAATGCATCGTCTTCTTTTGTTGACCATACCCACGGTAGTCCAGCTTTGGTTAGGATCCGCAGAGGGTCAGAGAGGGATGCCAGGTTGGGGATGAAACGGCCACAGTATGTGGCCATCCCCAAAAAGCTTCTCCCCTCGGTCGCAGATGTTGGTCGTGGTGCCGAGCGGATTGCTTCAGCCTTTTTCAGGTTGACGCGCAGTACGTCTCTGGAGAAGATGTATCCAAAGAAGTCCACCGATTCTTGGTAGAAGGAACACTTGGCTTTGTGCAGGGTGAGGCCATGGTCCGCCAAACGCTGTAGGGTGGCTCACAGGTTGACGTGATGCTCCTCAAGTGCTTTGGAGAAGACCAGAATGTCATCACTCAAATTAATAACCCCTGACAGCCCGGAGAGTGTTTCCTTTATAGCGTTCTGAAAAACCTCAACTGCCGAGGACACGCCGAAGCTTAATCGTTTGTACCTTCGTAGGCCAACGTGTGTCGAGAACGTGGTAATGTTGCGGCTGTCTGGGTGTAGCTCCAGCTGATGGTATCCCGGGTTGAGATCAAGTTTCGTGAACCAGGGGGCCCCGTTCAAATCCGCGACTATGTCATCCATCGTGGGCGTCAAATGTCGCTCCCGCTTCACTGCTTTGTTTGGGAGGCGCAGGTCAACACACAAACGAATGGCGCCAGGTTGTTTCGGTTTTGGGGCAATCACGAGAGGTGATACCCAGGGTGTCGGGCCTGACACCTTTTCAATGACGCCTAGTTCTTCAAGTTACCTTAACTCCTCCTCTACCTGCAGCCGCAGGTGGAACTACACCCTCCTGTGCCTCAACACCATCGGCCGAACTGTGTGGTCCACATGCAGTTTGAACGTTTTGCCCTTCAGCCGGCCAAGGCCCTGGAAGAGCGTGGGAAAGTCCTTCAGCATCTCCTTCGCGTGTAGCTTGTGTACTTGGTGCGCGAAGAAGACTAGTTGCAGGTCCTCTGCCGTGTGGCAGCTGAGGAGAGTTCCTCGTTTTCCGCCTGTCACGTGCAATTTCGTCTTCACTTCCTGGATGTTGCTGGCCACTATTACCTCCATCACGCCTCGCAGCCGGAGTGGTTCATCGCTGTCGTAGGTGTAGATCTTGGCCTTGGACGGCGAGAGGGGTGGGCACGGAGATAACTTATCAATCTCAAATAAGCTTTATTCGGTTAAATTAAAACCATAAAAGCAACAGAGAAAATTACATACATACAAAAATAACTCAGCAGTTCATTGTAAAATTAAAGGAAAGCTAACTATTTAAAACAAACTAAAATATTTTAACTAATCGACTGTTCAAAATAATAACCCAAAATACACAAAGTCCCCCTTTTTCATCTGATATTATAATTTGGTGCTCGGGGGCCAGGATAAAAGTCATGCAGGTCCCAGATACAGATGGGACCGTCTCTAACTGTGGGCTGGGTAGATCGTAAATAGGTGGCAATGTTCCTGTATTTAAATTTAATTAGTATCAGGTCCCCCGGAATGTCCTTGGGCAGCAAACCTAGCCACTCCACTCTCCTGACCCTCAGGATCCCGCCATCTAGGGCAGGTGGTAACGGTCTATTGTTTTTGAGCCAGAAGATGGCTTTATTCAGTAGGTCCTGGTGTGATTCACGTTTGCCTGGACTGAGTGCAGGGACCCCAGAGAGAACGGTGACATACGGGGCGGCTTCGGGGGGTAGATCAATTCGATGCCTTCTTTCTCGAACTCTGTGAGGGGTATGTCCGGGATTAAATGTAGCGTTGCGGCCACTTGGAATGCATGTTGTCATGTGGGAATCAGAAGTTTGAGCTTTCCTGGGAGCAGTGTTCATCGGCTTTCCATGGGTGTTAGTGACAGTGGAGCATGTAGGTGTAATAGTATTTTCAGTTGGTGGATTGGACCTTGTTACAATTTTTTCAATCCTGATCAGCCTGTCCCCCAACTCATTAATTTTCGCGACCAACGGTGATAAAGCAGCGTTTAGCAATTGATCGATTTTGGCTAGTAGGGTTGATTGGAAGGGGGGTGCATAATCATTTGTTTGAGTCCCGGCCTTATCCGACGTAAGTGAGGTTAGGTTGGGGGGGGATAATAATAAGGGACTACAGCACATTTGGTCGGTATTCGCTTGAGAGAGGAATGTTTCGGGGGATGAAGGTATGTCCAGGGGCGTACAGATTATTTGACCAGTGTCTCTGCCCGCTATAGGGGGAGTTAGAGCATCTGGGACATACTTTGTGCCACACAGGGCATTTAGCTCTTCCCAGATGGACATGTTAGATTGGGAGCAAAACCCCGGAGACAACAGCAACAGGGTCAAAGTCAGTACAGATTACAAATGAAACGTCTCAGTACCTCCTCTGTTCATGACACCAGATGGGGTGGCCCGGCCCGTCCTCCTCTGGCCTCTGAGGGCCACAGAGGGCCCGCCCTTTGCCCGGGCTTAGCCCCGGGCGCCGACCCGCGCGCGGTCCCGCGACGCGGGAGGAGTCCCCTTCTCTTATGCGCCTCCGTGCGCTGTGGCCTGACGCTGCACCCGGCGTCCCCGGGAAGAAGCAGGGGACGCTGGGAAATGTAGTTTTTCAGCCGTTCCTGCGGCGCTCAAAGCGGTAGTAAATACCGCGGGTCCCGTGCCTCTGGACCTCCGCGATGGACAGCAGCAATCCCCGGCAGTGTGGTGATAACTTATCATACTGGAGGCTGTCCATGACATTAACCGAAGCGCCTGTATCGATTAGGGCTTGCACCTGAGAGCCAGCAATGGTGATGTCACACATGGACTGTGGACGCCTCCTGGAGCCTTCTCTGCCAACAAACGACATGAAGAATACGTCACCATCATCGTCTTCCAGGTTGAATGCTGAACGCGACGCGTCAATGCAGGGCCCTGGGTCGTCGAGTGTCAGCTGGCGCACACTCTGTGTGAGCCCCCTCGTGCCAGGGGTGGGACGGCGACTGCCACTGCTACGGCAAACTTTCGCGAAGTGGTAGAGTTTGCCACAGTTTGAGCAGGTCTTGTCTTTCGCGTAACACCTTCCTCCGGGCGGGTGGTCCATCCCACAGTTGCCGCATGAGGAGTTCTGTGTGGCCTTTGTGCCACCTCTCTGTGGCTGTGGCAGTCGGCGGATCACGTCAAGACGTTCCTCCTTGATTGAAGGGGTGCCGGCCACCGCTCCGGGACAGTTCAGTGCGGCCTCCATCTCGTCTGCACGTGCATTGGACAGTTCATGAGACCTGGCGAGGACAAGAATTTCATCGAGTGATATGAGGGGCTGTCTGAGAATGAGGCGCCTGAGTTGATCAGATCTGCAGCCTTGAATGAGTTGTGCGTGAATTTCAAGTCTTTGGTCAGGTAGTTCACAGGCCGTCGCAAGTTTCCGTAGCCGGGCTAGTAGGCGTCAACGGCCTTGGATTCTCCTTGGCGCGCTTGACGCAACTTGAACCACTCGTAGTCAGGGTTGATGTGTGGGTCAAAGTGGCGATTCAGTGCATTGACCGCGCCGGTGTAGTCATCATCATTGCCCCTGTCCGGTAGCGCCTCAAAAAGCTCATAGAGCTCAGCTCCGCCATAACATATAAGCAGGGACCGTTTAACTTTCCCATCTGTTTCTCTGATGCCAACAAAGTAGTGGTCAAGGCGACTGATCCATGAGTGCCATCGTGCCGCCGCAATGAATGGGTCGGAGAGCTCGCTGAACGGCGGGAGCGGGGCAGCGATTCCGTGGCCAGGGGGGGCTGGCGCATTGAGCGTGCCGTGGCCCAGGGCGTGGGCACCGACCTGTTGCAGCACAGCATTCTGGAGTCCTGCTGGCTGATGAACTGGCGCCGTGGATGATGCGGCACCCCCAGTGGTGGCGACTGTGGCCATCGTGTGGGCTGTCCGGTCGTGTGATCCAGCAGGGGCTCTCGGCACGTGGGCGCTTCTGCGTCACTGTCCGTTCCCTCTCCTCAGGTTTGTGCAGGCTAGGCTGGCACGCTGCGGCACTGGGGCGGAATTCAGGGCTGTCCAGGCATAACCACCCGTGTTGCGCGGTGTCGGGCGTGGTTCTGGGGCAGGGGACGTCTTCAACCCCACAGCGCTGCGCAGGGGTGCGTCCTCACAGCCGCGCGCTCTCGTCCTCTTCCCCGATGCGAGCCCACGGTGCACTTGCCACCGTAGCCGGAGAGCGTGGGGGCGTGTTGGTGCAGGCGGCAGCCGAGCATGGCTGATGACTCTGGCGCTGGGCACTAAGGGAACTACTCTCACAGTGGGCCCAACAGCAGAGGCGTAGCACTTTGATGCATTCACCCTCGCAGTGTGAGGCAATGGAAGTGGCACACGTGCAGCCAGAGTAGGCCCCCTGGGGGCCAAACCATTCCCCCCGAGTGAGGCAGCAGATTTGCGCACGTAGGCGCAGGCACTCTCATGGGCAGCCAGCAAGCGGGGGCGGGCCCAGCAGGCCGGGCGCGGTGCAGCGCAGAGGCCAGGGAGCAGACGCGGCTGACGCCTCCACACTGGGAGGGCTCACCTGTGCGCCGGAGCCAGGCGCGACAGCAGCGCCGGAGGAGGCAAATGCAGGGCGGCTCCTCACAGCCGTCAAACAGGATCAGATGAAGCTCCGGACTGGAGCAAATCGGACAGCGGGGTGAGCACCCGCAATGGTCAGTCGGCCGCGCTGGCTTGAACGCACAGATCGTGAGCCGCGCGGACACAGGGCAGGTGTGTGTCCGTGGGGGCGAGGCGTGGGGAGACCCGCCTTGTCACCAATGTGGTGACCTGAGTCACGCTAAGGGGCAGGGAAAACCTATGCCGCAAAGTGGGGCCTAGATAAACTGAAATGATGGTGCACGGAGGCTAACTGCTCATCTGGGCCGAAGACCACGAGCATTTATTTATACCCTCGGGCGCGCCCGCCCTCGGGGTGTGTGCATGCGTGTGTGCGTGTGTGGACGGGCGGGTGGCTCCGTCAGTACAGGCATAATGCTAGCCAACAAGGAGCAGAAAAACCAATAGCAAGCAGGTGTGCCATACAACCGGGGCACTGCGGAACCACCAGTGAAGACAGAACTCCTGGTTCCCCTTCCTTCCCTCACGGGTGGGTTCCACCTCACAGACAACCCCTCCCCTTCAGTATTTCTTTGAGCAGCTGGGTGAAGCAACACAGCAATCAAAAAAACATAATTCGCTTTACACAAAAAGGGCGGGAGCAATCGAACATAGACGCCGATCAAGTCTCTAACTGCCTGTTCAATCTCCTTTTCCTGAGGGGGAGAACCCAGAAAGCAGACCACCCGAAGACCCCAAAAAGACAGGAAGTCCCCGGGAAGAAACCCCAGGATTTCAGTGGCAAAACAAAATAGACCTCCAAAATCAACAAAGAACGCACATGTGGGACAGTGTATCAATTAAAATGTTATTACATCAGAGCCCTGACATTGCGTCGTTCTTGGTATGTGACACCGCCACAGGCTAGACCTATTCTATTCTGTTTCATGTGATGCTCCTGTAGGTCTTTGGAAGAGAAGAAGAAGGTTTCCAAGTGTCACATCTGTTTCATTTACAATGTTTCTTGTTACTTTCCATTTCCCTCCCCCTAAACACACACAATGTCTGGGTGGATGTTTTTCAATAATTAATTTGTTTTCTTTCAGTGGATGAGGTTGTTAGTGCGATTAACGTTCCAAGAGATTAACTTCGTTATTCTTCCCTATGATCCAATAGACAAAGAATCGATAGGATAAAACTTGAGGGCGCCCTGGAACAGAAGCTTTGCATTACCCTTCAGTGACGATTGTTTTTCATTTGTTTGTATTGGTTTTTTTTCAACTATGTAATAAAATGCTTTAAACCTAAAAAATTACTCCTGATGAGTTCAGTATCCAATATCTTTGGTCCACAAGGCACAATGGCCTTAGTGACATAAAAATGAATACAAGTAGTGGCAATAAAAAATATTGCAGCAGAACCAAATATATAACACTTTCCACTTAAAAACTGCAATGCCATAGTGACATTCATTTAGGAAATTCCACGTGAAATGTAGTCTCCCTTTCACTCTGTGAAAGGTGAGAAATGCTGCAGTCTCTGTAGGAAAATATAATCGGACCTATGTAAAAAATAAATTTAGATTTTTTTGTTTAGTCATTGCAAGTTTGGTTATTAAGGCAGGAGGTTGAACTTATGTGCCACTACCAAACATGGATGTAGCTATTAGTGCAGCAGTACCAAGATGAAGCGTTTGAGGGGATCACTGAACCCCAATAGCAGCTGTATTGTCTTTTACTACTCTCATGGGGTAAGTAAGGTCCTTCCCTTGCTTACTTCAAGGGCTCGCTACAATGGTAATAACACCAGTGCTACTACAGAGGATGCCTGATAGATGAGTTTGAAATAACAAGCATTGGAAATGCAATAGGTCTCGCATTAGAAAAGTTGGAGCTATTGGTTTTGTAAATGACAACTTTTTTTTATGTGTTGGTCTTGAAAATAGCAAAATTAATAGCTTTGTCATTTACAATGCCAATACTTTTAACTTTTTCAAATGGGACACCTATAGCATTTGTAATGCAACATGTTTTGTATGTACGTGACTTACATGTATTCATATTACAAATACAAATGGCTTTTAATTTTTTTAAATAATTAATACTTAAATAAAAGTTCTTGTAATTTATAATAGCAATAGCTTAAACTATTGTAAATAACTTTTGTGAAGAATATGTTCAGTGTATTTTATTGTGACGAAAATGCAAGAACAGAGGTGAAATATTGATTTTACAAATAACAATGGCTTTTAATTTTTTTTCGAATAATTAATACTTAAATGAAAGTTATTGTAATTTATAAAGGCACTAGCTTAAAGTAAATCCAAAAAAACCAAACCATAGTGTAATATGGAAACATTTACCGCCGAACTGAGAACAATGTAATGTGAAAGCTCTTCATATTAGTACAGCTGCAGACCTTCTAATGTTGATTAAGTGCACTATAAAAAGAAAACTCAAAGGAATAAATCTGTGTCACTCGAGCCCCGCGATGGGGAGAGTGATTTCCATATTTAGAGCATTACATTAATAAATGTCACGAGCTTTGTCTCTTGTGCCCGTTTACACAAGCGATTGAGGCATGGTCTGTGGCAAGCGAAAAACAAGGGGGAGGGGCATATCTGCGCCCAAAAAGATGAACCCCAGGACCAAACGCGAGGCCACCCCTTGATAAGCTGAAAGTCTGGGATCATTGGGAGTGTGTGGGGATGATTGCTAAACAGGACGTTCTAAATCCTTGTTTTGAGGTAATGTCTCTGTGCACAAACCAGCCTGCAGGCGCTGCAGCCAGGTCCTCTCCTAAAGTGATTGTAACATGGAATCTGTGAAGCAGATATTTGTTTTATTGTATTTACTGCCCCGGAGATCCAGGTTTACAAAAGGACAACAGAAGGAGAAGGCCATAAAACGAGCCAAGCGTGTAATGCCCAGTGGTTCGGCTTGCAGCAGGCTGTGCTTCTGCACCACAAAGGAGCCGGCTAATGAGAGGTCCAATGCAGCCTGGAGAAACGCGAGAGACGGCCCGGCGGCCGTCAAAGTGAAAGTAAACAAGTTAAAAAAAATAAAAGTATTTTAACTTGTTCTTAGCTTTGTGCGCAGTGCACAGAATCACCTGAGCATCCAGACTCACCACAGAAGCAACCCAGCTCCCAGGATGCACTGCAGCTAGCTGACACAAAAGTAGGACAACAGCAAAGGTTTCAGACCGACAAGGAAGGCGGACTCTCTCAGCTTGTCGCCGTAAGTGAGCAACATCTCCTTCAAATGAAAAGCTTACGTCAGCGTTCGAATCAATAAATCAAACAAAGCAGGCAGGCATTTATTTTCAAAACGTTTTTTTATGCAACATAACTTTGCCTTTAAACACTAAATACATAATATTACTCTTATACTGTTACTAGATAATAAAAAAACGTTCGCATTTAGAACACCCCTCCCCCCAAAAAAGACGGACTTCTTTCAGAATGTATTAAAACAACCCAACTCAAAGATGGCTGTGTGTATTGTGACGCGTTCTACCAATCATCGGGAATCTGTCCCACCCAATCCCAAGCAAGGGGCAAAACAAATGTGCAATAGGTTTGATGTTTTTTATACTGCGGAACCACATGAACTCGACCACGCGGCACCCGTTATTATCGGCATGTATGCGCACACAATGAACGCCCATGTATACATACTCGTACCTGTGACTGGAGAGCGAGGGGAGGCCATGCAGTTAAGGGTGATATAACGCCGAAAAAATATTTTGAGTTGATGCAGGTTTGTTAAGTCAGTCATTTAATGGATCCTAATTGTGTTGAGGACAAACATTTGGAAGCAAGAAAAAAAAAAAATCGGGGAAATTGATTTTTATTTTCTCTGTTGACTTGCATAGAAGTGGAGGCAGCCCCTGAGATGCTGTTTTCCCGAAAGCTGACACGGCGGGCAGGGGAGGGGGCGGAGCGGGGAGAGGTGCGACACGGCAGGCAGGGGAGGAGAGTAGGAGGAGGAGGGGGGAGGAGAGTAGGAGGAGGAGGGGGGAGGAGAGTAGGGGAGGCACGGCCTAGCGGCCGTGCAATCAAAAAGTGAGGGGGCGGAGCTGGGGGAGGCTGTGAGAGAGAGAGTAGGCAAGGCAGGCGGCTGGGGGCATGTGCACGCGCTTTTAAGCTCAATGCGCATGCGCATTGAGCTTAAATTTCTCGTGCACTGTAAGGAATCGCCACGATTCCTTGCAAGTTGGTTAAAGAGTGGATAAGCCCCCATAGTCTCGCAAGCTCGATGCGCATGCGCATCGACAGGCAAGACCTAAAAATGAGACACTTTCGAGAAATCAGACTATTTGGATGGTTTTGAATGTGGCTTAACTCTAACCCGGTACTGAAAGGTTAAAAAGACATAGGCTCACTGCTGGACCAAGATCTACTAATACTAGTATATGTTCCAGCTTTAATTATCATTTACCAAATGCATCTGGTTTTTTTATGATTCACCCACAGGCTTTAAGAACTTAACAAATTAAATGAATAAATGCTCCAACATGTGTACGTGGACCTCACCTAATTTTGCCTCACGCACACTGAGAGATCTGGCCATTCACAATTTTGGATTGTCAAGAGGTCCTTAGGTAGGGAATAACACGTGGAGAAGTTGTACTAAGGTTTCCCTCTTTTAATGTAAAACATCCAAAAGCCTTACATCTGAAGCACTTTCGAAATAAAATAAACATTTAATATGATTTAGTTGAAGGAACACTTCTTTAAACAACAAATTTCAAACAAGAACAGAACATTGTTAACATCTCACTACATCTACTAGTTGGGCTTGAGAGAGTTTTCAGCTAAACACATTTTAAATGTCTGAAAGTTAAAGCGTTGTATCTATGTAATCATTGTCTATTGGCTATTAATAGTTGAAAACACATAACCTTCTGAAAAATCTCTGATAAGAAATTGACACATTCAACTACAAATGTATGAACAAGCTCCAAGAACCATCAGGCTCTTGGATTCCAAACTGACTTATATTTCTTCCTCAACCAGGAACCCACAGTTTTCTGACAGGATAAAACCTGATTACTGTCAGACTTCAACTTGCCAAGGGCAGTCACAGAATATCTATAGATATTTCCTAGAGTGAGCATACAAGTACTGAGCTGATGAAGCCCCTTTTCTGCAACAGAACTCTAAGAATCATAACATGTGAAGGAAAAGCATAAAATATCATATTATCAGAGCTCTAAAGAACGTATCCATGGCCGGAGTCTTCATGTAAGACAATAATGAGTTTGTGGTCCAATTTCAGGTTGATCTCTCTTCCACTAGTTTGACAGCATAACTACAAAGGTTGCCAGGCCAGCTTTTAAACCTTAGGAGTTAGTAACTGAATTGTCAGATGAGATGAAAAATAATCTGTCTTGACCAAGCCTCAAAAACTCACTACATTTAAATCACACAGGCACTCATTCAGCTTTGATTCCAAGGCCTCATTCAGTGCTTCACGGGCCAAAATGTTATCAGATTATGATCTCTCAGCCTTGACAAAGTGATTTGATCAAAACAGAAGGCACTCATCAAATCCACTATCTTCTTAAAATCTTGTTCCTCATAAAAATCCAAACTACATTAATAGTGTCGATACTCAATAACACAGTACCATTGTCTCCTTCCTTCACTAAACCCTAATGACAAATCCCACTTTAGACATGGAGAGACGTTTTCTCCAGGGATTATATCCTTCCTATACTTACAGAACCCTTCCTGCCACCTGTCTTTCTTGTGATTCAGTGTCAGGACATAATATAAATATCAATTCCAATGACAGCTCTGCTATTTTACACTTTCAGGTGTATAACCATAACTTAAGCTCTCCCTATTCATTCCCATTCAAAAACACCTGACTGGTGTACAATTAACCTTGCCTTAGGTGAAATACTCCAAATACTGCACCTATCTGTAATGTAAAATAGCTGGAAAGATTGGACAAGTAGAAGCTGATAGCACGTATCATGTTTCCTAAATCTGTCAGCAGAAAAGCCACTTTAACTAAGATAAATCTGAATTCTTCTTCCACTTTCCTCATATACTCTGGAAAAATTGGGAGCATAGTTTCCCTGGAATATGTCAGGAACCTGAAAACTTGCTTATTGCTAATACTAACTGTATTCTAGCAACTCTGATCTTAACGGAACAAGGTCCACCAACCTCTACCTGTGTAAAAGCATAATTGAAAGGTAATCTAATTTAAAGATTAGCCTAACTCTCTCAGCTCACAAATGTGCACAGTCAGAATGAGAATCTGCATAAAGTGCCAAAAATGAAGCTGATAGCCAAAGAGGAGTCAAATAAACTGCCACATCTTCTCTTCACGTGCATTCTGACACAGACATATTCTCAAGATGAATTAGACTCATAAGGTAAGTATCTTTTTACCCCATAAGACTATTAAATGCAGAATTCTAAAAATACTCAAAGGAATTTAATTACCTTCATCTTTAAACTACTGTTCACAACTCACGATTCTGCTCTCTTAAACTGAACACTGGACCACAGTACCCTCTTCTTCTTTGCCAGAAAATCTTGGTTACAAAAGCAGCAGCCCTCAAAATCTCCTGATGTTCCTATCCTATCGATTCCTTTCCTTGAACAAAAACAATTATTGTCGGGATCAGTAGCCTTTCCCACTGACAAAGAAAAATGTACCTTGTATCTTTTTACTAGCTGAAAAAAACAGAGATCTGGCATAACCTCTGGCTTTTCTTGTAGAAATGTTTAGTCAACCTTCTTTCTCTTACATAGGTGGAGCAGAAATGAAGAAGATTACACATGTGACAGTCTTGAAATGTGCTCACCGCTGACCCATTCAGTTTTTTAAGACGTTTTGACCTTGCTTGGGGGAAAACGTGAAAAATGATGAAGGCTGCGATTCCTCCGCCTCATTGGTACTGACAGAAATAGGGCGCCTGTCTGTGAAATTAGACAGAACATCTGTCTCTTTATGTCCCAACATTTGACAAAACACGTTGGCCACAGATTCTCGTCTTTATTGATTGTGATTTGTCCAGATTAGTAAAAAAATCTTTTCATATTTTACCATTCACATGAAGAAATGAAATCAACATAGCAAATGTTTAGGCTTCCATATATTTCCTTATCATTGGATTGACCCTCTTCCTCTGATTTCCATATCATGCAACTTTTGATTCACCCTCCTAGACACAGACCTTCACTATGACTGCTTTTCTATTGATCAGAAGCAGAACACACTGAAGAGCCAGCTTTGGAACACAAGCACACATTATTAATTACTACTTACAATTGCTTATTTTCTCAAACCCAACACTCTTGCTAAAGAACCTGTCACCAATTAACTTGTCATGGATCGATTCTAATGATGATTTTATTTCAGACCATGCTTTGAGTGTTTCTCATTTTCAAAAAATGTGTGTCATTTTCAAATGAAATTCTACACTAGGTCATGTGATCAATTCATATGCATTCTATTGCTCTCCTTGGGTTCTGTGGCTTTACTCAATTTAAACTGAATATACTTTAAAACATGGGGCCTAATTGACAAAAAAGTGTTGAGGCGCTGCACATCATTTTGCTGCGCCGAGGTGCATCATTTTAAAAGCACAGGGATGCGTTGTACTAACAATTCGATGCATCTGTGTGCTTTCCCCTGCGCTGGTGCACAATTGGCTTCCATGCGCCAGCGCAGGGACTCTTGTGTCATGTTGCAAGGGTGCCTGAGATGCGGGGATTACTGTTTTTGTGCAGGGAGGGACACCTTCCTGTGCAATAACAATCATTGATGGCATTTCCCTCTTTCCATGCATGCTGGCAAAATGCAACACGCATAGAAAAAGGTAAAAACAAGGAGAAATAATCGTATTTTTCCTCTTTTCACCAGGAATAGGATTCTGACGAATTCCTAGCTTTACAAAACTTTGTAAATGTGGGAATGTGTCAGGGTCCTTGAATGTTGCATGGGAACATCCACAGCAACACCCATGGAATGTCCCTTTCTCGCAAGGTAATGCATGAAAGAGGCCCATATTTACAGGGCCATGAAAAGCCACGCAGAGTGACTTTACGTAGCATTCTAATTATGCACAGGCAAATTGCTCCACTGGTGCGTCAAATAAAGTGAGGGGACAATGGCATTGTAAAGAAGGCTCCTGGTTAGGGTGCTACTGATCGTTGACCAAGGCTTAAACATACTCAATCACAAAATGTCCTCAATCACAACAATCACAACATGTCCACTCAATCACAGCAATCTTACCGGTACATCAATCTCTAAAGAGAATTCCTGAAATTTAGAGTGCTTTTTATGTTCAACATGACAATCATCCTCATTAAAGTTCAGAGCATCATTAAATTAACCTTCCTCTCTACCTCTGCTGTTGGGTGACTGTTATAAGCCTGTTAAAACTATTTTGTTTTTTTTCTGCTTTCTTCAGCTCATCTCAGCGCTGTTTAGAGTGGAAGCCCGGAAGACACTTGTTTTGACCCCATATGACCTCTATTTCTATTAATACATCTCTGGCTGTCAAAAGTTTTGATTCCTCCTTGCTGCTCAAAGAAATTCTACCCTCATTATTTTTATTCCTTTCTGTCTTACAATGGCTTTCATCCTTAGATTCCACCAAACATCTCCATTGCTTTATTGCCTCATTGCACGGATCCGAATCCCCAGATGATGGTTTTCCAGCCTTTGCCTTTTCTTTCCTAGGCTTTTGAAATTCGTAATTGACATGACAGTCTTCTCCACCTGCTATGAAATCGCTAATTAGAGCATCTTGCTTATTTTGACTCTGGTCATTTGTCCCTCGTTAGTGAAACTCTTTGACTGAGATGCAACTTCCATAGTCCTTTAAATGATTTCAATATATTAGATTGAGAAAATGTTAAAAATGTAACCAAGCAACTCTAACTGCCTCGAGTCTGACTACAAGACTATCAAGAGCGACACAGAACTGTAAAACATGACACCACTAACCAGTAAGCAACCTTTCTAACTTGAAACAAACTGTCAGATACCCAGTGAAAATGGCTATTTACATCACTTTCCCTTTCCTTTACCAGCCTAAAATGACCAACAGAGCTCTCTCTTGTGAGATGCCGAGTGGTGGCATAGTTGCCAGATCCTGTTAATCTGCAAGTAAGGACCCGATCACAAACTGGCCTAATGTCAAAACTCTATTCACCTCCGAAGGAATGCACACCATGTCCCTTCCAAATGGGCCTGTATACCTGATGCGTGCAGTGCTTTGTGTAATCTCTAATAAAGGGAATCTCATGGCAGTTACCTGCAAGCAAAAGGCATTTCAAGGAGTGGCTGCTGCGGAGCGGGGGTGGCGGGGCAGTGGCGACAACAAATTAAACAAGCATTGGCATAGCCAATACGTCTCACCTTTTGGGCCTTATAAGTGTTTAGCCAGAGCTATCGACTTTGCCAATGTCTTCAAGCTGTGCTGTAGAGAAGTGTGGCTGCTGTGCAGCATGCTGAAAAGCTATAATAAAAAAGTGTCAGAAGCATTTTTGTTACCTTATATATGACCAAGAAGGCATTATGTACAACTGAACGATCATATTAAAAAAACTGTTTACCTATTTACAATCAAAAATTTCCTCAGTTTTTTTTTTTTGTTTTTCCAATGCTGGCAACTTATTTCTGCCTATTCGAATGGCTGTTTCTTAAAGCTATTTTTTGAGAGGGCATATACAATCGCAGGGTGAAGGTTGGGAACTAGTACCTGTATTATAACACTAGCAGCGGCCAAACGCTAGAGGAGAATCAACAGATGCCAGATTCCGAGAGCAGGCTGAGGTGGTGCTGAGTGATGCTGAGGTGGTGGTGGTGACTGGTGCGGAGACGATGCTGAATGATACTCAGGTCTTGCTGAGTGATGATGATGTGGTGGTGTACTAGTGCAAAGGCGATGCTGAGTGATACTGATGTGGTGCTGAGTGATGCTGTGGTGGTGCTGAGTGATATTTTTGTGGCACCACTGAGTGATGCTGTGGTGATGTTGATTGATGCTGTGTTAACGCTGAGTGCTGCTGTGGTGGTGTTGGGTGATGATGTGGTGGCGCTGAGTGATGCTGTGATGGTGATGAGTGATGCTGTGGTGGTGCTGAGAGATGCAGGGGTTGTGCTGAGTGATGCTGTGGTGATGCTGAGTGATGCAGTGGTGATGCTGAGTGGGCTGTGGTGGTGTTGAGTGATGCTGTGGTGGGGCTGAGTGATGCTCTGGTGGTGCTGAGTGATGCTGTGGTGATGCAGAGTGATGCTGTAGTGGTGCTGAGTGATGCTGTGGTGGTGCTGAGTGATGCTGTGGTAACACTGAGTGATGCTGTGGTGGCCATAAGGATGCTGTGGTGGTGCTGAGTGATGCTGCGGTGGCACTGAGTGATGCTGTTGTGGCCCTGAGTGATGTTGTGGTGGTGCCGAGGGATATTGTTGTGGTGCTGAGTGATGCTGTGGTGGCGCAGAGTGATGCTGTGGTAGTGTTGAGTGATATTCTTGTGGCACTGAGTGATGCTGAGGTGGTATTGAGTGATGCTGGGGTGGTGCTGACTGATGCTGTGGTGGCGCAAAGTGATGCAGTGGTGGTGCTGAGTAATATTGTTGTGGCACTGAGTGATGCTGTGGTGGTGCTGAGTGATATGTTGTAGTGCTGAGTAGTACTGTGGTGGCCATGAGTGATGCTGTTGTGGTGCTGAGTGATGCAGTGGTGGTGCTGAGTGATGCTGTGGTGGTACTGAGTGATGCTGTGGTGGCGCTGAGTGATGCTGTGGTGGTGCTGAGTGATGTTGTGGTAGTGCCAAGTGATATTGTTGTGGTGCTGAGTGATGCTGTGGTGGTGCTGAGTGATATTGTTGTAAACAAAACAGGTGATGGACCGAATGTGGATCAATGTCACACATTCACCCCAGTCAAAAGATCTGGGCCCAAATCCATCGTTTTTTTGCACTCCACACCACCCTGGGTTAGACAATGGCGATATGCAAATCAGCTCTGACCCTGTGCCCCATGGGAACAGTCCAGTCCGAACTACAAAAGCCATGTCCTTCCCAGAACGGAATCAAGCATCCGAGGACCGGACCGGTTTCGAGGTAACACCTCTCATCAGCCCGGCTAGCTTGACTCCAGTGGTGTGGAGTGCCTGGGACCCACGTCTGAGCATCCCCAGCGCACTTATGGCGGTATTGCAAACAAAACAGGTGATGGACCGAATGTGGATCAATGTCACACATTCACCCCAGTCAAAAGATCTGGGCCCAAATCCATCGTTTTTTTGCACTCCACACCACCCTGGGTTAGACAATGGCGATATGCAAATCAGCTCTGACCCTGTGCCCCATGGGAACAGTCCAGTCCGAACTACAAAAGCCATGTCCTTCCCAGAACGGAATCAAGCATCCGAGGACCGGACCGGTTTCGAGGTAACACCTCTCATCAGCCCGGCTAGCTTGACTCCAGTGGTGTGGAGTGCCTGGGACCCACGTCTGAGCATCCCCAGCGCACTTATGGCGGTATTGCAAACAAAACAGGTGATGGACCGAATGTGGATCAATGTCACACATTCACCCCAGTCAAAAGATCTGGGCCCAAATCCATCGTTTTTTTGCACTCCACACCACCCTGGGTTAGACAATGGCGATATGCAAATCAGCTCTGACCCTGTGCCCCATGGGAACAGTCCAGTCCGAACTACAAAAGCCATGTCCTTCCCAGAACGGAATCAAGCATCCGAGGACCGGACCGGTTTCGAGGTAACACCTCTCATCAGCCCGGCTAGCTTGACTCCAGTGGTGTGGAGTGCCTGGGACCCACGTCTGAGCATCCCCAGCGCACTTATGGCGGTATTGCAAACAAAACAGGTGATGGACCGAATGTGGATCAATGTCACCCATTCACCCCAGTCAAAAGATCTGGGCCCAAATCCATCGTTTTTTTGCACTCCACACCACCCTGGGTTAGACAATGGCGATATGCAAATCAGCTCTGACCCTGTGCCCCATGGGAACAGTCCAGTCCGAACTACAAAAGCCATGTCCTTCCCAGAACGGAATCAAGCATCCGAGGACCGGACCGGTTTCGAGGTAACACCTCTCATCAGCCCGGCTAGCTTGACTCCAGTGGTGTGGAGTGCCTGGGACCCACGTCTGAGCATCCCCAGCGCACTTATGGCGGTATTGCAAACAAAACAGGTGATGGACCGAATGTGGATCAATGTCACACATTCACCCCAGTCAAAAGATCTGGGCCCAAATCCATCGTTTTTTTGCACTCCACACCACCCTGGGTTAGACAATGGCGATATGCAAATCAGCTCTGACCCTGTGCCCCATGGGAACAGTCCAGTCCGAACTACAAAAGCCATGTCCTTCCCAGAACGGAATCAAGCATCCGAGGACCGGACCGGTTTCGAGGTAACACCTCTCATCAGCCCGGCTAGCTTGACTCCAGTGGTGTGGAGTGCCTGGGACCCACGTCTGAGCATCCCCAGCGCACTTATGGCGGTATTGCAAACAAAACAGGTGATGGACCGAATGTGGATCAATGTCACACATTCACCCCAGTCAAAAGATCTGGGCCCAAATCCATCGTTTTTTTGCACTCCACACCACCCTGGGTTAGACAATGGCGATATGCAAATCAGCTCTGACCCTGTGCCCCATGGGAACAGTCTGAGTGATGCTGTGGTGACACTGAGTGATGCTGTGGTGGCCATGAGGGATGCTGTGGTGGTGCTGAGTGATGCTGTGGTGGTGCTGAATGATGCTGTGGTGGTGCTGAGTGATGCTGTAGTGGCGCTGAGTCATGCTGTGGCGGTGCTGAGTGATGCTGTGATGGTGCTGAGTGATGCTGTGGTGGTGCTGAGAGATGCAGGGGTAGTGCTGAGTAATGCTGTGGTGATGCTGAGTGATGCAGTGGTGATGATGAGTGTGCTGTGGTGGTGTTGAGTGATGCTGTGATGGTGCTGAGTGATGCTGTGGTGGTGCTGTGTGATGCTGTGGTGATGCTAAGTGATGCTGTTGTGGTGCTGAGTGATGCTGTGGTGGTGCTGAGTGATATTGTTGTGGCACTGAGTGATGCTGTGGTGGTGCTGAGTGATGCTGTGGTGACACTGAGTGATGCTGTGGTGGCCATAAGGGATGCTGTGGTGGTGCTGAGTGATGCTGTGGTGGCACTGAGTGATGCTGTTGAGGCCCTGAGTGATGTTGTGGTGGTGCCGAGTGATATCGTTGTGGTGCTGAGTGATGCTGTGGTGGTGCTGAGTGATATTGTTGTGGCACTGAGTGATGCTGTGGTGGTGCTGAGTGATGCTGTGGTGACACTGAGTGATGCTGTGGTGACCATAAGGGATGCTGTGGTGGTGCTGAGTGATGCTGTGGTGGTGAGTGATGCTGTGTTGGTGCTGAGTGATGTTGTGGTGGCGCTGAGTGATGCTGTGGAAGCTGAGTGATGCTGTGATGGCGCTGATGGATGCTGTTGTGGTGCTGAGAGATGCAGGGGTTGTGCTGAGTGATGCTGTGGTGATGCTGAGTTATGCTGTGGTGATGCTGAGTGTGCTGTGGTGGTGTTGAGTGATGCTGTGGTGGTGCTGAGTGATGCTGTGGTGGTGCTGAGTGATGCTGTGGTGGTGCTGAGTGATGCTGTGGTGATGCTGAGTGATGCTGTAGTGGTGCTGAGTGATGCTGTTGTGGTGCTGAGTGATGCTGTGGTGGTACTGAGTGATGCTGTGGTAGCGCTGAGTGATGTTGTGGTGGTGCTAAGTGATGTTGTGGTGGTGCCGAGTGATATTGTTGTGGTGCTGAGTGATGCTGTGGTGGTGTTGAGTGATATTGTTGTGACACTTAGTGATGCTGGGGTGGTGCTGAGTGATGCTGTGGTGACACTGAGTGATGCTGTGGTGGCCATAAGGGATGCTGTGGTGGTGCCGAGTGATGCTGTGGTAGTGCTGAGTTATGCTGTGGTGGTGCTGAGTGATGCTGTGGTGGCGCTGAGTGATGCTGTGGCGTGCTGAGTGATGCTATGATGGTGATAAGTGATGCTGTGGTGGTGCTGAGAGATGCAGGGGATGTGCTGAGTGATGCTGTGATGATGCTGAGTGATGCAGTGGTGATGCTGAGTGTGCTGTGGTGGTGTTGAGTGATGCTGTGGTGGTGCTGAGTGATGCTGTGGTGGTGCTGAGTGATGCTGTGGTGATGCTGTAGTAGTGCTGAGTGATGCTATGGTGGTGCTGAGTGATATTGTTGTGGCACTGAGTGATGCTGTTGTGGCCCTGAGTGATGTTGTGGTGGTGCCGAGGGATATTGTTGTGGTGCTGAGTGATGCTGTGGTGGTGCTGAGTGATATTGTTGTGGCACTTAGTGATGCTGTGGTGGTGCTGAGTGATGCTGTGGTGACACTGAGTGATTCTGTGGTGGCCATAAGGGATGCTGTGGTGGTGCTGAGTGATGCTGTGGTGGTGCTGAGTGATGCTGTGGTGGTGCTGAGTGATGCTGTGGTGGCGCTGAGTGATGCTGTGGCGGTGCTGAGTGATGCTGTGATGGTGCTGAGTGATGCTGTGGTGGTGCTGAGAGATGCAGGGGATGTGCTGAGTGTGCTGTGGTGGTGTTGAGTGAAGCTGTGGTGGTGCTTAGGGATGCTGTGGTGGTGCTGAGTGATGCTGTGGTGATGCTGAGTGATGCTGTTGTGGTGCTGAGTGATGCTGAGGTGGTACTGAGTGATATTGTTGTGGCACTGAGTGATGCTGTGGTGGTGCTGAGTGATGCTGTGGTGACACTGAGTGATGCTGTGGTGGCCATAAGGGATGCTGTGGTGGTGCTGAGTGATTTTGTGGTGGCATTGAGTGATGCTGTTGTGGCCCTGAGTGATGTTGTGGTGGTGCCGATGGATATTGTTGTGGTGCTGAGTGATGCTGTGGCGGTGCTGAGTGATATTGTTGTGGCACTGAGTGATGCTGTGGTGGTGCTGAGTGATGCTGTGGTGAAACTGAGTGATGCTGTGTTGGCCATAAGGGATGCTGTGGTGGTGCTGAGTGATGCTGTGGTGGTGCTGAGTGATGCTGTGGTGGTGCTGAGTGATGCTGTGGTGGCTCTGAGTGATGCTGTGGTGGTGCTGAGAGATGCAGGGGTTGTGCTGAGTGATGCTGAGTTATGCTGTGGTCATGCTGAGTGTGCTGTGGTGGTGCTGAGTGATGCTGTGGTGGTGCTGAGTGATGCTGTGGTGGTGCTGAGTGATGCTGTGGTGATGCTGAGTGATGCTGTAGTGGTGCTGAGTGATGCTGTGGTGACACTGAGTGATGCTGTGGTGGCCATAAGGGATGCTGTTGTGGTGCTGAGTGATGCTGTGGTGGCACTGAGTGATGCTATTGTGGCCCTGAGTGATGTGGTGGTGGTGCCGAGGGATAATGTTGTGGTGCTGAGTGATGCTGTGGTGGCGCAGAGTGATGCTGTGGTAGTGTTTAGTGATATTCTTGTGGTACTGAGTGATTCTGAGGTGGTATTGAGTGGTGCGGCTGAGTGATGCTGTGGTGGTGCTGAGATATGCAGGGGTTGTGCTGAGTGATGCTGAGTGATGCAGTGGTGATGCTGAGTGTGCTGTGGTGGTGTTGAGTGATGCTGTGGTGGTGTTGAGTTATGCTGTGGTGGTGCTGAGTGATGCTGTGGTGATGCTGAGTGATGCTGTAGTGGTGCTGAGTGATGCTGTGGTGGTGCTGAGTGATATTGTTGTGGCACTGAGTGATGCTGTGGTGGTGCTGAGTGATGCTGTGGGGACACTGAGTGATGCTTTGGTGGCCATAAGGGATGCTATGGTGGTGCTGAGTGATGCTGTGGTGGTGCTGAGTGATGCTGTGGTGGTGCTGAGTGATGCTGTGGTAGCGCTGAGGGATGCTGTTGTGGTGCTGAGTGATGCTGTGGTGATGCCGAGTGATGCTGTAGTGGTGCTGAGTGATGCTGAGGTGGTGCTGAGTGATATTGTTGTGGCACTGAGTGATGCTGTGGTGGTGCTGAGTGTGCTGTGGTGGTGTTGAGTGATGCTGTGATGGTGCTGAGTGATGCTGTGGTGGTGCTGTGTGATGCTGTGGTGATGCTAAGTGATGCTGTTGTGGTGCTGAGTGATGCTGTGGAGGTGCTGAGTGATATTGTTGTGGCACTGAGTGATGCTGTGGTGGTGCTGAGTGATGCTGTGGTGACACTGAGTGATGCTGAGGTGGTGCTGAGTGATATTGTTGTGGCACTGAGTGATGCTGTGGTGATGCTGAGTGATGCTGTTGTGGTGCTGAGTGATGCTGTGGAGGTGCTGAGTGATATTGTTGTGGCACTGAGTGATGCTGTGGTGGTGCTGAGTGATGCTGTGGTGACACTGAGTGATGCTGAGGTGGTGCTGAGTGATATTGTTGTGACACTGAGTGATGCTGTGGTGGCCATAAGGGATGCTGTGGTGGTGCCGAGTGATGCTGTGGTAGTGCTGAGTGATGCTGTGGTGGTGCTGAGTGATGCTGTGGTGGCGCTGAGTGATGCTGTGGCGTGCTGAGTGATGCAATGATGGTGATAAGTGATGCTGTGGTGGTGCTGAGAGATGCAGGGGATGTGCTGAGTGATGCTGTGGTGATGCTGAGTGATGCAGTGGTGATGCTGAGTGTGCTGTGGTGGTGTTGAGTGATGCTGTGGTGGTGCTGAGTGATGCTATGGTGGTGCTGAGTGATATTGTTGTGGCACTGAGTGATGCTGTTGTGGCCCTGAGTGATGTTGTGGTGGTGCTGAGGGATATTGTTGTGGTGCTGAGTGATGCTGTGGTGGTGCTGAGTGATATTGTTGTGGCACTTAGTGATGCTGTGGTGGTGCTGAGTGATGCTGTGGTGACACTGAGTGATTCTGTGGTGGCCATAAGGGATGCTGTGGTGGTGCTGAGTGATGCTGTGGTGGTGCTGAGTGATGCTGTGGTGGTGCTGAGTGATGCTGTGGTGGCGCTGAGTGATGCTGTGGCGGTGCTGAGTGATGCTGTGATGGTGCTGAGTGATGCTGTGGTGGTGCTGAGAGATGCAGGGGATGTGCTGAGTGTGCTGTGGTGGTGTTGAGTGAAGCTGTGGTGGTGCTTAGGGATGCTGTGGTGGTGCTGAGTGATGCTGTGGTTATGCTGAGTGATGCTGTTGTGGTGCTGAGTGATGCTGAGGTGGTACTGAGTGATAGTGTTGTGGCACTGAGTGATGCTGTGGTGGTGCTGAGTGATGCTGTGGTGACACTGAGTGATGCTGTGGTGGCCATAAGGGATGCCGTGGTGGTGCTGAGTGATTTTGTGGTGGCATTGAGTGATGCTGTTGTGGCCCTGAGTGATGTTGTGGTGGTGCCGAGGGATATTGTTGTGGTGCTGAGTGATGCTGTGGTGGTGCTGAGTGATATTGTTGTGGCACTGAGTGATGCTGTGGTGGTGCTGAGTGATGCTGTGGTGAAACTGAGTGATGCTGTGTTGGCCATAAGGGATGCTGTGGTGGTGCTGAGTGATGCTGTGGTGCTGCTGAGTGATGCTGTGGTGGTGCTGAGTGATGCTGTGGTGGATCTGAGTGATGCTGTGGTGGTGCTGAGAGATGCAGGGGTTGTGCTGAGTGATGCTGAGTTATGCTGTGGAGATGCTGAGTGTGCTGTGGTGGTGCTGAGTGATGCTGTGGTGGTGCTGAGTGATGCTGTGGTGGTGCTGAGTGATGCTGTGGTGATGCTGAGTGATGCTGTAGTGGTGCTGAGTGATGCTGTGGTGACACTGAGTGATGCTGTGGTGGCCATAAGGGATGCTGTTGTGGTGCTGAGTGATGCTGTGGTGGCACTGAGTGATGCTATTGTGGCCCTGAGTGATGTGGTGGTGGTGCCGAGGGATAATGTTGTGGTGCTGAGTGATGCTGTGGTGGCGCAGAGTGATGCTGTGGTAGTGTTTAGTGATATTCTTGTGGTACTGAGTGATTCTGAGGTGGTATTGAGTGGTGCGGCTGAGTGATGCTGTGGTGGTGCTGAGATATGCAGGGGTTGTGCTGAGTGATGCTGAGTGATGCAGTGGTGATGCTGAGTGTGCTGTGGTGGCGTTGAGTGATGCTGTGGTGGTGTTGAGTTATGCTGTGGTGGTGCTGAGTGATGCTGTGGTGATGCTGAGTGATGCTGTAGTGGTGCTGAGTGATGCTGTGGTGGTGCTGAGTGATATTGTTGTGGCACTGAGTGATGCTGTGGTGGTGCTGAGTGATGCTGTGGGGACACTGAGTGATGGTTTGGTGGCCATAAGGGATGCTGTGGTGGTGCTGAGTGATGCTGTGGTGGTGCTGAGTGATGCTGTGGTGGTGCTGAGTGATGCTGTGGTAGCGCTGAGGGATGCTGTGGTGGTGCTGAGTGATGCTGTGGTGATGCCGAGTGATGCTGTAGTGGTGCTGAGTGATGCTGAGGTGGTGCTGAGTGATATTGTTGTGGCACTGAGTGATGCTGTGGTGGTGCTGAGTGTGCTGTGGTGGTGTTGAGTGATGCTGTGATGGTGCTGAGTGATGCTGTGGTGGTGCTGTGTGATGCTGTGGTGATGCTAAGTGATGCTGTTGTGGTGCTGAGTGATGCTGTGGAGGTGCTGAGTGATATTGTTGTGGCACTGAGTGATGCTGTGGTGGTGCTGAGTGATGCTGTGGTGACACTGAGTGATGCTGTGGTGGCCATAAGGGATGCTGTGGTGGTGCTGAGTGATTTTGTGGTGGCACTGAGTGATGCTGTTGTGGCCCTGAGTGATGTTGTGGTGGTGCCGAGGGATATTGTTGTGGTGCTGAGTGATGCTGTGGTGGTGCTGAGTGATATTGTTGTGGCACTGAGTGATGCTGTGGTGGTGCTGAGTGATGCTGTGGTGAAACTGAGTGATGCTGTGGTGGCCATAAGGGATGCTGTGGTGGTGCTGAGTGATGCTGTGCTGGTGCTGAGTGATGCTGTGGTGGTGCTGAGTGATGCTGTGGTGGCTCTGAGTGATGCTGTGGTGGTGCTGAGAGATGCAGGGGTTGTGCTGAGTGATGCTGAGTTATGCTGTGGTGATGCTGAGTGTGCTGTGGTGGTGTTGAGTGATGCTGTGGTGGTGCTGAGTGATGCTGTGGTGGTGCTGAGTGATGCTGTGGTGATGCTGAGTGATGCTGTAGTGGTGCTGAGTGATGCTGTGGTGACACTGAGTGATGCTGTGGTGGCCATAAGGGATGCTGTTGTGGTGCTGAGTGGTGCTGTGGTGGCACTGAGTGATGCTATTGTGGCCCTGAGTGATGTTGTGGTGGTGCCGAGGGATAATGTTGTGGTGCTGAGTGATGCTGTGGTGGCGCAGAGTGATGCTGTGGTAGTGCTTAGTGATATTCTTGTGGTACTGAGTGATTCTGAGGTGGTATTGAGTGGTGCTGCTGAGTGATGCTGTGGTGGTGCTGAGATATGCAGGGGTTGTGCTGAGTGATGCAGTGGTGATGCTGAGTGTGCTGTGGTGGTGTTGAGTGATGCTGTGGTGGTGTTGAGTTATGCTGTGGTGGTGCTGAGTGATGCTGTGGTGATGCTGAGTGATGCTATAGTGGTGCTGAGTGATGCTGTGGGGACACTGAGTGATGCTTTGGTGGCCATAAGGGATGCTGTGGTGGTGCTGAGTGATGCTGTGGTGGTGCTGAGTGATGCTGTGGTGGTGCTGAGTGATGCTGTGGTGGCGCTGAGTGATGCTGTGGCAGTGCTGAGTGATGCTGTGATGGTGCGGAGTGATGCTGTGGTGGTGCTGAAAGATGCAGTGGTGATGCTGAGTGTGCTGTGGTGGTGTTGATCGATGCTGTGGTGGTGCTGAGTGATGCTGTGGTGATGCTGAGTGATGCTGTGGTGATGCTGAGTGATGCTGCAGTGGTGTTGAGTGATGCTGTGGTGGTGCTGAGTGATATTGTTGTGGCACTGAGTGATGCTGTGGTGACACTGAGTGATGCTGTGGTGGCCATAAAGGATGCTGTGGTGGTGCTGAGTGATGCTGTTGTGGCACTGAGTGATGCTGTGGTGGCACTGAGTGATGTTGTGGTGGTGCCGAGGGATATTGTTGTGGTGCTGAGTGAGGCTGTGGTGGCGCAGAGTGATGCTGTGGTAGTGTTGAGTGATATTCTTGTGGCACTGAGTGATGCTGAGGTGGTATTGAGTGATGCTGTGGTAATGCTGAGTGATGCTGTTGTGGTGCTGAGTGATGCTGTGGTGACACTGAGTGATGCTGTGGTGGCCATAAGGGATGCTGTTGTGGTGCTGAGTGATGCTCTGGTGGCACTGAGTGATGCTATTGTGGCCCTGAGTGATGTTGTGGGTGTGCGGAGGGATAATGTTGTGGTGCTGAGTGATGCTGTGGTGGCGCAGAGTGATGCTGTGGTAGTGTTTAGTGATATTCTTGTGGTACTGAGTGATTCTGAGGTGGTATTGAGTGGTGCTGCTGAGTGATGCTGTGGTGGTGCTGAGATATGCAGGGGTTGTGCTGAGTGATGCTGAGTGATGCAGTGGTGATGCTGAGTGTGCTGTGGTGGTGTTGAGTGATGCTGTGGTGGTGTTGAGTTATGCTGTGGTGGTGCTGAGTGATGCTGTGGTGATGCTGAGTGATGCTGTAGTGGTGCTGAGTGATGCTGTGGTGGTGCTGAGTGATATTGCTGTGGCACTGAGTGATGCTGTGGTGGTGCTGAGTGATGCTGTGGGGACATTGAGTGATGCTTTGGTGGCCATAAGGGATGCTGTGGTGGTGCTGAGTGTGTGATCTGATGTTTTCCGCCACAGAACAATATATTTTTAACATTCAATGTTAAATAGTTAGTGCATGCAAGGTCTATCCAACCACAAGACAATATATTTTTAGATTTTGTCTGCAAAGCTATTGCAATGTGCTTGCAAAATCAAATTTAAACCAAAACAATCTCACTATTATTACCTTGGGTGGCCCCCCACAGCACTCTCATTTCCTTGGTTCTGATTGGTCTGCACCTCCTGCTCCTTCCTGCTTCCTTCAGGAGCTTCAGCGTCATGTCTGCCATGAAGCATGGACCTAAACCTTTCCTGTCTGTCACCAGGGTCCCTCCAGGCTCCTGCAGGTATTTATTATTAAGTGCTTGTCTCTGCAGTCAATGTCCCGCTCTTCTCCCGCTCTCTCGTGTTGTTCTATGCACCCCCATTCTGCTGTCCATTCTTGCTGCTTGCTCTCTCTTACCCCGCACTTCCCTTGTATGGCTTGTTTTATAAAATTGTCTTTTTTAATGCCCCCATTGGCCCTCCCACCAGCCACAAAAAAAATAACATTCACAAAGACAAACAGCTCTCGCAAAGCTAATTGGTTATGCTATTGTTTTCTAAAGATGTTACACATCAGCATAGGCTGCTGTGCAACATGGCTTCAAGTAAACAAAAAAAGCGAGATGATGCGGTAAACACATGCCGTGCTATAGTGCTTTGTTTTTATAACATCTTTACAAACTGCAACCTGCACTGCTGTGCAACGTCTTTAAAACACATTCACAGAGCCAAATAGCTCTCCCATGCAAAGACTTTGAGCTCTGCCCCAGATGTACCTGAAAAATATTTAAAATAGTATAACAAATATATTATATAGTATGCGAAGAATAAGAAAGGACATATTTTGAAGCTAAAGCCATACAAACTGAGGGTCGAGAGAGCTGGATGCCTAAGCTAACAAGTAAAGACATCAACATATCTGTCATAGAGTTATATAATAGGATAAAATGGAGCACACCATTTTTAAATTAGTTTTCAGCACAGAAAATGTGGCTAACACAAAAATGGTGTCAAGACTTAGCTATTGATCATTTCAAAATAGCAAGAAAACTATGTTACACAATGAACTAAATGGAAAAGTAAATCCCAAAATATGAATGACACTAGTTGGCTGGCCGCAAAGATGGGAAATAAAATAAGATGGGAAATAAGATATAAAAGTATAAAGAATGGGGGGAGAAGTGGAGGGAAATGTTGCCTCGGTGAAACATACAAACCTCGAGAACACCTTGAGAACTCCAACAACAGAACTCCACCACCCTGCTCGCCAAACTTGCCAACCTTGGACTCAAGCAGGTCGTCACAACACCCACCCACTCCGCCGGACACACGCAGCAACCTCGTCACCTTCAGCCACACCACCGAACTCCACTGGACCGACCACCGCTGCATCCACTTCTCTTTCAAGAAACACACCATGCACAACCACCCGCAACAAATCCCCCAACGCAGCTGGAACAAGGTCACCAATGACCAGCTAATCACCACTCTCGCCGAGACCCACCATCCAACCCCACTGACACCGACACAGCCGCCCGCAACTTCAGGCAATGGATCGACGACTGCGCCAACACTCTCGCCCCCATCAGGAAACCCTTAAACAGACAGGAGGGCAATCTGGTTCACCACTGACCTCCAGGCATCCATGCAGACCTTCCGAAGCTCGAGAAAAAGTGGCGCCATGAACAGACAGCGGACAACCATGCAGCCCTCAAGAACGCCAGCCCCAAGCACCACCAACTAATTCGAACCACCAAAAGGACCTCCTTCAAGGAATGCATCAACAACAACTTGCACAACAGCAAAGAGCTCTTCAACATCGTGAAAGAACTCCCCAACTCCAGCTCCAACGACATCCACGACAGTTTCAACACCCAGACCCCCCGACAACCGCCTACACTTCAGACTAACTACCTCCCCAACCACACCGGCCTCCTGCTCTCCTGGAACCATGTTAACAACAATGACACCCTCAAAATGATAAACACCTTCCACTCCGGCTCACCATCCGACCCCTGCCCTCACCACATCTTCAACAAAGCAAGCTCCATTATTGCACCCCAACTCCGGAAGATCATCAACAGCTCATTCGAGACTGCCACCTTCCTGGAGAGGTGGAAATATGCCAAGATCAATGCCCTACTCAAGAAGCCCAAGGCGGACCCAAAGGACCTCAAGAACTTCTGGCCCATCTGCCTGCTCCCGTTCCCGGCGAAAGTCATCGAGAAGACTGTCAACAGGCAACTGACCCGCTTCCTCGAGGAGAACAACATCCTGGACTCGTCCAAATCCAGATTCTGCAGCAACCACAACACCGAAACTGCCTTCATCGCCGCCACCGATGACATCAGGACCCTGCTGGACAACGGCGAGACCGCTGCGCTCATCCTCCTGGACCTCTCGGCCGCCTTCGACACCATCTGCCACCACAACCTACTCACACGCCTCACGACACAGGGATCCGTGAGAAAACCCTGAACTGGATCACCTCCTTCCTCACTGGCAAAACCCAGAGACTCTGCCTTCCCCATTCCAATCCAAAGCCACCTAGATCACCTGCGGCGTACCCCAAGGATCATCCCTCAGCCCAACCCTTTTTAACGTCCACATGGCACCACTTGCCAACATCGTCTGATCGCATGACCTCAACATCATCTCATATGCAGACAACACCCAGCTGATCCTGTCACTCACCAAGGACCCCGCCACTGCAAAATCCAACGTCCACGAAGAAATAAAGGCAGTCACAGAATGGATGAAGAACAGTTGCCTGAAACTGAACTCTGACAAGACGGAGGTACTCATTTTCGGCTCCACCCCCTCCGCCTGGGACTACTCCTGGTGGCCAGCCATGCTGGGAGCGGCACCGACACCCACAAACCACGCACGCAACCTGGGGTTCATCCTGAACTCAACACTCTCAATGACCCAGAAAGTCAATGCCGTCCCCTCATTCTTGTTTTAACACCCTCTGCATGCTGCGCAAGATCTACAGATGGATCCCCACCGGAACCAGAAGGATGGTCACCCAAGCCCTTGTCAGCAGCAGGCTGGACTACGGCAACGCCCTCTATGCGAGAACCATGGCCAAACTCCAGAGAAGACTTCAACTCATACAGAACGCCCTCTGCTCGCCTCATCCTCGACATACCCTGCCACAGCCACATCACAGCTCACCTAAGAGACCTGCACTGGCTCACAGTCAACAAAAAGATCACCTTCAAGCTACTCACCCACGCTCACAAAGCATTCCACAACACTGGACCAACACATCTCAACAAACGACTCACCTTCTACGCCCTGAACCGCGCCAGCTTCGCTCAGCTGACCTCACCCTCGCCACCATTCCACACCTCCACCGGACATCCACCGGCGACAGATCATTCTCCCACCTTGCCGTCAAGACATGGAACACCCTCCCGCTCACCTGCAACAGACCTAGGACCTGCTGACATTCAGGAGACTTCTCAAGACCTGGTTGTTCGAGCAGTAGCTGCACCCCCCCATCAGCGCCATGCCCTCAGCGCCTTGAGATCCTCACAGGTGAGTAGTGTGCTCTAATAATGATTGATTGATTGATGTTATTGAGTTGGGGTAAACAAGAACTAGTGGACAATCAAACGTTAGGCATTATCTCGACATTTGTAATACAATTAGGTTATATCAGAAATTAATGGTGCTACATGTCAGTGGTAAGAGGAATTGATAGGGGCTTGACTAACTCAAGATAGCAGTCAAGGATGATAGACAAGGATTTGTTGGCAGGGAACCAGGGGTAATGGGTGGACATAGTCGACTGTAGTCCCCTGTTGTAATGAAGCGATTCCCATCAGGCATCACTCTAAGCATTGTCTAGAGATTTCCAGGAGGAGAGATTAGTCTTGTGAGGCAATGTAAACATCAGATTTATGAGTAAGTACTCCTCCATTTACAGGAAAGAAATATGTAAAGGACTGCAGGGACCATAAAAGGAGAATGAGAAATTCCTGGGGAGTTTGGTCTGAAACATGTAATCGATAATGTTGTGAATGTTTCCCCAGAAGGTGGAAAGTGAGGGACATTCATAGCACATATGTCGTAAGTCAGCCTTCTCAGTTTAACAAATCCAAAAGTTACTATTGTCTATTAAACCTAAGTAAGCCAATCGATATAGAGTACAAAATGTCCAATGCAAGATATGTAGTTTGGTTTGGGGTATATCGGGTGTAATTATCTTCTTTAGTCTCTTTAGTGCTTTGTAAAATGCACCTGTAACACTATTCACCTTTTATTTTTTTGACTGATTCTCAGTTCAGAAAACCAAGGTGCAAACAATATGTGTTTGTTAGGCAAACACTAAAGGCCTGATTACGAGTTTGATGGTGCGGGAGCAGGACCACCCTGCTCCCGCAACGCCAAACCCATAGTTGAACCGCCCGGCAGATTAAGAGTTTTCCCCTGGTCTGGTGAGTGGTTCTTTGTCATACCCATGGTGGTGCCTCTGAAATAGACACCGCCTTTGAAATGTCAAAATCAGTACCTGCACGGCATGGACTGTTGTAGTCCATGCTGTGCAGGTACTGGGGAGCATGCACACAGGGGGGAACAACATGTGCCCCTGCATGCATCCCCAGCCCCAAAGCAACAGGGGGTCCTGTAGAGCCCTCTTAGTTTTCTTTCCACAACGGTTTTCATGGAGGTGGACCCTCCATTAAAATCGTGGCATAGGGGAAACTAGTAATAAGCTTGGCAGGACCGCAGCAGCCCCGCCAAGCATATTGTGGGCCCAAGACCGCCACACCACCACCAGGGATCAGGTCCCAGGGTGACCCGACTGCTCTAGTTGTAATATGGTGGTCGGAAGACGATCACACGCCTGCAAGTCTAGCATAATTAGCCCCTAAGTACTGGCTAGCTGACTGGACACCTAAGGGCTTTTGTTAGGGTGATGTGCAACATCTTAAAAAAAACATTATCAAAGCCAAATAGCTCTCATACACCTATTTGGCTTTGCTAATGTTCTGTAAAGATGTTGGCTGCAGTGCATCATGGTTTACAGTGAACTAAAAAGTGATATGATGCAATTAATTTTGGCTTCACCATAGTGCTTTCTTTTTATTTACTTTAAGTCATGTTGCACAGCAGCCCGCGCTTTCTATAAAACCATTCACAAAGCAAATAATTCTTGCATTTTAACATTTATTTTACTAATGTTATAAAAAAATTACATTATGACCCTCCATGCAATAAACTGTTAGAAAGTTTATTGCATGGAGGGTCATAATTCAATTTATTATAGCTGACAACTCACCAAATCAACAAATAAATACTTCATTAGCTACCAATACCACCAAATGTCATGAGCATCCCATGCAAAGACTGAGACTCTTTCCCAGATCTAAATGACAAATATTTAAAATAGTTTAGCAAACATATTACGTGGTCACTAAAGAATAAGAAAGGCGATAGTTGAGGCTAAATCCATAGAGACAGAGCTTCAGGAGAGCTGGATGCATAAGCCGCGAGACAAAGACGTAAAAATGCCAGGTGTCTGAGGTAGAGTTATAATGAAATAAAAAAGGAACACACAGATTAAAATCAAATCCTACATAGTCTGGCATCCGTCGCAGTACAGTAAGAGGACTCTGCTTTGGAAAGTTTATTCAATCCATTGGAAGTGTAACATAAGCCTACAGATATTCAGAAGGATTTCATTGTTTGTTTTAATGTATGTGAGAATATAAAAATCACTAGTAAACTACCAACACAGAACAAATCCCTGACTTGTTGAAAATAAATGTTGTTGTGCAAGGGCACAAATCCAGAGCTGTTTGATGCAACCATAACACTATGGACCTTTATGTTTTTTCGGCTGAATTTTCTCCCTGTTCAGAACACCGAGGTACAAACTAAGAAGGTCATTAGGATCGTGGACGGACTTGAGTCCGTCCGTGACCCCAGAGTATGAGGGAACGTCCGCATGGGCTGCGGCGTTCCCTCTGTGCAGATTAGGATGTGACCGCCAGGATGGCGGTCACATCCTCAATATTTAACATTGCGGCGGGAGCAGCTTCAAGCTGCACCCGCCGCAATGTTAAAAATGCATGCACAGCATTTGCGTGCACAAAGCGGCAGGCACAGCGCGGTGCCTGCTGCATTGTGCACGCAAATGCAGGGGGGTACCATAGGTACCCCCCATGTGCACCCCCCACCGCCCCTTCACCCAGGGGGCCCGCAACGGGCCCCCGAAGTGAAGGTCCGTATGCTTTTCCACGGCGGAAAAGCCGCCGTGGAAAAGCATAGAATTGCGGCATCCTAATATGCCTGGCGGTGTCTGATAGACACCGCCAGACATGTTAGTGCTTTTCCGCCGCGGTCGGAAGGCGACTGCGGCGGAAAAGCTGCAGACAGAATATCAGACCCACCAGCCATCCTAATTTGGCGGTGGGTCTGTGGAGGCTCCGCAGCGGTTTTCCTGCATCCTCCGGGCCGGCGGTGGCTTCCGCCGGCCCGGAGGATGCGGGAAATCCTCAATCATAATTAGCCCCTATATGTGCTTGCTAGGCAAAAACTATGGGGCATATTTAGAAGGAGCTTGCACCGCTCCTGTGTAATTGTTTTTGATGCAGCGGTGGCACTTTCTTTGCTCATATTTACAAGGTGATGCTTCTAGGCAGATGCATCACTTTTCGTTGGCCTGCGTCAATTTTTACCTTCATCAAAATTGCCTGCTTCGGGGACTTTTAAAATACGCAAGGTAGGCCTTCCCACCTAAAATTGTCCACTGAAACTGATAGAGTGATATTTATGACATTTTGCTAAAGTGAGGCTTCTTCGGGAAGCTGGCCGCTGAGCTGGAGATGCATCAAAATTCCTACATCTCTACAACCCAGGCATAGGAATGACACATTGGGAATGGCATAGGTATCTGAGCATCTGAGGTGACTTGAAACCGTGTAATCTGCAATAAAGTCACATCCCCTCAATGGGTAAGTCCACAGATAAGGTAGGCAACACAGTAAACATTACATCACACTCCATCGCAGACTTGTATGCACTCACATTGTACTTTCATATAATATGTGACACATACGTAGGCGTAGTGGTACACATAAGTACTCTATGTCAACTTGTATCTGTGACATCCAGGTCCAATGTAATAGAATGCAAATGATGAGTTTTTCAACTTTTATTACTTTATTACTTTGGTCCCTACACATGAGGCTACTCGCATCAGTCAAAAGTGGCACATCACCTCTGATTTTTGAAGGATTTCTGTGGCTGTGTCAGTCTTATGACCATCTACAGCAATGCACCACTTTTGGGTTGGAGGCCTTGCAGCATCCTACCCAAGAATCAGTCAGAATTCCTGACGAATTATTGGGACCTTGCGCCATGGAGCCCCGTATTAAAAATATGGCGCATCCATGGTGTAGTAAGGTTTTTTGATGCAGGTGCATGCAATCTTGATGCATCGCTACCTTGGCGGAGAGATGCGTCATTTCTTGTAAATAAGGCCTAAGTTCTGGCTAGCTAACTGAACACCTAAGGGCTCTTGTTGAGAAGCTGAATTTCTATACTGGGAATGAACTCTGCCTCCTCTCTTTTGCTTTACATAATCTATATTTTACTCCTTATCTGGATCTCACACGCCACAGAGTGACAAAATGCAGTTAATATATGAAAGACATGAATTCTTAAGGGGCATTTGTCTCGAGTACAGTGACTTCCCACTAGATCACCAGTCGAGTGGATCAGAACCTCTTTCCCAATGGGGCCACTGTCTGCATCCTGTATTAAATGTATAGAGTTAATAGAGAAATGCATGGAATGGAACTGGTTAACATATCATGCCAGCTATAGTCCTTTTACTCATACTTCCCCAGGAAAGTAGCCAACAGAAATGTCCCCTCCTTGAGTGGCTGGTAATCTTAAGTTTAAAATGAAGTTCTCTACTCGTTTGGAGCTGGGTAACAACAGCTCCACTAAATTTAATATGGACTAGGCATGTGCATTCAGTACTTTCAAGCAATATATTCTGAAAATCTGCTTGGAACTTAAGAGTACTGCCTGCACACTCAACAAGTGGGGACCACGACTTCGGTGCAGGCAGTGGTGGTGCGGCAACTTCACAGAGATGCGCCGGTTCTGAAGTGACGCTTGAAGTCGATGCATCGATTTCTTGGATGCAGCACCAGAATGACCTCCAAGGCCCCAGGTCTCGGTTTGGCCTCACTCGGCAGGTCAGAACTCACAACAGAGAAGCCCAGGTGCTGGTAGCAAGATGCAGGTGAAATCTTTGATGGCTCTGAGACTTCCAACAGGAGACAAGCTCAACTCAAGCACTTGGAGAAACTTAAGAAATCAGGATGCAGAGAGTAAAGGTCAGTCCGCTCACTCCCAGGCAAGAAGCAGTAGACAGCAGTAAATCACAACAAAACATACAGCAAAGTAGCAGTCCCTCCTGGCAGTCCAACAGCTCTTCATGTTCTCCGTCCAGAAGTGTTGCTGTTTCTACTGTACACCCATTTTGGCCTTTGAAGTAGGGACATTTTAAAGGAAGGTCTTTGTAGTGCACTAGGCACTGCCCTTCCTGGCCCTGGCTCCAGCCACACTACGGGGGGGGGGTAGCAGTTCTTTGTGTGGGGACAGACAAAGCCCTACTCAGGTGCAAGTGTCAACTCCTTCCACCACTCTAGCTCAGGCAGACCCATCGGCCTCTTGATGGGTCATAAGGATATGCAGGGCACATCTTAGCTCCCTTTGTCTGTGCCTGTCCAGAGTGAATTCACAAAGCCCAACCATCATCCAACCTCGATGTCTATTCTAGGGACTGGCAGAGGCACAGAATTATTAAAGTAAGAAAACGCCAACTTTCAATAAGTGGCATTTTTCAGACTTCACATTTAAAAACCAACTTCACTAAAAGATTTGTTTTTAAATTGTGAGTCCAGAGACACCAGACTCCAATTTTCTATCTGCTCCAATTGGAGGATACACCTGTAAAGGGTTACAAGGTAGATCCAATGCTAACCCATGGGAGAGATAGACCTTACTGTAGTGCAAAATGGATTTAGCAGTTTTCAGTTTCAGAACAAGTGAAACTCACAAGTACATGTCTTACCTTTTAAATACATTGCACCCTATCCACAGGGCTACCTAGGGCCTACCTCAGGGGTGCCTTACATGTAGTAAAAGGGAAGTTTTGGGCCTGGCAAGTAGGTGAACTTGCCAGGTCGACATGGCAGTTAAAACGACACACACAGGCCCTGCAGTAGCAGGCCTGAGACAGGTTTGAAGGGTTACTCATGTGGGTGGCACACGCAGTACTGCAGGCCCTCTTGTAGCATTTGATTTATAGGCCCTTGGCACATGTACTGTACTGTACTAAGGACTTATCAGTAAATCAAATATGCCAATCATGCAAAAAACATATGCCATTACATTTTAGACACAAAGCACATGCGCCTTAGCACTGGTCAGCAGTGGTAAAGCGCCCACAGTCCTCAATTCAGCAAAAAGAAAGTCACAAACAGAGGAGGAAGACGACAAAACGTTTGGAGATAACCCTGCAAAAAAAGGCCCTTTCCAACAGTGACCAACACACTACCAAGAGTGTGAAGCAAAACAATGTTGACTCTCAAGCAAATGAAATAAACTTCCACTACTGCTTGATAATTAAATGGTTGTATGACAGTATATTAAAGAAAAATAATATTGTGACCGTATATTTAAACAGTAAAGACACAAATGTCAATGACAAATATATCGAAGAAATAATATCTAAAATACAACATTGTAAACAAAAATAAAGAACTAATAAACAATGCCTATTCATTAAAACTAGTAAAAAGTAACACCATCACAAAAATCAAAATACTGAACACCAGAAAATTGGTATAAATAAAACAAATGATATTACATTAAATATGTACATACATATATAAACATTAGTCAAAGTAAAATGAATATACATTAAATATATAACAAAAGCACTAATTAACATTCACTTATATGTTGCAAAAACATAACTCTAACTAGTTTACAACCAACCTTAATTAAATTACCAAATCAACCTAAAAACAGTTAGCAAATGAAAATTCTCTTTTCAAATAAAAAAAAACAACAGTATAAAAAGGCTACAAAAATGCACAACAAAATGCTTCCTGAAAAGAATTAGAAGTAGTTGAAACATTAGGGAATATAATCATCCTCCTAAAATTACTGAAATAGAAGTCACAAATAGTTTACTGATCTTAAAATACGGTAGTATGTGCTCACATGAGCCAACAGGAATGATCATTAAAATATTATATTAAATGTTCCGAAGCCAGCAACAGATAAACTCCCTAACTTACCAACCCTAAGAGGATTAATTGTCAGAAGACTCAGAACAGCCAGAGAACCCCCAGTAGCACCTAAAAATTATTTAGACATAAACATATTCCAGCACTTACTTATCACACATACAAGGCACATTTTTAATATAGGACAACCTCATGATAAAACATTATCATTTATAATGTCAATAATAACCTACTAACCATAACAGAATGTAACACATGGATGGCACTTTTTAGTCACACCCTCCACTATTCAGTCAAATTTACGCAATACATTGTCAATATAAAAACACATACATCAACTAGTGTATGTACTGCTACCTAACAAACAAATGACATACTAACACATAAAAAAGGACAAACTGACTTTAATCTACAAAAAATAATAATAGATTTTGAACAGGAAATACTTTTGACCAGCCTTACAAGTTACCCAAACACTGCAATTCAGGGTGTTACTATCACTGTACTTAGAGCATATGGATGCCTCTACAAAAATCCATGTTGTCTATAGGATATGCAACTAACCTATAATTTGCACATACAATGAAAAAGATAAAACTTTAGTTTATGTCCCTGTAACAGGAATCACTAAATATTTTGAAATGCTAATTGAATCCCCCTAGTAACAACAAGAAACAAAACTTGCTCTAATAATGGTTTATTTTGAGGACATTTGGGTTGGACCTCTGCATTGATAAGACCATAGACTCTAACCCAAGTATATTAGTCTATGGTGGAATGTCTATGACAGCACCATGTCACAAGAAGAAAAGGCAAATAATGAATTGAAGGGTGGCACAATTCCTTCCAGGGAACACCTTGAAGAAGCCTGTCTACGCTTATCAATTCCAAGAAATATTTTTAAAAAAGAACAAATTTACCAAGTGCTAGGAATGGAACAATCCCTAAGGCAGCTCAAGCCAATACTCTACAAACAAACTAAACAAATGTATGAACTCCAATGCAAGGTAAAAGTCTTTGCTAACAACCCAGGACTACCATATGTAGCGTCAATCACAAGAAACCTACTTTAAAAAAACACACTACATGAAAGAGCATTTACACTCCCTAAAACACACACACCCATACTTTATAAATGGTGGCGTGGAGGTGGCTGACCAGTCACCACCGCAACACTGGTCCAACCACCCAGTTATGACTTGGGCGGTCGGACAGTAATTGGACCGCCAGCTCCACCAGGGAATCACCACTCCCGGTCAGTGGCGTGGCCGTTAGGGGCTATGTAGAATGCAGGTGGTGCCGCTGCGGCACCACCATGCTCATACAAGTTTCAGGACAGCCAGCGGTTTCATGGAGGTCTTTACTCCATGAAAATGCTGATGGTGATGAAACAAAGGAGACCCTGCAGGGCCCTGTGTACCCCCTCAGCTGGTTCCTGCATAACAAGGACTTTCGAGTCCATGCTGTGCAGGAACCCCATGTGACGTTCTCATTGCATTGCCTCTTTCAAAGGCACGGCTGCCTTTGAAAGACATACTACAGTCTGACCGCCACGCCACCCGCCCATCAGACCAAAAAAATGGTCGGAATCTGGCAGACAGGCGGCAGTGACCTTTAGCGGAGTGGTGGTGTGGCGGTTGGCACCACCCCTGCCAAAAGTCACAATTGGGCCCTTAGAATATACACTCAAATGCAAATAAACAATACATTTCCCAATGAGGACAAGGGAATAGAGTAAATGAACTAACACATACTACACTAAAAAACAATACACTAAAATAACATCTATTTGCAATGACTAACCTAACTCTAAACATCTCCTCCCTACTACTAAACCCTTAGAAAATAAATGTAAAATAGCCTTACCTGGACGGGAGACCAGTAGCAACTGTGAGCAAGTAACTTTGATTACAAACTTGATGAACAGATCAAAATGATTAAGAAAGAGTAAAAAATGATAGAAACTGGGAAAAATAGTGGAAAAATCAAAAATCAAATGATAACTTCCCTCCTAAAGAAATCAATGTTTAAAAAGTATTTTCTTTGGTAATGTATATACATTAATGTTACAAATGTTTTTTTAAAGTATGTATTAAAAAATGTATGAAATAATTTATCCAAATATATATAATTAAATTATTGATAAAAATATAAAGCTATTTTTGTATAAAAAAAAGTTAGTAATGAAAAAATACATTTATGATATAACTATATGTACACTATTAGAACATATGTGTAATTAGAATTAAAAAACTTTCTTTAGAAATAAAAAATCTAATTATTGAAAAATAATTAAAAGTCAAAATGGTACATATTAAGAAAGATATACCATGTTGTACTGATATAAAAAATACAAACACATGCTTACAGTTTTTTGATATACGATTCACTATTTCTAATAAAACCTTAACCAAATTGGAAAAGGGATAATACTTTTGGCAAAGTCTATATTACACTCACATTTCAAACTTCAAAACATTGGGGAAAATTGATTTTAGGGGCATGGGCAGATTTACAATTCGAAACTCCAAATTGAACAACATTGGAAAAGTATTAGCTTTCAGGGGAATGGTCAATTTACCACTCCTACTCCAAACTTAACCACATTTGAGAAATTGTTGGCCTTTGGGGATAGAAAGGGTCAGTTTTACTTCTCCAACTCCAAACTTAACCACAACTAGGTATGGGCAAATTTTGCAAATCTCGCGTTCGCGAATTTTGCGGATTTGCGAACTCGCAATCCGCAAAATCCGCGAATTCTCGCGAATTTGCAGATTTTTTTTTTTTATGTTCGCACGGGTTTCTGCAAGTTCGCGAGGGTTTTGTACAATTTCGCAAATTGCGAAATTGTACAAAACGCGTGCGAACTTGCAGCAACCCGTGCGAACACAATTATATGAAGAGAAAGAAGCTCCTGGTCACAGGAACAGCACGGGGATTGCGCTCATGAAAGTCAAGGATGCAAAGGCCTCTACCCAGCATCACAGCTGATTTTCCACAGTAGATTTGGGAAGAGGAACACCTGTCCCGCCTCGAAGACGCTCATGATTGTTTTTGGGCTAATGAATGAGTCACTGATTTTGAGCATCAACTAGTTCGAGCGACCATGCAAAGGCCCCCCTCTACCCAGCATCACAGCTGATTTTCCACGGTAGATTTGGGAAGAGGCACACCTGTCCAGCCTCGAAGAATCTCATGATTGTTTTTGGGCTAATGAATGAGTCACTGAATTTGAGCATCAACTAGTTCGAGTGACCATGTGTGTGTTACTATGCAATCGCCCTGAAGGGCGCAGGGGTCCCTTGAGTGACCTGTGTAAGGCTGTGCCTGTAACTATTTTACAATGGCGCCAGCAAGCTGCCAGCGCCGTTGTAAAATAGTTACAAAGTTAGCTTGCACAGGAAGCACTTAGATAAAATAAAGCAGCACCTGCTTCGTTTTATCTAGTGGTTCCTGTGCAAGCTAACTTTGTAACTATTTTACAACGGCGCTGGCAGCTTGCTGGCGCCATTGTAAAATAGTTGCATGAGTGGGGGTTCAACTTTTGAACCCGTTACGCTCGCGGATTTTTTTTTGCGGATTTTGCGGGAAATCCGCAAAATTCGCGGATTTCCCCAAAATCCGCAAAATCCGCGAGCGTAACGGATTTCCCGCTCATGCTTAACCACAACAGGGACAGTCCAAAGTTAACAACATTGGGGAAAGTGATTGTTGCACTTTGTGGATGTCATATTTACTATTTTACTATTGCCATTCCAAACTTAACCATATTGAGGAAAGTGTTGAATTTTGATAAGAGGGGGGCAGATTTAATATTCCAATTCTAAATTTAAACACATTGTGGAAAGTGTTAGACTTCCGGGAGGAGGGTCAGATTTACTATTCTAACTTTAAACGTAGCTACATTTGAGGAGGTTTTGGACTTGGGGTAGGCAGATTTACTATACACACTCAAAACTTAACCACACTGGAGAAGGTGTTGGACCTTCAGGGTGGGGGGGAGATTTACTATACCCAGTCTAAACGTAACCACATCAGGCAAAGTTGCAGACTATGTGGGGTTCAGATTTGTTATTCCAAACTTAACCACATTGCGGAAACTGTTGTACTTTGTAGGGGTCAGAATTGCTATTCCCACTCCAAAACGTAACCACATTGAGAAATGTAAGGGATCTGGGACAGAGGTTAGAGGTTTAGATTTTCTATTCAAACTCCAAACTTGACCACAATAGGGAAAGTGTTGAATTGGAAGGGGTAGATTTATTATTCCTACTCTAAACTTAAACAAATTGTGAAAATGTTGGACTTTTGAGGATTCCAGTTTACTATTCCCACTCCAAACTTAACCACATTGAAGAAAGTGTTAGACTTAGGAGACAGATTTCCTACTCCAACTTCATACTTAACCAGATGACGAAAAGTGTTGGACTTTGGAGGGTTTCAGATATACTCTTCCAACTCCAAACTAATGCACATTGGGAAAAGAGTTGGACTTTGGGGGAAGAAGGGGGTCATATTCACTATTCCCACACCAAACATAAGCACACAGGGAAAAGAGCGGTAGTTATAGGTTACTGAATAATTGTTCCATAAAATGATAGTACACATTATACTGAAAATAATAGATTAAAGAAAACCATTTAAATTAACAACAAAAAAACAAATAAGCCACATGTCATGAATCTGGGAAATTAGGAGTATTACCAAACAATTGCAAAAATTAAATTTTAAAAATTGGTATAATTTCAAAATGTATAACATTTATATTTAAAAAAAGTTGTAATTAAAAAATGAATTAATAATAAAAAATAACTTACATGCTTAACTTCTAATAAGAAAGATATATGCTGATTTCAAAAGCACTTTATTTAAAACCCAAAAATATATTTAAATGACTGACATTTATTTCATTTAATTTATTAATAACAAAATGCATTTAAAAAAACAAAACCTGCATTACAATATTTATATAAAAAGATTTTCCATAAATACCATCAAACACATGAAAAAATATTTAAAGATATAATTTCATAGAAGCTAATTTAATATGTATATTTTTTAATTAATTAATGCAACAATTTTAATCCTAACAAATTTATGAAATGTAATCTTTGAAATGTACTCCCTACTCTATTCCCCTATTAACGGAACATTTAGATGATAAAATTATTGCACAAAAAATACAAACATTTAAAAAATAAATACCTTAACGCAAAGAATACACATAATGTAGATAAAAATGATGTAAATTACAACAATATAAAGCAATTAATGAATGCTTGTATCTAACATCCAAGAGCACCCAAAATGTCTGCAGATGTAAAGACCACACATCTGAAGTTCAATGTTTGCAAACTATGGGCCCCATTAGGATGGCAGGTGGATCATTCCCGCCGGGCCGGCGGTAGCCACCTCTGACCCGGCGGGGGCGATCCGCCCGCTATCCTTGCTGCAAAGATCCCCCGCCATATTACCATGGATGGGGGTCCGCAGCAGACGGAAAGACCGTCCAACGCTTTTCCCCCCGGTCGACAAGTCGTCCGGGTGGAAAATGGATCAATATGGTGGCAGTGTCTGTTAGCCACCGCCAGCCATATTAAGATGTGGGCGGGAACATGCCTTTCCGTGGCAGCAATTGCCGCCACGGAAGGCATACAGGGATTTCTTGTGGGGGCCTGTTGTGGGCCCCCAGGTACTCTGGGAGGTGGGGGGTGCACATGGGGGATACCTATGGTACACCCCTGCATTTCAATGTACAACGTGGTCGACACCGTGCGGGCCTGTCACGTTGTGCATTGAAAAGCACAACATGCATTTTTGGCATTGCGGCGGGCGGTGCTTTCACCGCCCGCCACAATGTTAAAAATGCGGGATGCGCCCGTCATTGTGGTGGGCGCATCCTAATGGGATGTACGGGACCGCCACACCCTTAGCGGGTGGTCCCATTTCCCACTGATATGGCGGGCCGACTAATGTACCCCCATGTATTAAGATTTTGGATTCAACTAGGGTGTGCAAAATCTCTATATTTTTAACTACATTTTACAAAATGTTCAGAAATTTACAAGAAATTTTATTAAATTCATCTCCAAGTTTATCACAGAAAAATTGCACTTGAGGACATACATACATGAACCAAAATTCATAAAATTTTGCAAAACGTGTGTATCATACAATTCACTGCGTGAAAAACAAGGACCCCCTGATATGGATCAAGCTCCTGGGTCAGGGTAAATAATATGTGTAAAGTAACGCACCCAGGCAGACAAACTAATTACTGGCACTAATTAAATGGCAAAACAAACCACAATTAATAACGGTATACAACTGTTTTAGCATATAAAGTACATTTTAATTTGGTCCAAAAAAACGAACATATGATAAAATCATTAAATCAGTGATAAGACTTAATAAAACATTTTTGCATTGTTTCATATGCATTCATTGATAAAAGAGATATGAGAATTTTTTATAAATCATGGATGGTTTCCTATCAACGCGTTTCGACACGAGGGCCGTGTCTTCATCAGGACTTTACCATCATGGTGCTGTAAAATAATATAAACAAATTTTACTAAATAGTCTCTCTATGCTAAAACAGGTGACAATTATACAGCACTTGGACGCCCACTGGGCAGCAACCGCGCTATATAAATAACAATACAATACAATACAATACAAGTACAGTTTACCAAATTTCTAAGGCCAGTAGATAATACAAAAACACGTGATGTACCGCCTAACTGTTAGTTCAGTATAACAATAATATCATCAAGACATATTTGCATTGGCGTGGATGAAAACAATGGAAACAATTCAATTTTGATTTTAAATCTCCTGTAAAAACATTTCCAAAGTTGAACAATATATATATGGTTGATTTTCATAATCTGTCTCAGTACCATAAGTAGCTGACATGTCGTATATATTAGTCCAACATTTGGAGCGTAAAACATTTGGAATAAATTGATAGATGTCTCACAGAAAAGAAAGGACAGCAAAAAAGTTTAAGGGAGACAGTACATGATGAAAAACAAAAAGAGGGGGTGTGTTTATTTATTTTTCCTGTCGAATGTTACATTATTTAGAAATCGAGAGGAAAAAATGGGGGCTATGGATGTTTTCCATCAATGGGAAGCACCGAAACAAAGATATGTTTTTGATATGATGTGTTCTTTCCTTCGCGAACAATGGGAAGATGGTGAGGTAGGACAAGCTCCGCCTGAGTTGTACCGTATACGTTCTGAGTTTGCGAAAGGGACTGTTGTGGGTGTTGAGGTTGAGAAAGCAGTTGCGACGTTGTTGTCGTTTAGGAGTGAATCTCCTTCTCAGCGACTGTTTGAGCCTCATCCGTCAGTTAGGAGGAAGGCACATCAATATCGGATGCGTAAGGTTCCTCCAGTTTGGAGACCTGGTGATGCAACTGCTCAGCCACCTATTCAGCCACACTTTCAGCGTGTCTGGGTGCATGTTCCTTGGAAGCGTGCTGAAGTTTTAGCTCTTAAGCAGACTTTGCCTGATCTGCGCAAAAATCCAGCAGGGTTTTATAAGGAGCTATCTCAAACTGCGTATTCATGTATCATGAATCTGGCCGATATAGATATGTTGTTTGGGAATGTTGTTCCACAGCCTATTTGGGGAAAGATTCGTCATTCGGATCATGCGCAGGAATTAGGTGATACATGGAATAATCTTAGAGCTGCAGATACTAGACAAGTAGGTGGTGCTAAGCCTGAAGATATGATTGCTGATCTCCCTGGTAGGACTATTGATTATATGAAGACGTTGATGCCTGCTTTGCGTGTTAATTGGGACAAGTTGTCTGCGTGCAAACAGAAGAAAGATGAAACTGTGTCCGACTTTTTCACTAGGTTTGAAGAGACCTTTGTAGACCACAGTGGTCAGGACATGAGTACCGAAGGTGGTCAAAGGTTGTTCGTTGACAAATTTGTTCATAATTTGCTTTCAGAATTGTGTAATAGGTTGAAGGATTCTGAGAGTGCTTGGGCCGTTTCTACGTCAGAGCAGATTTTGGCTACTGCCCAGTACTATGAGAATAGGAACAAGGATGAGATACAGAAAGCGGATAAGAAGACTAAGGAATTGAAGACTAAAGTTCTTCTACAGCAAGCTTATCCGCCCCATAATAATAAGCGCGATTATCAGCAACCTCAGCAATATCAGAGAAACTCGCAGAGGTTCGAGTCTTCTCAACAGCGTTTTCCCGTTAAGCGTGGGCGGAAAATCCGTTCCGCTCGCGGATTTTGCGGATTTTCGGGAAATCCGCAATCCGCGAGATTTGCGGATTTCCCGCAAAATCCGCAAATTCGCACGCAGCGGATTTTTTTGGCGGCGCGCGGCGTTGGTGATACAATTTTTGCGGCGCGCGGCGTTTATCATCGTTTGCCGAGTTGTTTTTTTCGATAGTTTGCGAGTGCTGCGCCATTTTGGATCTTGCTGTGTGATCCCGCGGGAATTGGCGAGCGCGATTACGTCATCGCGGCTTGCCAGCAATAGTTTGTCAACGCGAGTACGACGAGATCACGTCTCGCGGTACTTCGCAATTGCGAGATTTGAGATGCGGCGAGCGAAAATATAAATTTGCAATTCTGCACAAGAAATCCACCAGCAAGCAGCATAAACCTTCTAGAAATGATGATTTTTATGTGAATAACTCCTTAGTTTGACATTTGCCTGCACTTTTTTAGCGAGGAGTCCATTTTGGGGAGGGGGGCAGGGGGGTGGGAGGAAGGAAGTGCCCCATAGTCTTCAACTTCCTGTTCCTGTTCAGCAGGCTCCTCCCAGTGCTTTGTCCATCTCCTGGTCACTTTTCATTCGGATGTGGACCTGGAAGGATTACTTTTTGTGGATGCTGCTGGATCTTTGGATTTGAGGCCTTTTTGACTTTCTTTGGATCACTGTTGGATTAGAAATTTTACAAGTAAGTTTGTTTGGGGCATTACAGTTGCTGCAACTAAAATTTTGGGATTTTCGATTTTTGGGCTGTTTTGGGGCCTTTTCCCCAGGGGTACTCAGTGGTGGGTGGACTGATTCTTTCTGTGGGTTGTCTTGAACTTAAACATCATGGAGGCCATAGATGAATTGGGATTGTGCTGATTTTTCTGTGTTTTTCGATTTTTTTTTTTTGTAAAATTTTGTGTTTTTCGATTTTTGACCTGTTGTTGGGGCCTTGACCAGGGGTAGTGAGTGGTGCATGGGCCTAGTCTTTCTGTGGGCTGTCTTGAATTTAAACATCATGGAGGCCATGGATGGAATGGGATTGTGCTGATTTTGCAGTGTTTTTCGATTTTTGGGGGTGTTCATGGGGAGGGACATGCCATGTGGCTGGTGGCCATTTTGAGTGCAGCTACAGGCACTGGCCATGTGCTGGCAGGCAAGTGGCCATTTTGAATGCAGGCTTTGTTGTTAGGCCTCCAACCATTTTGCCTACTTTTCAACCTTTATTTATGCCCAGGGGTAGTGAGTCTTGCATGGGCCTAGTATTTCTGTGGGTTGTCTTGAATTTAAACATCATGGAGGCCATGGATTGAATGGGATTGTGCTGATTTTGCAGTGTTTTTCGATTTTTGGGCCTGTACTTGTGGCCTTTTCACCGGGGGTATTTGAGTCTAGCATGGGCCTAGTCTTTCTGTGGGCTGTCTTGAATTTAAACATCATGGAGGCCATGGATGGAATGGGATTGTGCTGATTTTGCAGTGTTTTTCGATTTTTGGGCCTGTACTTGTGGCCTTTTCACCAGGGGTATTTGAGTCTAGCATGGGCCTAGTCTTTCTGTGGGCTGTCTTGAATTTAAACATCATGGAGGCCATGGATGGAATGGGATTGTGCTGATTTTGCAGTGTTTTTCGATTTTTGGGGGTGTTCATGGGGAGGGACATGCCATGTGGCTGGTGGCCATTTTGAGTGCAGCTACAGGCACTGGCCATGTGCTGGCAGGCAAGTGGCCATTTTGAATGCAGGCTTTGTTGTTAGGCCTCCAACCATTTTGCCTACTTTTCAACCTTTATTTATGCCCAGGGGTAGTGAGTCTTGCATGGGCCTAGTATTTCTGTGGGTTGTCTTGAATTTAAACATCATGGAGGCCATGGATTGAATGGGATTGTGCTGATTTTGCAGTGTTTTTCGATTTTTGGGCCTGTACTTGTGGCCTTTTCACCAGGGGTATTTGAGTCTAGCATGGGCCTAGTCTTTCTGTGGGCTGTCTTGAATTTAAACATCATGGAGGCCATGGATGGAATGGGATTGTGCTGATTTTGCAGTGTTTTTCGATTTTTGGGCCTGTACTTGTGGCCTTTTCACCAGGGGTATTTGAGTCTAGCATGGGCCTAGTCTTTCTGTGGGCTGTCTTGAATTTAAACATCATGGAGGCCATGGATGGAATGGGATTGTGCTGATTTTGCAGTGTTTTTCGATTTTTGGGGGTGTTCATGGGGAGGGACATGCCATGTGGCTGGTGGCCATTTTGAGTGCAGCTACAGGCACTGGCCATGTGCTGGCAGGCAAGTGGCCATTTTGAATGCAGGCTTTGTTGTTAGGCCTCCAACCATTTTGCCTACTTTTCAACCTTTATTTATGCCCAGGGGTAGTGAGTCTTGCATGGGCCTAGTATTTCTGTGGGTTGTCTTGAATTTAAACATCATGGAGGCCATGGATTGAATGGGATTGTGCTGATTTTGCAGTGTTTTTCGATTTTTGGGCCTGTACTTGTGGCCTTTTCACCAGGGGTATTTGAGTCTAGCATGGGCCTAGTCTTTCTGTGGGCTGTCTTGAATTTAAACATCATGGAGGCCATGGATGGAATGGGATTGTGCTGATTTTGCAGTGTTTTTCGATTTTTGGGCCTGTACTTGTGGCCTTTTCACCAGGGGTATTTGAGTCTAGCATGGGCCTAGTCTTTCTGTGGGCTGTCTTGAATTTAAACATCATGGAGGCCATGGATGGAATGGGATTGTGCTGATTTTGCAGTGTTTTTCGATTTTTGGGGGTGTTCATGGGGAGGGACATGCCATGTAGCTGGTGGCCATTTTGAGTGCAGCTACAGGCACTGGCCATGTGCTGGCAGGCAAGTGGCCATTTTGAATGCAGGCTTTGTTGTTAGGCCTCCAACCATTTTGCCTACTTTTCAACCTTTATTTATGCCCAGGGGTAGTGAGTCTTGCATGGGCCTAGTATTTCTGTGGGTTGTCTTGAATTTAAACATCATGGAGGCCATGGATTGAATGGGATTGTGCTGATTTTGCAGTGTTTTTCGATTTTTGGGCCTGTACTTGTGGCCTTTTCACCAGGGGTATTTGAGTCTAGCATGGGCCTAGTCTTTCTGTGGGCTGTCTTGAATTTAAACATCATGGAGGCCATGGATGGAATGGGATTGTGCTGATTTTGCAGTGTTTTTCGATTTTTGGGCCTGTACTTGTGGCCTTTTCACCAGGGGTATTTGAGCCTAGCATGGGCCTAGTCTTTCTGTGGGCTGTCTTGAATTTAAACATCATGGAGGCCATGGATGGAATGGGATTGTGCTGATTTTGCAGTGTTTTTCGATTTTTGGGGGTGTTCATGGGGAGGGACATGCCATGTGGCTGGTGGCCATTTTGAGTGCAGCTACAGGCACTGGCCATGTGCTGTCAGGCAAGTGGCCATTTTAAATGCAGGCTTTGTTGTTAGGCCTCCAACCATTTTGCCTACTTTTCAACCTTTATTTATGCCCAGGGGTAGTGAGTCTTGCATGGGTCTAGTCTTTCTGTGGGTTGTCTTGAATTTAAACATTATGGAGGGCATGGATGGATTGGGATTGTGCTGATTTTGCAGTGTTTTTCGATTTTTTTGTGCTCTATAACTGAACTGATGTTCCTCTGTCTTCCATTTTTTTTAGGTGCACAAGACTCAAGAGAACCACCAGTGCCAGGAAGAAGTCCTGCAGCGGTGTGTGTGTGCAGCATAACGTCACGCGACGTCACGTCTGGCCTCAGACAACTCTACAATTCGTGCAACTGCGGCCTGCTGTCTGACCTGCTCTGAAGAAGATGGCCCCGCCCCCAAAGAAAGTTCTCCGTAGCTCCTCTAGCAAGAAAGTTGCTAGTAAGGAGCAGAAGAAGCAAGTTACCAAGGAGGCTGGTGTGCCACCCGCCACTTTTTTTGGGAGCAAAAAAAAAAGTACGCCTGCAGCAGCAGGATCTGCTGGGGACCAAGCTGAGAGCAGCACCCCTGCTCCATTGGGTTCAGTGCCTCCACCACCACGCCAACTTAAGTCAAAGCCCTTGAGTGCTTCAGAGGCAGTCAGTGTACTTCTCCAATCACCATCGACCAGTGATGTTGGCTCATCGCAAGAAAGTAGCAGCAATGTCCCTGAATCAACACAGGTTGTTGTAACTCATCTGACAAGTGTTGAACAACCACAGCCGCAACAACAACACCATGTGCAAGTACACGCCCAAGTACATGTGGAAGGAGAGGCAGCAAAAGGAGATGCGCAAGCAAAGGTGCATGGAGGTTCACAAGTGCCCACAATAGTTGTTCCTCCCGAAGTAGGGGCACATTTGGAAATCGACAATGAAGCTGAGGTATCATTGGAAGCCACTCCTCCTGATGATCATTCATTGTCTTCCACATCCCTAGCAAGGAAAAGATCAAGGGGGGTGTCTACATCTTCTTCAAGCCCACCTCGTTCTGATGCAAGTGATCTGTCTTGGGAACCACAACTGCGGTCTGACAGTGAGGCACACCATGATCTGACACCGGTACCTAAGCGTAAAAGGAAGGTCGTCCAAAAACTCAAACCTATGGAGTGTGATGAGGCTCAACAAGAAGTGACAGATACTGCTGGTGATGAAGCCTCTCACGATGACGACGAGCCAGTCATCACAAAGGTCACTGCAGCCCCACCGGGCATGCAGCAAAGAGACATTTTGACCCTATCCCGAGAAGCTGCTGAGCGTGATGATGATGTCGGCGAGGAGGCAATGGAAATGGAATCATTAGATTTGGAGTTAAGTAGTACACCAAAACCTACCGCTTCCATATTTCTTCGCAAGAAGGTACCCACCTCGTCCTCGACCTCAATTCGTGGTGGTGAAAGTGCAAAACGTACTGAAGTTCGGCAATCCACATCCTCCACTTCATCTGTCATTAGCAGCAGGACCACCACCACCAGTATCGCCGCCTCCTCCGGCCCCCGAAGACATTTCAAGTCTCCAGTTTGGGACTTCTTTAGTGTTTGCCCAAAAAAGGAAAACGTAGCCATTTGTAGCCTTTGTAAGCTTCGATTTAGTCGTGGTAAGCTTGGTTCTAACTATGGTACCGGAGGCCAGAGAGGTCATCTTGAGAGAAGGCACCCTGTCCAATGGTTTCCGCACCTAGAGGCGGTCAAGAAAGCCGGAATTGCACGTAATGAAAACGTTGATTTGTCATCTGCTGATGACGAGGAGGTAGAAGAAGACGATTCAAACACTTCACTTACACCCAGTTCCCATGTCAGCAGCACACCCCATGGGAGCCACACTAAGAGTGTGGGAGAGAGTGAGACATCAATGCGGGAAAGTTCATCAGCGAGCGTAACTGGGTCGAAGAGATCATCATCATCCCGTAAATCATTGGTCCAGGGCAACATTAAAAAGATGTTGTTTACAGAAGCGCAATATGAACGCAACCACCCAATGACCCGTCTGTATAACACTAAGCTGGCTAAAATGCTAGCTCTGGACCTTCTCCCTTTTTCTTTTGTAGAAGGGGTTGGTTTTCTAGAATTAGTGACAGCGCTCTGCCCTAAATGGAAGGTTCCTAGCCGGTTCTATTTTGCCCGAGTTGCGGTTCCAGCACTACATGAAGATGTTCTGAAGGTGATTGGGGCAGCTTTGCAGAAGAGTGCTGTTCACACTATACATCTGACAACAGACATGTGGACCAGTGGCGCAGGCGCTGATTACATGTGCATCACTGCACACTGGGTCTCTTTTTCAGGGGCTAAAGCAAAGCTAAACTCAGGTGTTGACACTAACATTGTTTTTAAAGGTGCTCGGAAACATGCAACACTAGCCATGTTTGGTTTGGAGAAACGTCACACAGCAGAAAACATTTTGGATGTCTTTAACACAAAGGTCCTTAACTGTCTGTCCCCACTAAAACGCAAGGTTGGTTATGTTTCCACGGACAATGGCTCCAATATAGTTAAGGCCATGAGGGACGGTTACTATTTCAGAGTGCCGTGTTTGGCGCACTGTATAAACCTGGTTGTCCAAAAATTCTTGGGTAATAAACGCAGTGCAGCGTACAGTGTATTGGAGAACTGCCGAAAAATTTGCAAGCATTTCAGGCATTCTTTTAAGGCCCGGAAGCAGCTGAGGAGCATGCTATATCAATGTCAAATGCCAGTGAAAGCACTCATCCAGGAGGTGGTAACACGTTGGAACTCAACCTTCTACATGCTTGAGCGTCTGTATGAGCAGTATACGCAACTCGATCAATATTTCTTGAAAGAGGGTATAGAGGAGCTGAGGATGGGTGGGCCGCAATGGAACATAGTTGAAAGCCTAACACGCATGCTTCGTCCTTTTGAGGTCTTCACGCGTGCAGTCAGCAAGGAGGACTCTAATTTGGGAAAAGCTATCCCATTGTTGTACATGCTGGAGGACCAACTGAAGGAGGTGTGTTCTGTGTTTGGAAAAGATGACAAAAAGAAAGACTCTTTGCTTCTGGCTGAGCAATTATTAGAGCTCCTACAAGGTGATGAACGTCTTAAAAAGATCCACTCAGAACAGCATTACATTTGTGCTACTATTCTGGATCCACGCTACAAAAAGGCGCTGGCAGGCAGAGCATTCTTTCCTTTTGGTGATGAAGATGTTACAAAGTACAAACGTTGGCTAGCCTTGTCAGCCAAGAAGTTTGAAACAGAACGGCTGGAAATTGAAGGAAATGGCAGTACATCAGCAGGCCATCCCCAGTCAAAACAATCCACTTCTGCACCTGTGGCTGTGGCACAAGTGACCTCTCAGCCGTTAAAGACACCGGCAACCGGATCATCTGCACGAAAGACAACAGAAACATTGGAGGCTGAAGAGGATTGGCTAGCTCTGCGTGGGTTTGGTTCTCAAAAGGTCAGAGGCACAGCAAGAGCTACGCAAAGTGGAGGAACCTTGGAGGAGGACCTTGAGTCGATGGTGAAGGACTATCTGAATGACTCCACAGAGGTCTATGTTAATTCTGACCCATTGGCGTATTGGCATGGGAAAAAAGAATTGTGGCCACAGCTCACCAACCTGGCTTTAAACTACTTGTCTTGCCCACTCGCAAGTGTGTCTTCTGAACAGGTTTTCAGTGCGGCTGGTGGGATTGTAACTCCCAAACGGAGCCGCCTCTCGCCCAAAAATGTGGAGAGGTTAACAATGATCAAGATGAATCAGCACCTCATACCACCAGATATAAGAGTACGAGAGAGCGTGCCGGATGAAGAGGAGGTGGCCAGCAACATAGATGAGGGAATTTCTACTCTGTCAGGTGCCACTGACCTCACCCTGGCTGAATTCGCAGAGTATGATGACGAAGCCTTATTCTTATTCCTGGACCGTGATACCGACTTCGAGCCCTGAAAATGAGACAACGAATCAATAACTTTCTTTTTCATCCTTATTCACTTTTATTCCTGTGTGTCTGTCTTTCTTTGTTGTGCACAGTTAATATAATTCAAACTTTAATCAGATAATCACAAAAACAAGCCCATCAGCAGAACTGTCTTCACTTGTTTGCTAATTTATTTGAAGGTGCCGCAGTCTGCATTCCTCAGGTTCACAAGTTCAGAAGAACATGCTCCTCTATCCTCCTCCTCCAGACTCCTATTTCCATCAAAGCAGAGGGCTGATTTACGCCCAATGAAGAAAGACTCAGCACTTGTGGGGGTGTTGTTCTACCTCTTTGCAGGTGAGTTGACGGGTCTGGGGCCATTGCTGTGAAGCACTAAAAGTGGTTTGGACCAAATCCGAGGCGGAAAATTTTTTGTGTTTTTGATGACTTGCTTGCCTTTGAGGTGCTCTTAGGGGGGGTTCCGTCTGTTTGTGGGTGAGTTTCGTGGTCTGAGAGCATTGCTGGGACACTCTAATCTTGATTGCATTTGCTTTTCAGGAAATCCGTCGTGCCAACCCCGACTTATGGCCTAGCTACGCAGCGCGTTTGGACCGAAGGCCCAGAAATATTGCAAGTATGAGATTTTGCTTTTGGCCTGTTTGGGGGTGTTATGCTTCTTGGCGGGTGGGTTGCCGGGTCTTGGGGCATTCCTGGGAAGGTCTAATACCGGGTAGAAGTGGTTGGGACAAAATCCAGGCCGATTTTTTTTTTGGGCTATTTCTGACATTTTGCTCTATGTAGCGTTTTCGGGGGCCTGTTTGGGGGGCTTCCTGGTGTTTGTGGGTGAGTTTCGTGGTCTGGGAGCACTGCTGGGACACTCTAATCTTGATTGCATTTGCTTTTCAGGAAATCCGTCGTGCCAACCCCGACTTATGGCCTAGCTACGCAGCGCGTTTGGACCGAAGGCCCAGAAATATTGCAAGTATGAGATTTTGCTTTTGGCCTGTTTGGGGGTGTTATGCTTCTTGGCGGGTGGGTTGCCGGGTCTTGGGGCATTCCTGGGAAGGTCTAATACCGGGTAGAAGTGGTTGGGACAAAATCCAGGCCGATTTTTTTTTTGGGCTATTTCTGACATTTTGCTCTATGTAGCGTTTTCGGGGGCCTGTTTGGGGGGCTTCCTGGTGTTTGTGGGTGAGTTTCGTGGTCTGGGAGCACTGCTGGGACACTCTAATCTTGATTGCATTTGCTTTTCAGGAAATCCGTCGTGCCAACCCCGACTTATGGCCTAGCTACGCAGCGCGTTTGGACCGAAGGCCCAGAAATATTGCAAGTATGAGATTTTGCTTTTGGCCTGTTTGGGGGTGTTATGCTTCTTGGCGGGTGGGTTGCCGGGTCTTGGGGCATTCCTGGGAAGGGCTAATACCGGGTAGAAGTGGTTGGGACAAAATCCAGGCCGATTTTTTTTTGGGCTATTTCTGACATTTTGCTCTATGTAGCGTTTTCGGGGGCCTGTTTGGGGGGCTTCCTGGTGTTTGTGGGTGAGTTTCGTGGTCTGGGAGCACTGCTGGGACACTCTAATCTTGATTGCATTTGCTTTTCAGGAAATCCGTCGTGCCAACCCCGACTTATGGCCTAGCTACGCAGCGCGTTTGGACCGAAGGCCCAGAAATATTGCAAGTATGAGATTTTGCTTTTGGCCTGTTTGGGGGTGTTATGCTTCTTGGCGGGTGGGTTGCCGGGTCTTGGGGCATTCCTGGGAAGGTCTAATACCGGGTAGAAGTGGTTGGGACAAAATCCAGGCCGATTTTTTTTTGGGCTATTTCTGACATTTTGCTCTATGTAGCGTTTTCGGGGGCCTGTTTGGGGGGCTTCCTGGTGTTTGTGGGTGAGTTTCGTGGTCTGGGAGCACTGCTGGGACACTCTAATCTTGATTGCATTTGCTTTTCAGGAAATCCGTCGTGCCAACCCCGACTTATGGCCTAGCTACGCAGCGCGTTTGGACCGAAGGCCCAGAAATATTGCAAGTATGAGATTTTGCTTTTGGCCTGTTTGGGGGTGTTATGCTTCTTGGCGGGTGGGTTGCCGGGTCTTGGGGCATTCCTGGGAAGGTCTAATACCGGGTAGAAGTGGTTGGGACAAAATCCAGGCCGATTTTTTTTTGGGCTATTTCTGACATTTTGCTCTATGTAGCGTTTTCGGGGGCCTGTTTGGGGGGCTTCCTGGTGTTTGTGGGTGAGTTTCGTGGTCTGGGAGCACTGCTGGGACACTGTAATCTTGATTGCATTTGCTTTTCAGGAAATCCGTCGTGCCAACCCCGACTTATGGCCTAGCTACGCAGCGCGTTTAAGGCCCAGAAATATTGCAAGTATGAGATTTTGCTTTTGGCCTGTTTGGGGGTGTTATGCTTCTTGGCGGGTGGGTTGCCGGGTCTTGGGGCATTCCTGGGAAGGTCTAATACCGGGTAGAAGTGGTAGGGACAAAATCCGCGCGGAAAAGCCTTTAGTTTTGGCACTTTTTGTAACTTAGGGTTCGTTAGGGTTAGCCCTAGCAGCAGGATTGCATGTGTATCGGGGTGTTCTAGATTTTTCAAACTGAGTTCTGGGGTCTTAGAGCACTCGTGAGAATGTGTAATTTTGGTTGCAAGTCATTTGAAGAAAATCCATGGTGGGAAAGGGGGGATTTGGCATAGTTAAAGAAAGCCTTTGCCACTATTCTTAACTTAGGGTTCGTTAGGGTTAGCAGTATTTCTATTGCATGTGTTTGAGTGGGGGGGATTTCGAGTCTTGGAGCGATGCTGGCTATGGCTACTTTTGCTTGGTTGCTTGCAAGTGGTTTGAATGCAATCCACGGTGGGTAATGGGTAATTAGGGTACTTCGGCCTACTTTTACTTTCAAAGTAAGTTTTGTCACCAGTTTTCTGCTAGGCCTCGTTTTTTGAGATTTGATTGGGGGTCTTCTACATTTTTGCGACTGGCTTTAGTAAGGGTCTGGGTGGGAGCACTGCTAGGAAGATCTATTTTTGTTCTAAAACACAGTTTACAGTACACCTAGCTTGAGGGGCAAGATCCGCTACATTAATTTGCCCATACTTATTTATCCTTCAAAAGGTGACTCAGAGTACGCACTTTCAAAAACATTGTACTGTCTACTAGGAAAAACAAATTGTGACTTTTTGCACTCCACAGCCTACATACCTTATATTTATTTATCAGTGGTGTTGTAATATTATATCACTTCCTGTTTTTCGTTGAATAATTACAGGCCGGGTTTCAGTCTCTGCAATGGGGAAAAAAGGATGGAGTCAGGCTTCACAGTAGCGAGCCACAATTCAGCATCAGGCAGGCATCTCCCAAACGCGTCACGTTGAATGGATTTATAGTGACCAGCAAGGCTCTCGGGTATCTGGCTACAGAGACCTTATGTTGAATATCGTTATCAATAATTCCACACAGGCCCTGTACTGTCGCATTCTTTCTTTCCACATTTGTCGATGATATATTCTTACTCTGCTTGACAAAGAACCATTGCTAATGTGAAAGAACTTCAACCGAATTAGTAGTTATACTTTACCATTTGTTAGGCTACAATGTGGCACTGCTCTACTGTACTTCTGTCACCTGCTATATTCTCAGTTGTACCGTTGAATTGCTCAGGAGGACAAACCAGATTTCATTTTCTTTTTTTTCATAGGCATGCAACTGCCACTGTGTCACACCACTAGTACCACCGCTATGAGGAAATTTTATCCGACCAAGATTGCCAACGTTATTCGGTGTTTCCCGTGGAGCCAGCCCTGGGCCTAGCCCTACTTTCAAACACAAATTACAGGTAAGATAAGCGTTTGGTGGTTTGGGGGTATAATGGAGTATTAGTACGAGAGACGAGAGACTGAAGGTAGTACTACTAAAGTCCTAGGACTCTTGGATTCACTTCACTTAGTCTGTGAGAGGCACTTAGTGTTGAAAACATTTGGGCATTTACACTTAAAGGAAGAAAATGGAACTAAACTTTCAGGAAAACAGTCAACGTTAAACCCCCACCCACCAGGCAAGCAGTAAAAAACAGGTATGCTCAGATAAAGTTTGAAAAAGTATATTTATATCCCTAACAAAATAATCTCCCGCAAGACCCTCCCTAACCCCAACGATTGTCCTTCAAAAGTCCCCAAAAACCCAACTCCCAATTCCCACCCCCCAAAAGTCTCTAAAAAAGGGGCAAGGGACACTATGGGTGGATGCTGTTAACTTTTTGGGCCAGGGCATCATGCTCCTCGCGGAGCAAGGCGAGCTCCTGCTGAAGGCGGGACACCATCAGGGTAGTGCGGCGCAGGCGTGCCTTCACTGCCTTGCAGGTGCAAGGCCTGTGAGAAGCAGCTGTTGGCCTTGCTGCTCGGCGGTGGCGTTTGCCTTTGGCAGCCCGGCTCAGTCTCGGTGGACCACTGTGCTGGGTGGCAGCCCGTGGGGCCACGGAGGCCGATGCAGACGACGTTGTCGTAGTTGTCGACTGCACACTTTCCACGTCCTCCAGGGCCACCAGCCGCCGATATTCCGCAACAGTGGCCTCGATCCTCCGTTGCCGGGCCGCTCTAGCCAGCTCCTTCCTCCTTGTTCGTTTGGAAGGAGAACCTATATGAAGAAAGAAAGACATAGTCTGTAACCAATGCTCTTTAAGATTAACTCAATCATTCAGCAGAAATTTGTGCTGCAGTACAACTAGCAACTTGCAAGCGCATTACATAACTATTGAGGCCAGTATCTATCTAACCTCACACTTCTTCATCCTTGCTCTAACATTAGTGGGAGTTTAAGGAACAAATTCTATGAGCACTGTGGACTTCCATTGGAGTCGACTATGAAAGTACACCAGTCTTATTCTTCTTCTTATCTCTTGTTTTGGAAAATTGGTACGTTATTTTCTGCAAGCCGGCATAATGCCAGCGCGGTAAACTTGCACCCGAGAAAAAGAGACGCACGCCATGAGGAGTGACCTAGACTTGCGTTGCCGTTGCGTTACTGTACCCGTCCAGTACATGCAGGTGGTGAATCTCTTACTTTTCTATTACGGGTGGCACTGAGAATACTCTGTTACAACTCAAGGGCTACTGCTTAATTAATTTAACTTTCACCCTACAGTGGAAATGAGTACTAGAAATGGAAAATTGAAGAAGATAAATAATCTGATTATCTATCACTTCACATGGGATGTTTTTGCTTATATATGGGATGACTTTAGGTGCTTTGCTTTTTATTGAGTGACCAGTGATACATCCACACATGAATGACTGAGTACTACTAAACTTATTAAGAGAGGTAGGGAGTGGCCACCATAATAACCGGATCTATGCAGTGCTTGCAATACAAACTACTGCTACTATTTATGGTAGTATTTGGACAAAATTAAAAGTTCTTTTCCTTGCCTTTCCTACACTGGAACGGACGTGCGGGTGCAGTGTTACATGCTCTTCAAAGTTACACTTAGTTCATCCACTGACCATCTACTCTCTCTAGATCATGGGTACTCACAAACTTTCTCTCAGGGGCTACATTTACAGTGTAGTTTGGGGCCGAGGGCCGCACTGGTGGGGGCGGAGTCAGAGGGGGCGGGGCTAAAGCAAAACGATAACTTGTGACCATGAGGTTGCACACAGGTCCCTGCAGCAGATGCCCTCATCCACTGAGCCACCAGACCCAGCATTTACATACATCTCTCTCCCTCCTGCTCTCCCTCCTGCCCTCCCTCCATCTCTCTCTCCCTCCTGCCCTCCCTCTCCCTCCCCCTCTGTCATCTCACTGTGTGTGTGTCTATCTGTGTCAGCCTTCAGCCCGGGTTGAGACCGCTTCCTCAACGCGCACACACAGACAACAACACCAAAGTACTTAACAGGTCTTTAAAAGACCATTAACATATTATTGAGGCTTTGTTTGTTTTAGCGCCCCTGCTTCTCCACCCTGACAATCACTGCTTGCCCGGCCCCACAGAGCAGAGGCTTTGTTCTATTTCACCTCTTTGTGGCCTTGCATCTCCACTCTGCTCTGTGGGGGCCGGGGGAGCAGTGATTGTCAGAGTGGAGATGCAGGGGCGCTAACAGGTGAAATACAAAAAAGCCTCTGCTCTGTGGGGGCCGGGGGAGCAGTGATTGTCTGCAAGGTCTGCGCACCGCCAACGAAGGCTTGCCGGGCCACCACCGGCCCGCGGGCCGTACTAGGAGTACCCCTGCTCTAGATACACATATGCTATCTAAGAGTCAGATAGTAGCATGATCCAGGTATATGGACACATACAGTTTCTGTGTCACCCACCCAGGCTGTTGTCCTTCCACCCATCATTGCTTCATCATTCACCCAGCCATGCATCTCATATTCTTGCCTTCCCAGCTAGTCTTCAATCTCAATAAGTAAGGAATATATAAGAGCTTACCTCTGGCCGCCACCACCACCGTCTCAACTCTCACAGCTGCCGCCGCCGCCTCCTCCCCTGAAGAATCGCCCTCCGCCTCCGTGTCGAGCACCACCACCTCCACACTGGCCCCGCCACCAGATGTTCCACCTACAAAGTACATTTAGGAATGTTAGAATAAAGCACTCACTAGTCACTAGTATTTGGTCTAGGAATGAAGACATGTGAAAACAATGTAATTTGTGACTGTCTACGTTAAACTTAAAAAAAATGTCCCTTTTTCCAGGGAAGGTTGTCTTGCTGCACTTTTAGGCACAACTGATGAAATCTGTTTTTTTAACACGCACCATTTTTCTCCACACAGACAGAAGATGGACTTCTAACAACAAGATCAAGTTGAAACCAGGTGAGAGCTCGGCTCGACCACAAGAAATGTCTTCAATTAATCGTCAGCACTAACCACTTTTCCATTATCAGTTAAACGTTTAGTTTTATTATGACTTCATTTTAATAAATGTGTTTACTTTTAATAAAGCTTTTAAACTTAAATACAATCTGTGTTTTTTGGTCCAGACTACAGTGACTGAGCGAAAGGTTTTGCAATTTTTGCAAGCATGAGTCCAGATAGAACAGTTCAAAAGACATTATGGACAATCCCAGAGGACTGCACTAAGTTGATAGAGCTATTGCTGACTAGAATCATGGGAGTTTCGCCAACCGTGCAATCTTAGTTAGCTACACAGACAGACTAATAAGAATAATCTAGTAATACCACAGGGAGTCATAGTAGAGGCAGGATAAGAATTTAGATACAGTCTACAAGAAGAGCAAAGACAATTTTGAAAAAAGTCAAATGAGGAACGCTAGGAAAAATGGGTACTAGTCTAAAATGAAAACTTACTGGGGCCAGCAGAGGAGCCCTCGCCTGCCCGATCCTGGCCCTGTTGATGAACAGCATCCGCCGCCTGCTGCTCCTGTGTCCTCCTCTCGCCCCTGGGGGGAGCTGACGTACAACATGAAAGAAAGAACAGAAAACATGGATGATTGTTGCTTGTCAATGTCAACCAAATCAAACATTTCAAAAGAACAATAACAAAATATTTCTGCAAAATTATATTGATTATGGTTACTTTTCATTTATTTGCGGACCTGTGACTTCGAAAGTCACGTAACTCACTAAACAAAGTACTGAAACGTTCACCTAGGACTGGCAGGCAGCAGTCCGCAGGCAAGACGCAAAGTGACAGACAAACTCCATTGTGATTTCAGTCAGATCAGTGACAACACTAACAGTTGCCTGCTACATTACCAGTCATTTAAATAGTCAAACTATCAATCCACCGCCACTATTTTTCTTATTGTCAGGGTTACAAAGGAAGGGGCAGATTTAAGCCCTTGCGGCTCTTTTGCGCCGTTCTTGCGTGACTTTTGTGACGCAGCAGCTAAACAAAAAAGGGCGCCATGGTGCGGCGTATAATATTATAACAACGTGACGCGTTTGGGAGATGCATCCCGTTATAAAGCCCTGCGCCATCAGGGGGCGTTCCGGCGCAAGGGAGGGCATTCCTGCGCTGGAACACATCCTAATAGTGGCTGAGGGAAATCTACAAAATATCAATCAGTCACCTTTAGGACAATGATGCGTCACACAAACCCTGCACCTGCTTGAAGCAGACGTACGGCTTGACCCAGCATTGGGGAGATAGGGTACCCCAGAGCATTGATGGAGCTGCGCCATCGTTGCGACGCAACTCCAGCAGTAAAGCTTCGGTGACGTTTTGGGCCCATGGTGCGCCGCATTGCAAATACGGCGCACCATGTTTGGTGGTGGTAGCGGGCCGCACAATTAATGGCGCATCCCTGCTACTTTGCAGGGATGCGACGGTAATTGCAATTCTGCCCCTTAGGGGCATACTTACTTACGCGTTCTGGCGCATCTCCAGAGATGCGCCAGATCAAATGCGTCACGCAAAACTACCCTTGCGACATGGCAGATGTGCCTCATTTACAATGCGGCGCGCCCTGGCGCAAGGGTAGGCACTTGCGTGAGGCATCTCGTCACGTAAGAGCGGCGCATGGCTGGAGTCACGTCGCCAACGCAATGCAACTCCAGTAATGCTCAGGGCCACCCAATACTTAACATGCTGTGTCAGTCCTTTCGCCTGCTTCGAGCAGACATAAGGAATTGAATTGACGTAGCAGCGTCGCAGAAGTGCCTGCGTTAAATCTTGTACATTTCACGCAGGCAATTTTGCGAGGCGCACAGCCGCTGGACCGCGGCGCCCACCCTGCGTACTAGGAACGCACCCATTGTGGTGCAGGCCCATGGCTTTATAACATGACGCATCTCCCTAGATGCGTCATGCTGTAAATGACTCGCAGGGATGCGGCACGTTTACGCCGCTGTTGCGTCACGCAAGGCAACGTAAACGTGGCGCAAGGGGCTTGTAAATGTAATCTGCCCCCTAGTGTCTAGCATTACGCAGTTCTGTAAAGTACACTCATACATAATAGTTACTCAGGCCAATGAGACCACGAAATAGAAAACAAATAAGCATAGTAGCAACGCCACTGAGAAGGAGAGCAGTGCACCTGAAATGCACAGAAGATTTTGAAATATAATTTAACTACAATGTAATCGTCATCAGCGGCATTATTGGCTTGCTCCATGTAAAAAACAAATATTTGCAATACAACAACACAGAGCAGGAGAAAACATCATAGTAGTAAGTGATTAAATGGCTACTACTACTCACCAAGCCCGGGGATCTCCAAGCCGAGCTGGTCCAGCAGGTCGCGCTCGCGGTCCAGGAGGTCCGTCCAGCGATGGGTGACCTGGCTGTAGGTGCGCTGGACCCCGTAGAGGTGGGATATGGCCCAGCACACCTTCTCCCACCGCTTCCGGCGCTCCCGCATGTTGTAGCCGCCGGCCGCGATCCTGCCGCCTCCCGCGATGGTCCTGGGCAGGCGGCGCTGGACGAAGTAGACCAGCGCGCCCACTTCCTCCGGGCTGAAGATCTCCCGTCGCGTCACCTGCTCCCCCCTCAATCTCCCGCATGCTGTCCTGCCACTGGGTCCAGCACTACTCCCCGCCGCCGCTGCGGCCCTCAAGTGCCTGGGCAGCTTCACGGCGCCTGGCTTGACCATGGTCTGGGCAGGTAAGGTAGGAAGAAGTAGAAAATTAAGAAAGAATAGGATAGGGAAGAAGAAAAGAAAAGAGTTTAAAAAAGTAGTTTAAAAGTAAAGAAAAATAGCAGAAAAGACAAAAATATACAGCTAGGAAAAGAGAGGGATAGATAAGAAGCAAAATCGTAAAAAAAAAACTGAAAACAAGCAAAGGATGGCAAAGATACCAAGAGGATTAAACACCATGCCCAGACACAGGAAATGAATGAAAAACAAGATGGCCGGCGCCCGTTCACGAGCGCGAAAGAAAGTTCGCGCAAGATTTTCCTCGCGATCTCGTGCGAACCTGTAGATTTCCCGCGCGATCTCGTGCGAACCTCTACTCGCAATGCGCTTAGTGCGCGAGATTATACATAGCGGGCGGAAACGGAAATACGTCACGGAAACAAAATGGCCGCGCCCGTACTCGACCTTGGGGTAAATTCGCGTGTTGCGCTGCAAGCGGCTCGCGAATACTGCAAAAAAACTCGCGAAACAACAAGCCGCAAAAAAATAAAATGCTCATTCGCACGAATTGGCGGCTTCCGCGGTCGGTTTCGCACGACGCCGCGCCCCGCGAATAGCGCGAAAAAAACCGAAAAACGATTTCAGCAAAAGCAAAAGCAATGAGCAGGTGCAAAAGGTCAACCTCATGATTTGTAACGATTCTTTGTAGTGCTTCCTGAGGGGGCCCTCCAGAATTCGGTTGCCTGCTTGCAACTATTTTGTGTGACCCTGCTCTGACCTTAACTGTATGCCACAAAGGTCCTGATTTACAGCTAAAGGAGCAGACAAGCAGGTGCCAGGCTGGAACTTTAAATTCTTTCAGTGACACATTAATTAGCCCCTAATTCATTATTGTCAGTTGGGGCAGGGCAGGTGTTGTAACTAATTTTGCAACAATGAAAGCACTTAGCAAGTGCAAAAGATCACTAATCAGGGCGCACTAAGGAAGCAGGTGCCAGCTAAAAAAATATTCTGTGACACATTAATCAGCCCCAAATTAATTCAGGTCACTTGAGGCAGGGAAGGTGTGCTTTGCTTTGCCGAAAATAATGTACACTGGACAACCAGAGGGTGTGGTGATGAAACAGAGGGTGGCATGGGTGGGCCAGAGGGTGGCATGAGTAGTCAGAGAGTGGCAGTGGTGACAGAGAGTGGCAGTGATGAAGAAGAGTGTCCCAAACAGGCTGGACATGTAGAAACAACAAGTTCGCAAAACTTGCGACCCGACAGGTAAGTTCGCAAATTGCGAAATTGTAAAAACCCTCGCGAACTGGCAGAAACACGGGCGAACACAAAAAAAAAAAAAATCCGCAAATTCGCGGGAATTCGCGGATTTTGCGGAATGCGAATCCGCAAATCCGCAAAATTCGCGAACGCGAGATCCGCAAAATTCGCCCATGAGGCCCTAATCAATGTGCATATTGCAAAGAAGAGGGCCATTTCAAGAGTAGTTGTCCGGTTCTGTTACAGAGTACGAATGGTGCTTCTGGTGTGAGAGGTCGAGGTGTTCAACAAGCGCCTAGAGGTAGAGGTCGTGTTCAAAATGCGCGCCCTTTGCCTCCACAGAATTCTATGAATAGCTTTGATCAGCAGAGTAGTGCGTCTGGTAGGACGGCACAGTACTATGCGGACGATTACTATGTCGAAGGTGAGGATGAGGATGGTAATGATTGCTAGGACAGCCATAGACAAAGAGAGGGAGTTGTTTCAGTTCCAGTAGATCAGAGTGGACCCTATGTTGAAGTGATTGCATCAGGTGTGTCAGAGCCTTTTCTGTTGGATACTGGTGCTGCGAAGAGTTCTATTATGCACTCTAAACTCCCTGGCGCACCTTTGTCTGGCTTAAAGAATGTTTCAGTAGGTTTTTCTGGCGCCCCGGTTACGAATCCGATTTCTAGTCCGTTGTCTATTTCTGTTGGACCTTGTGAATTTGAAGCACCCCTCATTCTGATGACTGGTTGTTGTGAGATCTTGTTGGGATTGGACTTGTTAAAGAGATTGTATGCAACGCTATATTGTTCTCCATCAGGAGTACACCTTACATTGGGTAGGAGAGTGATCTCTCCGATGTATTTATCTAAAGATCGACTTCCACCTGAATTGTCTTCTCTCCCTGATTCTCTTTGGGCTACTGGTCCGAACGATGTGGGTCTTTTAGAGATTCCGCCATATGTTGTGACGTTGAAAGCGAATGCTAGATTACCCCGCATTCCGCAGTATCGCATTTCAAGTGATGGTGAAAGAGCACTTTTGGCGATCATCTATGATCTGATTGAGAAAGGTGTGATTGAGGAAACGAGTGGTAATGTGTGCAATAGTCCGGTTTTGCCTGTTCTGAAAAGAACTGATTCTTCACAGCCCCCTGTGTAAAGGTTCGTGATCGATCTCCGCGAGGTGAATAAGATTGTAGTTCCGCAATTTCCTGTTGTGCCTGATATCACCGCTTTACTGACTTTGATCCCGGCTATAGCCACGTGGTTTTCGGTGATTGACTTGAAGAATGCTTTCTTCAGCATCTCGATTGCCGTGGAAAGTAGAGATATCTTTGGCTTCTCTTTAGGAGGACGAAGTTTCCGCTTTAAGCGCGCTCCTCAAGGCTACTGTGAGAGTCCATCGATCTATAGTCAAGCTTTGAAGACACAACTTGATTTGTTGGTTTTACCTGATGGTGCTGCTCTTATTCAGTATGTTGACGATCTGTTAGTTGCTGCTGACAATGAAGAGATCTGTAGAGAGGCTACTTTGTCGTTGTTACGTCACTTGTCTGATTTCCATCATAAGGTTTCTCTTTCGAAGTTGCAATATTGTCGACAAGAAGTTACCTATTTAGGTCACCTCTTATCGAAGGAGGGAAGGAAACTGACCCCAGAAAGAATTCAAGCGATTGCAAAAATGAGTGTGCCTACCATACAGAGAGAAGTACGTGCTTTCTTAGGTATTAATTCGTACTGTAGACAGTGGATCCCTAATTTTTCGTTTCTTGCAAAACCTTTGATAGCTCTTACAGTTAAGGATACTCCTAATCCTATTCCTTGGACTGACGAATGTCAGAAGAGCTTTTCAGAATTACGCGATGCGTTGTGTTCGGCTCCTGTGTTGGGTACCCCCGACTACAGTAAGCCTTTCACATTGTATGTCCACGAGAGAGAGGGATGTGCATTGTCAGTTTTGACTCAACAATTTGGCGATAAGCAGCGTCCATGTGCTTATTTTTCATCGACTTTGGATCCAGTAGCTAGAGCATTGCCGAGTTGTCTGAGAGCTACAGCGGCAGCGGCTGTTTCGATTCGACAGTCTGCTGGCTTGGTGATGGACAATACACTGATTGTGATGGTTCCACATGCAGTGGATACCTTGTTGAATCGTACCAAGACACAGCACTTAACTAGTGCTCGGTTGTCGGGTTACGAATTGACCTTGTTAGCGAGTCATGTGCATATAAAGAGATGCAACACGCTGAATCCAGCTACGTTGTTGCCGATTTCGACTGAGACAGACGATACTGAACATCATGATTGTTTCCTTAGGACTGAGGAAGAAACGAAAGGGAGGATAGATCTTAGGGATACTCCTCTTCCAGAGTGTGATGGTACCTTATGGGTCGATGGTTCGTGCTTCAAGCTTCCGAATGGTGATACGACTGCGGCATATGCTGTTACGACTTTGCATACAATTGTTGAAGCTGCACGTATCCCACATAATTCAGCGCAAGCAGCAGGGTTGATTGCATTGACAAGAGCGTGTGTGTTGGCGAAAGGAAAATGAGTGACTGTGTATACCGACAGCCAGTATGCATTCGGTGTGGCTCATAGTTTTGGACGTTTGTGGAGAGAGCGTGGGTTCCTGACTTCGCATGGAACCAAGATCCAGCATGGTCAGTTGGTGAATGAACTTCTTGAATCACTTACTTTGCCGTTGCAAGTTGCGATTGTAAAATGCAGTGCGCATAAGAAAGTTACTGATGATGTTGGTAGTGGTAATGCGTTTGCAGATGAAGTCGCGTAAGAAACTGCGAGAAATGTGATGAGTCTAATGTATGTTGCAGGTCCGGCGAGATGGGTTCCAGATGGAAGTATGTGTTAAGATACAATTGAGAGTGTGAAATCCATCCAAGCTGAAGCTACAGAGAAAGAGTTGAATGAATGGAGAGAGAGCAAGGGTAAATTGGATTCGAATGGTTGTTGGATTGATTTGTCAGAGCATCAGAGATGGTTGTTACCCGATGCGTATGTACTTCCAGTGGTTACAATGGCTCATGGATTGGCTCATATCAGCGTGAAAGGGATTTGTAAGTTGTTGGCTCCGGTTTGGCAGAATGCTGGAATTCCTAAGTGTGCAGAGAATCTGGTTAAGAACTGTATGGTGTGTTTGATGTACAATCCTGGTAAGGGAATTCCAACTCCAGCTGGTCATTTTGCTCCTCCAACGTATCCGTTTGAGGCTTTGCAGCTAGATTTCATCCACATGGAGAGGTGCAACAACCTAAAGTATGTGTTAGTGGTTGTTTGCTCTTTTTCTAGATGGGTGGAAGCCTACCCTTTGAAGGATAACACTGCCTTGTCCACAGCGAAAGCCCTTATTAAGGAGTTCTTCCCTAGGTATGGTTTGCCGAGAATGATCTGGAGTGAATTTGTGGGTCAAGTGATGAAGAGAGTATGTGATGGGTTAGGTATTCGGCAGAAGTTCCACACTGCAAATCACCCCCAATCAGCTGGTCTAGTCGAGTGCTATAATGGCACTCTCAAATTGAAGTTAGCCAAAATTCAAGCGAGCTGTGGTTTACAATGGCCAGATGCCTTGCCTCTAGCCCTTCTGTCCACTAGAATGACTGTGCATTCGCGAATGGGTTTGAGTCCGTATGAGGTCGTGTTTGGTCGCCCGATTCAGAAAAGGGGGGTGGTGATGAACAGAGTGTCTGAATTAAGCAGACCACTCTTACCCAGTCCAAAGATCAGGGCTTGATCCATCACCGTTATTTATCTCACTGCACCATCCCAGCTCAGAACCTGGCTATATGCAAATCAGTCTGTCCCTGGCCCAGTGCATCATGGGAACAGGGCAGACTAAACTACCAAGCCAATTCTTCACCAGAAAGGAGACAAGCTACCGGGGACCGGTTTCTGGCATTTCAGCCGTCTTCGGCCCGGCTTGCTTGAATCCTGATGGTGCAGTGAGAAAGGGACTCATGTCTGAGTATACCCTGCCACACCTATAGTGGCCAAAAACGATTCAGAAAAGGGGGTGGTGATGAACAGAGTGTCTGAATTAAGCAGACCACTCTTACCCAGTCCAAAGATCAGGGCTTGATCCATCACCGTTATTTATCTCACTGCACCATCCCAGCTCAGAACCTGGCTATATGCAAATCAGTCTGTCCCTGGCCCAGTGCATCATGGGAACAGGGCAGACTAAACTACCAAGCCAATTCTTTACCAGAAAGGAGACAAGCTACCGGGGACCGGTTTCCGGCATTTCAGCCGTCTTCGGCCCGGCTTGCTTGAATCCTGATGGTGCAGTGAGAAAGGGACTCATGTCTGAGTATACCCTGCCACACCTATAGTGGCCAAAAACGATTCAGAAAAGGGGGTGGTGATGAACAGAGTGTCTGAATTAAGCAGACCACTCTTACCCAGTCCAAAGATCAGGGCTTGATCCATCACCGTTATTTATCTCACTGCACCATCCCAGCTCAGAACCTGGCTATATGCAAATCAGTCTGTCCCTGGCCCAGTGCATCATGGGAACAGGGCAGACTAAACTACCAAGCCAATTCTTCACCAGAAAGGAGACAAGCTACCGGGGACCGGTTTCTGGCATTTCAGCCGTCTTCGGCCCGGCTTGCTTGTTTGGTCGCCCGGCAAACATTTGGGGAGTGCCGAGGCCGACAAAGTTTAGCGAAATAGAACATCCTGTGTTGCTTGACTACCTGTATGAATTGACGGCTAAATTGCGTGTTTTGCATCAACAGGTTCACGATTCATTGCCACAGGCTTCTGAAGATCCAGGACACGCCATTGAACCTGGACGCTGGGTGCTGGTGAAAAACTTTCAGCTGAGCAAGAACGAGCAGCCCCGCTGGACCGGCCCTTATCTGGTGTTGTTATCTACCCGTTCTGCAGTACGAGTGCACGGTAAAAAGAACTGGATCCACGGTGTACATTGTAAGAGGGCTCCTTTGCCTCTGCCGTACGACCGGTGGGTCCAGAAAGGACTTCCTGATTCTGAGACTGAGACCGTGCCTCGTTTTCTGCCATTCAGCGATGCCCGTTTGATTGGAACGAACACTGAGCAAGAAAGTGATGATCTTCTCCAAGAAGCTGTGCCTCCATTGAACCGTTTGAACACTGTTGAACCTGATTTACTTTTCCGAGAACAGACATTGCCTGACAAAGAGCGTTACAATTTGCGACCGAGAGTCGCTGGACAAATAAAAAATTAAAGTTTTCTTTTTCTGATTTTTGAAGGTTAACTCTCCTCCGAGGAACTACTTTGATTTTTGTTTTTCAAACCGCCATCCGGGTTCAGCTGTAGGGTCGCGGTTGTCAAGTCTTTGGAGTGCAAGCCGAAGACGTTAGGTTGACGGTTCTGGTTGGTCTAAGGGAGTTGCCCTGGACTGACAGAAGCATTCCTTAGCATAGAACACCCTACCACCGCGAGCAGCAATTAGAGAGGATGGAGTTTTTCGAGATGGAGAGACCTGTTGAAAGAATAAGCTTTAAAAGCAAAATTTGTAAATTGATGAGTCGAAAATGATTTTTAATATTGTGTTTATTTATGTTGCTTAGCTTAATGATGTTTTTAATTGGATATGTGACATTCTCTTTTCAAGTGACGTTCATGCCCACTACGCAACCTATACCTCCTCCTACTATTTCTTCTCATTCTTTTCACCCTCTGCCCGAACATGAACTCGTTAGAAGACTGGAATTTGCTAATAATTCCTTTGTTCAGCTTCTGCACCAACACCAGCTAGTAATGAACACGACAAATTGTCGGGTTTGTGGCCTTATGCCCCATACTACCGATAAAGGTATTTCGTACCTGGTTTTGCCTTTCAGCTACAATGGTTCTATTTGGGCATACAGAACGATGTTCATTTATGCTCATGGAGTCTATCCCCAACGTTCTGTGAAAGATAGTCCAAAGACTAGTGCTCTGGTCAAGGGTATAGTCGACATGATTAGAGGAATTAGTTCCTTCGAGACTATTCCGAGAGATGAGACACAAGCATACATTGGTTGGAACGTTACTGGATATGGAGTTAGTCTGAGTGTTAACCAGCGAGCGAAAAGTTCTCCACCGATTTGGATAGTGCCCCATCAGGGTCATTATTGTCTGCAAGGTAATGGCAAGAATCAGAGAGCTCAGTTAGGGAAGAGTGTCTGCACTGAGACTTATGTATTTGCGTCTCAGACTTCCCCAGCGTTCCTAGCAGCTAAGGGTACCTATTTCATCTGTTACGATAAAGCATACACATGGTTGCCCCCTGACTTTTCGGGCACATGTTTTGTTTAGTTCCTGTTGCCTCCCACTTTTATAGCTGCGGCAGATTACCACAAGACGAGAGTTGCTAGAGGTGTCTTCAGTAAGGAAGATAACGCAGGGCAAGAGTTGGGAGATTTCTTTAAGGGTTTTCTGCCGTTCTGGGGACCTATGGCAAACAGCAGGAACATTCGCCAGTTGACGAGAGTGGTTGAGTCCACCATAGTCGAAACTGCCGGTGCCCTTAGTAACTTGACTGCTGAGCTCCAGTCGGATCGACTTATGACACTTCAGAACAGAGTTGCGCTAGATGTCATACTTGCAGATAGAGGTGGAGTGTGTAAACTGATTCAATCGAGCTGCTGCGTTTTAATTCCAGACAACGCTCCGACAGTCTTCCAGGCCATTTCCAAGCTACATAAGATCTCCGAGTCTGTACATATAGACGAGGGAGATTGGTCGTTGATGGGATGGTTTTTGGGATTGTTATCCACGTGGGGATGCAAGATTCTGATGGTCATTGGGATGATCTTAGCTATCCTTTTCCTGTTCTGTCTCTGTGTACATGTGCTCCTGCTATATGTGGCCTCTGTGCTACTTCGTGTGCGAGGAGACCTGTCCAGAGAGAGTTGCTAAGTACTAGGATGATGCTACAGCAACATCTTGATGATCTGATGAATATAGACCTGGATTCAGACTGACATGGGTTTGGGTTTATTGCCTATGTAAGGGCAAAAGGAGGGTCTGTGGTTCTGTGACTCTGAGGGTCTGTAGTTCGGAGATTCTGAACCTGTTCAATGAAGGTCGTCGGATATAGACGATTTTGGTATCAGCGGACCGCAAATGACGAGTGCGGTATGTACAAGTGTTTTCGTCATAACCGATCAATGAGAACACTACGTATTCAGGGATTTTGTTTGAACCCTCGGGTTCCATTTTGTGTGCGGCAGCCATTTTGTGTGGTTGCCCTCACATAGGCCGATGACTATGGCCGAACGAGTCTTTGGGACACGTACACCTTAGCTGACTTCTGTGTGACCTGGCCGAACTGACTCCCTTGCCAGAGGCTGACCTCGTTGAGCCAGTTCCTTTTTAAGCAGCTGGTCAGGTAGAGATCAAAGAGCAGGACATTGCTGAGTTTATGGTACATGCACACACCCTTCTATCTTGCTTCATATCTGCTTCTGTTCCTTCCTTTATGGCTTAATTATTGATTTGGGTTGAGGTCTTTACGATGGGTTTGTCCGGCCCGTTCGAACAGGAATGTTGGATTTTGCTTGGTCATTTCTGGTGGGCTGGACAACGGAAGGTGGGATTGTCGTCATGCGATATGTTTGAAATGTCGCCTTTCTATTGGTCAGTTTGTATGTAATTGATGCTAGCCAGGAATGTGATTTTTAGCATAAAAGACGATGCTCCGCTCTATGAATTTGTGCAGTCTCTAGCGAACCACCCGTGTTGTGCTTCGTAGACCTCTGTTCCTGGTTGCAGCCAATACATTTGGTCTTTGACGTCATCAAGAAGTGTCCCGTGTCTCTGTTTGCCGAGGCAGGGGAATCCGAAGACATCGGGCGTTATCCCTGGCACCGCTGGGTTCTAAAACCCGGTTCTTCACTTCAGTGACAGATAGGGCCTGATTATGAGTTTGGCAGTCCACCTGTAGGACCGCCAACAATGCACCCACAGGAGGACCGCCAAGACCATAGTGCGCATGCCCACCAGATTCCGAGTTGACTCCAGGGTGGGCAGGCAGTGCTGTGGCAAAATCACAGCGGTGGCTTTGTTAGGCTCATAGGAGAGCCTTAGTAGCAGACCAATGTCATGAGAGTGCCTGCAGTACGATCCAGCAAGATATGGAATGCACCATGTCTTGCATGCCACACTGTGCAGGAATGATGGTGCAATTCCAGATTGAGCACAACATAAGCTCCGCTGCATGCACCGCCAGTTCCAAATACAGCCGGGGGCCCTCTTGTGACCCCACTACCTGCAACTCCGCCACCCTTTTCATGGCAGGCTCTCCTCCATGAAATGGGTGGTGGATTTCCAGGATATTCCTGCCCCTTTCCGCTCTGCCACTGCAGCGGAATCCTGGATCCTGGTGGAGGCTCCTGTCCAGTCGTGCTACGACTGCCACACTCTGAATATGGGTGGCGGATCCGCAAGGGGGGTTGTGGTTGGACCACCACCCCGAATACGGTGGTTCCAGGACCACTGTACTCGTGAGATAAGCCCCTAAGTATTTTCGACTTCAGGCCAGATTCCTGACACTTTAAAATCATCAATTCGCACACTATTACCAAAGAAAATAACCAAACTCTAACCTTTTAAACAATTCCAGGCCCCTTGCCATTCTTACCTGGCATCTGTAGTCATCCACAACATGCCAGTAGATCAGCCTGCACGATCTAGCATTAGACTGCTGTTGGTGTTATTCTTTACCAGAAATGGTACAGAAACAACTTCATGAGACAATAAGCTGGATAATTCCGATAAAGGTTGACTCTCTTTCATGTCCTGTTTAGGTTTTGCCTGCACATCGCTTGTGCTGTGCTTGAGATATCTATTGTTTTTATTATAAACTTAAAATGGGATTACATCCTGCCTCCTCTCTTTCCAGGCTTCTCATTGGTTCCTTTGCGTGCTGCTTACTTTTCCTCCATTTATTTTGGCTGTAGCATATTTTCCTCCATTTACCAATGCTTGCTCCTCGTCTGCTTCTCTTACCGGTTTCCCGCTGCTAAAAAACGGTTAAGATCCGCGATGGTGGAATTATTTTTTCATAAATAAAATGTTGCCTCTTTCTGCTTCTTCGTCATGCAGCAGTTTTTTATATCTGCAACTCATCACCTGGAGAGATTAAGAAATTTTCCCAGGATCACAGGTTATTGCACTGGCGAGAATCGAACCGGAAATCCCAGCTCTCCTGTCAGCAGCTCTGGCCGCTGTGCCACATGCCCTCCACTCCTGTGATGGTTGTCAGGGAGCTCTTTTCTTCATCACGGATGGTGATATTGAAAACAGCTCAGTATTCATCATACAGGTGAACCCGATGCACTACCAATGCTTGTTAGTTTATACACCAAGGAAGCTTTCAACTACAATACCCAGGATCCTTAACTTTATTAAGCATTAAGATTTCTTGTCAGACAACTTAATAGGCAAGAGACATATGAATAATTAGCATTTTTTTTAATAAACTACCCTTTCTTGGGACTGCATCGGCATCAACAACAGCCGATTATAGGAGAGTTTCCCTCTACAAGACTCATCCTATACTATGAATCCAAGGAGCTCTGGGCCACAATCGTCATGTGTGCGCTGAACAGAAAGTTGATTCACATTCAACTGGCACATTTCTTTAAAACCCCTCGAGATATGCCAAGCCCCTACATGCTGTGCACACAAGGTACAGCATACTACGGGTTCGATTAGGATGGCGGTCGGAAAACCATTCCTACCGCTGTGGTAGCAGAAATACCATGGGAAAACATGCGGTCCGATTAGGATGAACCGCCAGAAAAGTCAGACGCGGCAGACGGATTCCACAAAACTCCGCCGGGACGGTCCGAAGTAGCTGAAAATCCATTTGCGGCTGTAGGATTTGTTGCGGAAAGACCCAAAACTTCCGTTCGACCAGCGGAATGACTGCATGTGAAATTACGATATGAAGGCGGTGCCAGCGGAACGATCAGTTGTTTCCAACCGCCACAATCGCAACAATTTATGAATGGGAGAGCCGGCGTAAGGGCTGTTGTATTCCGCCGCGGTCATTCCGGAAGAGTAATGGCGGTCGAAAGTAACCACACAACAAGGCTACCAAGTGTGGCAATAAATCTGGCTCAGCCTCAAATAACACCTAACACACCCCAATGACACATTCCCATGGCAAGTAAAAAATACAAATCTCAGGTCAACCCACACAATACACCTGACATGAACACTCCATTTTGACCCACCCACATAGCTGAATATAAAACCAGCCCCTTCCCTTCCCAGAATCCTTTGCACAACTCCACAACTGAAGGGCCCAATCCTACAGCACAAAGGAGAGGCAAATCAGCACACATCACATCATCACAACCACACACACCACATACATCACCACCACCACCTTCACACCTGCACTTTTCCCCCATTTGCACATCCCACACCATGTCACAGAAGAAGATGCCCAAATTCACTAATGTCTGTGATGGTAGATGAGGTAATCAGAGTAGAACCACAATTGCTTGGAAGCATGGTGCAACAGACACCAGTAGCCACCAAAAATCAAATGTGGGCAAGGATAGTCAACAAAGTCAATGCAGCAGGGACCACCCCGCGCACCCTGAAGGACATCAGGAGGAGGTGGCATGATCTCAAGACCAGGGTGAAAGACTGTGCCAACAAGAACCATGAGCTGGCTCAGAGGACTGGCAGTGACCCTCCCATTTCACCAGTAACATTCACCGAATGGGAGGAGAAGGTGCTTGCCACACTTCATCCAGAGAGTCTCACAGGAATACCCGGGGGAGTGGAGGCTGGTAAGTACCAACAAATGTCTTCCATTACACTACTATGTACTGTCTTGCACAACTACAAAGCTACACTTCCTAGACCCTAATGCACTTACGTACAACACACTCTTCCCAACACATGTCTCACATTTCATTCCTCTGAATCACCTCAAAGGTAGCTAGCAATATTTCTATGGGGCATATGTACAGGCAGCCAGCACTACAACCCCCATCAGGCACCCTTGTCCAACAGTTGAGCAAGATGCAGAAGCATGTGGTATCCATTTATTTCATTGTTCCCATCAAACGTACAGGTAGTAAGCCTTCTCGTGCTCTCATCTCACCCCTGAGCAGAATGTAACACTGCCCGACCCAAGAGCCATGTATAACCTATTCCCTTCTGCTGCTCCACCTCACTGGTAAGTAGCCATCTTAACAGGGAGGGAGGGGTGTTTGTGGGTAGGAAGACAGAACTCCAACTCCCACCAGGTCCCCTTGTGCCACAGCTCAGTAGGATGGAACACTCCCCCCACCCAGAACCATGTGGCAGCCATTGCATTGGTCAACTCAGACTTACAGGACGGTAGCCATCTTAACGGGAAGGGGTGTTTGTGGGTGGGAAGCCAGCACTACAACTCCCACCGGGCCCCCTTTTCCCACAGCTGAGCAAGATGGAACACTCCCCCACCCACAACCATGTGACAGCCATTGCATTGCTCAACTCAAACTTATAGGTAGGTAACCATCTTAACAGGGAGGGGTGTTTGTGGGTTGGGAGGCCAGCACTACAACTCCCACCATCCCCCTTGTGCCACAGCTAAGCAAGATGGAACACTCCCCACATCCAGAACCATGTGGCAGCCATTGCATTGCTCTCTTCAAACTTACAAGTAGGTAGCCATCTTAACAGGGAGGGATGTTTGTGGGTGGGAAGTCAGCACTACAACTCCCACCAGGCCCCCTTGTCCCATCGCTGAGCAGGATGGAACACTCTCCCACCCACAAACATGTGGTAGCCATTGCATTGCTCAACTCAAACTTACAGGTAGGTAGCCATCTTAACAGGGAGGGGTGCTTGTGGGTGGGAAGCCAGCACTACAACTGCCACCAGCCCCCTTTGTCCCACAGCTAAGCAGGATGGAGCACTCCCCAAATCCAGAACCATGTGGCAGCCATTGCATCGCTCTCTTCAAACTTACAGGTAGGTAGCCATCCCAACAGTGAGGGGTGTTTGCGGATGGGAAGCCAGCACTCAAACTCCCACCAGGCCCCATTATCCCACATCTGAGCAAGATGGAACACTCTCCACACCCAGAACCATGTGGCAGCCATTGCATTGCTCAACTCAAACTCACTAGTAGGTAGCCTTCTCATGCTCTCTTGTCTCACCCCTGAGCAGAATGGAACACTCCCCCCACCCAAGAGCCATGTGTAATCTATTCCCTTCCTCTGCTCCACTTCCCAGCCATCTTGATAGGGAGGAGTGTGTGTGGGTGGGAAGCCAGCACTCAAACTCCCACTAGGCTCCCTTGTCCCACAGCTGAGCAGGATGGGACACTCCCCCCACCCAGAACCATGTGACAGCCATTGCATTGTTCTCTGCAAACTTACAGGTAGGTAGCCATCTTAACAGGGAGGAGTGTTTGTGGGTGGGAAGCCAGCACTACAACTCCCACCAGGCCCCATTGTCCCAAAGCTGAAAAGAATGGAACGATCCCCCACCCACAACCATGTGGCAGCCATTGCATTGCTCAACTCAAACTTACAGGTAGGTAGCCCTCTTAACAGGGAGGAGTGTTTGTGGGTGGGAAGCCAGCACTACAACTCCCACCAGGCCCCCTTGTCACAAAGCTGAGCAGGAAGGTACACTCCTCCCGCTCATAACCATGTGGCAGCTATTTCCCTCCACTGTGTCACCGAACAGGTAGGTAGACAGTGCATGCACCCTGCCATCCTTCTCAAAATGCATGGAGCCATATGACCACACCAGCACTCACATGTCATCCAACTTAGCATAGATCCAGAAGCTACATCCAGCGTGCAGACAGCTAAGCGTACGTAACTGTCACAGAAATTAAACTTTGACTCACCAAGTCATATGTGGAAGAAACTCAGGGCACAATCATGCACAGCACTGAATGCAATGTGTAAGTGCCATGGTGTCAGAGCATGAAGGCCCATATAAACACAAAACATGCATGTCAATCGGAAAAACAAAGTAAGGTATATGATATGTAAAAGGTATGTATAACATTACAACAGCTAGTTCTTGCTTAGCTGAAAGTGATTCCATGCAGAGCAAACCAAAAAGACGCATCCCATAAAGTTGATGTGCCGCAAGTTGTTAGATGACGACATATCCTTGTAATCACACAATCTGTACATGGCACGTAATTTATTTTTACATGTCATACCATGGATAACTAATCTATGTACCTCAACATCATGTCCTGATGCCCAATATCTTGCAGCCATACCAAATGAGTGCAATGTAAAGTGTGTGGTATATCACATGTAACATCCAAACATCTAGCACCAAGCTTGTGGAGTGCACTTCAATGACCATTTGACCTCTGTTCAACAGGAGATCCACAAGCAACTGCAGCAGAAGACACCAACCTGCAGTGCCATTCCCCCCCAAGAATATGAACTCTCGGATGCAGACTCCCTACATTTCTCGGATGAGGAGCGCCAACCTGGCCCATCCGGACTGCCAAGGCACACCACCTCTCAGCCCCTCATTTTCCCCACCACCACCACCACAGCAACAACAACAGTGCTGACCCCTGCTACAACGACCTGTGCGACCTCAAGCACCACCATCACCACTGCTGCCTGCAACACTCCCTACCTCAGTGGTTACCAGCACCAGAACACACTCAGAGGAGGTTAGGGAGAGTTTGCGGGTGTGTCGAGTGCCAATGCCACAGGTCCGGGTCAGCAGGGCAGGGTGGAGACCACCTGGGGGACAAATACAGGAGGACCCTGGGACCGAAGCCCTGGCCACCATCGCCAGAGTCCTTGGGGCATATGAGCAGACCCAGGGACAGATGGGCAGGTTGTGGAAGAAGAGCATGAGCTCCGCCTGCTGCTGAGGTCCATGCCCATGGACACGCGTATGGGCCACAATGTGGACCTCATGTTTCAGCTTGTCGGTGTTCTGAGGGACAGACATCCGGTCTAAATGACAGCTCAACCCCCCTAAGGGGCTCACATACTACTCCCACCACCTCAGCTGCGGCCACAGAGAGGGATGAGCTGCAACAAAATGACTCCTCAGACACCGCTGAGCCTGCAGCAGAGGCTCCCCTGCCAAACGCATGAGGGCCATTAGAGAAATATCAGGGGAGGATCACGTGGCAATGCACCATCCAAAGTTAGTCGGTGAGCCAGCCATTATGGCACCAGTTTTCCCCTGGACATTGACTTTGTTGACTATCCTTACCCACATTGCCATGTTGATGGCAGGAGTCTGTTGGACTGTGTGTCTACATCAATGTGGTGACTACTCTATTTGTCTCATTACCATCACTGACAACTCAGAAATTCACTTTGCACAATTTTGTAAATAATCACTTCTCTGTCATAAATAATTATTGTAAATAAACACTCTTTACACACCTATGTCTTTGTGTCAGCTCCATGTTTATCACAGTATGTAGAATGTCAACTCAAATTCCAATGTCCCACAAGCTCTGATTGTGATGAGGCATTGGGAGGGTGAAGGGACCTAGAAAGACACAAGAGAATGAGATTTACTTGTCAGGTGATGCCATCACAGCTAGAACACACCACTAGTCATCAACGCTCACAAGCCAGCACACATAACAATGAGCAACAACTTCAACATAGACATGAGGTACCTAGATAAATATACCCTGTGCCACACACATCAGCCATTTGCACAGATGCCAACAACAGGCAGCAGTCAAAAAAATCATCTATGCCTTGCCACTACCATCAAAGAAAACGGACAATGTTACTCTTGTACAATGTCACTTACACTCAAGGGAAGTAGTTGTCAATGAGCTGTTGACGCAAGTCAACACCTTCCTCTCCTCCACTATCGTCATCACTGGGCATGTGTAGGTTTGCAGGGGGCCGCATCTGCTGCTCATCATCGTCCAGGAGCAGGGGGATCTCTTTGCGCAAGGCCAGGTTGTGGAGCATGCAGCATGCACTTATGATCTGACACACCTTTTGGGGAGAGTAGAGAAGTGCACCTCCGCTCTTGTCCAGGCAACGGAATCTAGACTTCGGAAGCCCAAATGTATGCTCCACCACACAATGTGCCCTCCCATGTGCATCACTGTAGCGAACTTCCCCCGGTGTCCTTGGATTCCTCAGTGGGTTCAGCAACAAAGGCTGGTTGGGATACGCTAAGTCACCTAGGCGTGACATGCAGGGAGCAATTTAATTACATAATCAGGAGCTGATAACAGCATGTCACACATACAGCACACTCCTTGACTCAGCGTACTCACCAACAAGCCATGCACACTGCGGATGCAGATTTGCCATCAGTTGTGGTATGATGCTGTTATGCAGTATGTAGGAGTCATGTGCTGATCCGGTAAATCTGGCACAGACATGAGAAATTATCATATCCGCTTGGCATACTACTTGCACATTAATGGAATGGAAATTCTTCCTGTTCCTGTATATGTGCTCACATGCCTGTGGTGGAACCTGGCTAACATGTGTGCAGTCAATGGCACCAACAACATTAGGTATGTGGCCAAGGTCATAAAAATCATCCTTCACAGCTTCCAATTCATGTCTCCTAGGAAAATGGATGTAGCGGTTCTTGTATGTCACCATTGCAGACAGGACATCACGTAGCACCATGCTGAACATCAGTTGAGACATCCCACTGCCGATGGCCACAGTGTACTGGAACAAACTAGTTGCATTGTAATGCAGGGCCACCATCACCTTAACTGTTGGTGTCAAAGCAGTCGGATAGGTTCTGTGAGGCCCCAGATGGGACTCCAACTGAATACATAGGTCTTGATGTGTAAGGCGATCCAGACGGAATTTCCTTGTGATGTCCTCATCTTCCATGTTCGCCAGCACTGGGAACAGACGATGCACATTTGTAGTCTCCTACATAAAATGAAAGGGGACACATCAATTTTATTCCCCTATGAGATGTGTCAAACAACTTACATCTTGACTGACATAGAGCCAACAATGAATGGACTGAAACAACAGCTTCATGCACAAGCCACATGCAGAGACACCTTGATCCCATATAGTCATACATGTGGTCAGTATGTACATACTGACTACCTCCAACACAGATTCTGACTATGTGAATGTAAAATGGTACATTCCTACATCTTGTTTCCATAGTCCTGGGAGTAGTTGACACAGCACATGTTTCAAACAGCAACACTACTGACTTCTACGTAACGGCTGTACCTGCCACACCTTCTTGCTTAAGTTGCACAGAGCACAGCCTTTCTACACAATGAGCACAGTGTGTGTAAGCTGATCAATGATCAAAATTAGTACAACACTCTACCCAGTAAAAGAGACACATTGTGTAGTCAGTCCACCATTACAGTGGGTTGATTAGCCATCTCACAAATTGACATGTTCACAAATATAGTAGTCCATTATACCCCAAATCTGTGTACATGCACACAAATATCATACGTGACATGTGAGGAAGTAGAGGCCAATGCATGTAATCATGTGCACTGACATGGCATGTATAGTCATCAGTGAGTTGAATGTCACACTAACATTGAATTTAGCAATCAGGTGCCATAATACATTGTAAGGGTCTAGTGTTCTATGAGGAGAATTGGCCCTTGCCATTAGTAGAGCATAATGTGTCCATATGTGTGATATGTGTGCTCCGCCACCACAATCACTGTCATTGGCCAAAATTAAAAAAATGCCAAACAGTGGTAGCGACCGCCTGGCTCCCGCGGTGTGCCACCACCTATGCCAATGCCATAGCAGCCAATGGGAACCGCGATTGCGGTAGTGCAATACAATTTTGATACCCGCGGTAGGCGTGCTCCGCTAACGCGGGCCCGGTCATTGGATACAATTGAAAGGTGCACGATTGCGGTAGCGACCGCCTGGACCCCGCAGTGTGATACCGCCTATGCCAATGCCATTGCAGTCAATGGAAACCTTGATCGCGGTAGTGCAATACAATTTTGAAACCTGCGGTAGGAGTGTTCCGCTACCATGGGCCTGGTCATTGGATACAATTAAAGGAAGCACAATTGCGGTAGCGACCGCCTGGACCCCACGGTGTGACACCGCCTATGCCAATGCCATTGCAGCTAATGGGAACCGCGATCACGATAGTGCAATACCATTTTGAAACCCACGGTAGGCGTGCTCCGCTACCGCTGGCCCTGTAATTGGATACAATTGAAAGGTGCACGATTGCGGTAGCGACCGCCTGTCACCCGTGGTGTGACAACGCCTATGCCAATGCCATAGCAGCCCATGGGAACCACGATCGTGGTAGTGCAATACAATTTTGAAACCCACAGTAGGTGTGCTCCGCTGAAGTGGTCCTTGTTATTGGATACAATGGAAAAAATGCAAACTAGGCAGCCAATTGCAGCAGCAGAGTACCACTGAAAAAAACCCAGGGGCCTATAAATGTCTGTTGAAAGAGCCACACATTTCATATGCATTCAGACACCGCTGCCTGCCATTCTTCACCACCAACTGTTGCTGTTTCTGTATTCTGGACCCAGTAATGGCAAGAACTGAGAACATCAGGGCCCGTCCCTTCACCACAGAGGAGCTGGAGGTCCTGGTGGATGAGGTCCTTTCACAGTGTGGGAGGCTATATGGTGCTCCAGATGTACTGGTAAGTGTCTGAGTAAAAGTTTGAGAGTGCTCAGAATGCTAACATGATGTTGCTCTGCAGTAGTATGTGCCTGTGAGTGCAAGTCAATGTGCATGCATCCATTTTTGTCCTGTAGCATGCTACATACATGCCTATTAAGAATTGCAATTGAGTCTGTGGGGAGGATGGCAACATGGACACTTCTACAGTTCTCTTTAAGCAAAAATAAACACACGTTGGTCTGAGACTGGGTAATGTAAGTCTGTGATACACTGCCTAGCATGTTGACTCAATGGGTGTGTAGCCTTATTTCCACAGATCCATGACTGCATTGAAGGATGGGAGTGACATGCTGTGGTTTTGCTGCCATACAGTTACACTGCTGGTTTGAGACAGTCGACATCTGAAGAAACATTGCCAGTGCTATGTGATGTCATAGTCCATTAAGTCTGCACATGCTCATTTGTGAAATTACAAATGCATTTTGTCCATAGGGTACTGAATGATTTGTGTACAGTTTTCAAATTGCCCCTATGCACAAATGCAATGCCTGAGTGTAACACTCTTCGTGTTAATTCTTTATGATTGATTGATTTTTTATATCGGTTAAAAATAACCATAAAAGATTACACAAAACGATACAATTATTTCCACAACATATCTTGTGCGACATAAAATACAGTGCTGAATAATTAATTTTGAAGAAAAACCTGAATATAACCAAACAGTATAGCAATGTTCTAACAGTATTACAATTTCATAAATATTGGTAATTAAAAAGGTATTACTAAAAGACAAATTTGAGGAACTAGTCTTCCAGGACTTTTTTTAAAAAAAAATACCTCTCAGCCAAATAAATACTAATAAAATAAAATGTTTTAAATAGAATATTCTCTCAAAACAGACTTTTTACATTATAAACAAATGGATATGTATTACATGTGTTCTAGTAAAGTTAATTCACCTATGACACATCAGATAAAGGTGATTTGGAGGTGTCATCATTCTATAGATTTCATTATGTGTGTAGTCTCGCATGTGTCAGCACTGTTTACCCTCTCATATTGTACATGCATGTGATTTCTCTTATTGCCCATGTTTAACCTCAGTGTGTGTTACTCTGGCCAACACAGAAACTGCCTGATGTTACAAGGACCCATCACTAAATAGACTAAGTGAAACATATGTAAGGTCCACCACCCTATTTCTCAGTTAGCTATCGTAGGCCTAAGCATTGCACAAGACAGGACTCTATTTTGTGAGAAGAGAGAGTGTAAGAACGTAAGTTCATGGCCCTAAATGTGACCACCATGACACATGCACTGTGCAAGAACATTGAAGGGTGTGTAGTGTTGGACACAGTTACTCTGCCATGACACATAATTTCCAATGTATTGTATGTCATGCTCACTCACATACTGTTTCACAGATGAGGGTCATTTTCACAATGGTTGCTGTGCTGGCAGTGGCACTCTGCATGTGTATGAGATAACCATGTACTGTGTCCATCCTCATACATGTATACATTTATCTGAGAATATTTGATGCAAGTGTACTGCGTGTCATGCTGTATGGCGTCTGCTCAACATTTATGTATTAGTATGCTATGTATTTTCATGCTCCTGTACTGACACACATTGGTACATGACACAGTGTCACTGAAACGTCTTCTTCTTGCTTCCCATGCCTGCAGCTTAAGGTCCACCAGCTTAAGGTGATATGAAGGGCCATTGCACGCAAGGTGCGGGCTCTGGGTGTCTCCAACCGACAGTACACACACTGTCACAAGAGGTGAGATGACATCTGCTGGCTAGCAAAAACGTGGGAGAGATGATGTTGGGGGTGCTCCCTTGGAGTGGCAGGTTGGCGTGTAGGAGCATGACACCACTAATGGCCCGCATCTTGGCAGTGACACAGCCAGAGCTAGATGGACGCTTGAGGGCCCATCAGCAGCAAGTTGGCGGTCAGTATTCTGCAAAGTGTGACTTTGGGTGTGAGTGACTGCATGAATCCCAACTCTGAGCCAGTGCGAAGCTTTGTGATGCCTCTAGTGTGATGCAATGGCTTCTAAGGGGCCTCAGTGTTGAGTGCATTTATTCTGCATTTTTACAGCATGTGTTTTCTCATGTGTTTAAAACCATGACCCTTGTCATTGCTAGATGAGATGTGGCCTTGTGACATATGCTGCAGTATGAATGTCACAGACATCACCTGGCAGTGAACAGATAGTGTGCCTTCATAGAAGTGCGCTGCACAAAACAGATCAATTCTGACATCTACATAGCTGACACCAATGTACAACTGTACTTGTGCTTCAAAGATTGTATCCATTGGAAAAGGACATTTTTGAGTTTTTCTCTGTGGCGTTCCATTAAATATACTCCATATATGACAGAGACAACATGTTTTGATGTCTAGCTATCTCACCTACAGGTACGTAGGTATGCTTACAGAGAATAGTTTGTGTGGTTACAGGGAGGCACAGGGTCAGCTATTTGCCTGTGTCAATGCCACATGGAGCATTACTATCAACTATGCATGTTTTCATGCATCTTCTGATGATTGCATTAATGTAGCACATGCTGAATGTACATGGAGGAGTTCAACATGGAAGTATCATTTCAAAGTATTGTGTTCTGTTTGCATATGATGTTTGTGAGTATGGCACTATACTGAACCTATGACTCTGTTTCTCGCAGAATCTACAGAGGGCAGGGAAGGACGGGGGACAGACACCAGTGGGGAAGCTTCAGGCATGACTGCTACACATGATTTCACTGATATGACCCGCGTCTCAGAGTGGGACAGGAGTGCCCTGGATTAATCACGCCCAGAAACACCAACCTCTGCATCTTCCGTCTCCAGCAGGGACTCCTTGATGTTGGCGGGCTCAGGAAGTTCCAGATCTGCCTCTTCTTCTGCCACACCTTGTCCAGTGCCTACCCTCCCAGATGCTCCCACAAGTGCTGTCCGTGCACGGAGCCCTAGGAAGGGTAGAGTCTTGTTCCCCCCGGGCACTGCTGCCCCTGCCCATGTCTCTCCTGCTGCCATCAGTGTAGAGGTGGTTGACCTTTTGCACCAGCTGTGTGTGGGTCAGACTACTCTCTTGAATGCCTTCCAGGATCATGACAAGAAGTTGGCACAGGTAATTGCATTCTTGGAGGGTATCCATTCTGACGTAGGTGGGCTACACTGAACTGTCCATTCTTTGTCCTTCACACTGACGGCAGCCATTCAGCAGTCACAAGCTCGGAGTCCAGCTCCTGTCCCTTCAGCAACCACCCTACCAGTGGCACCACCTGACGAGAGTGCCAACACGCCAGAGCCCTCAGGCACCAAATCCTCCACAAGCAGCACACAACAGCAGCACTCGAAGCATACCAGAGCACGGACCCCATCACCACAAGACAAGACAGGCACACATGAGCGCAAAACCAGAAGCCCATCACGTGACACTCGGAGGCATCAGGCCAAGAAGCAGGCATCAACATCACATTCATCAAAATCGCCGTAAAGCAAGGGCAGTGCCATCCTCACACCTGCTCACAAAGACCCAGAAACACTTGCCCTGTCTGCTGTGAACCTGGGCCTGCCGCGACCAAGCCAAACACATTTCAAAGGCATATTCACCCAAAACATCTACTCCGACCCACACCCCTGTGAAGCAGGGACAAGAGAGCAAAGTTGGGAGTTTACCTCGACAACAGGGGATGCAGGGGAAGAGGCAAGGCCACCCCAAGCGTACAACCAGGTCCAGCAAATCACCATGGGGAGAGCCACCTGCACCTGATACACCTTTGGTGGAGAGTGAGACTGTTGTGCCCACCTCACTTCCCACTACGTCCAAGACACTATTGGGCTATCAAATCCCCAAATAGTTGAGACCCATTTCTCAACATTCACCCTCAACCACTGTGTCTCCATGCAGCATGTCTCCACCTCCGGTGCCACCACTCCACCCAGTCCAATCAGCCCTCAGGCTCCCACAGCCACGGATGCCTCTACCTCAGCTAGTTCTCTCTCTCCCAGGTCCAGTCCTCTATCTGGCCCCGACAATCAGCCCCCTCCTAGTTCAACTTAAAGCCAAATATTTAGGCCAAGTCCTCCTCCCCACACCATTTCCCCAACAACGGTGCCTGAACTGCCCATATGTAGCCCCTGAGCTGTGGTGATTGGTATGGCAGTGGACGGTGTTACCCATTTCCTATGCAGTTTCTCATGCACACATGTGCCTACTAGAACTATGGACTGGGCAATGGCCTTGCTGTTGTTACTTTTGATGCCCATTTCCTGTGAAGTTTCTCATGCACACATGTGCCTACTAGTAATTTGTACTGGCCAATGGCCTTGCTGTTTGATACTTTTGCTGCCCATTTCCTGTGCTATCTGTCATACACACATGTGCCTATTAGTAATTTGTACTGGCCAATGGCCTTGCTGTTTGTTACTTTTGATGCCCATTTCCTGTGTAGTCTGTCATGCACACACATGCCTACTAGTAATTTGTACTGGCCAATGGCCTTGCTGTTTGTTACTTTTGATGCCCATTTCCTGCGCAGTTTGTCATGCACACATGTGCATGCTAGGAATTTGTAATGGCCAATGGCCTTGATACATTGCACTTTTGATGCCTATCTGGATATTATATAATAAAGACTGTTACTCCAGTTGTCTGCTTTGTTGCTGCTCTTGCTAAATGAAAGGTGTTTTATGTATGGGTATATGTTCATGTGACACATGCTCTGTATGCCACTTCCACATTGGCAATTACTTGGTTTACTTTTAATTAGATTGCCAGAGGTCCCAGGCACTTTTGTTGTTCTTGACTCTGAGGCTTGAGGGTGCAATGGTGGTTGTTTGTGATGATCTACTCTTCTCCTAATCATTCTATGTTCATGTTTGTTAACTTGTAGACATGTTATATTAGGATGCAATACCACAATAGAGGTGAATTATTTCCCCAGGATTACTTGGGGGGCGGCCAGGGTCCCTCATGTATGTGGGATCTTTCTTGATGTGTGAACAGCAGTGTTGATGTGTAGTCATCTTGTGTAGGCCTCTGTTCGTGGTCACATGGGTACATTTGAATGTGTGCACGTTTAAGGAGTAATACAGTGTGAATGGCCTGTCATTGTCAGTAGTGTTGAGGTGTATGTGCCTCTGCACATGCCAACTATACACATGTGTGATCCACTTAATGAGTTCCACTTTGTTTACATTGTCAGACATGTGCTTCAGATTGTGGACACATGTAGGAGTTGTAGGTTGAGCACTGTGCAGTGTGTTGGTGTGTCCTTGCAGTCCTGGGGGATAGTTACTTGTTGCCGCTGTCAGTTGTGAGTATGCAGAGTGTGTGAGTTTAAAGTCTGTGTTGTATTTTGTTGATCAGCCATAGGCCTTGCTTAAGTTTGTGCTCACTGTACTGACCTGCTCAGCCACACTGACATTATTTGTGAGTTTTCTCATGCATTTCTGTCACTTGACACATTTATGGGACAAATATAGTATGTGGTATGAAGATTCATACCATCCCCTATAGGTTCTTCTGATGCCTACACATTGTGAGTTACTCCTCTATGTGTTTTTGAACTGTACACTCCTCGCCTGTCCATTACTTATGTACACACCACTGCAGTCTCATGTCTTCCACCCCATGTCTTGCCAGTGTGTGCTCCTCCCCACCACTTCCATAGTGACGCTATACTGTGGGAGGATGATCTGTGTACAGGACCAATATGCCACTCAGGACAGTTTCACAATTAGGTATGTGTTATAGTTTTGTACTTGATTGCAGTCTTGGTTGCTCATGTGCAGTGCATATGTTTGGGCAGCGCGGTCCTCTGGTCATGTTGTATGCATTTGTGTTTTCCTGAGTTGTGCAGCTGTGGGTGATGGCTAAGGTATATGTGTGTTTGCTGAGGTACTGCTACCCTTCCTGAGTGTGGTGTGATCTGTGTGATGTGATGATTTGTGTTGTGGAAGTCCATGGTGGAGCACTCAGATATGTGTGATACTGGTTTTGTTGGTGTTCACACACTGCTTACTGTGCATGCACTACTCTGAGTGTATGTTGCCTTGTACTTGCCTGGTGGGTATCCCCCCCAAATCCAGCTGAGTTCACTATGTGATGTATTGGTATGTGCATATGTTGTGTTTTTGTTGTTGATGGATTCAGTGTTTGGCCTGTGTTGACTCTTTCTACTGACCAGTGAATGTGTGTGTGATGTTCTAATTGCATGACATTGTGTGAGAGTAGTTTGTGCTTTATAATGCGTTCTGCTATGTGTTGGATTTGTAGTGTGCATTTCTTGTGTGAATGTCTCATTCTGCACTTAGTATTCTTGTTCATGAGCTTCTTTTGAGCGCACAATTGTGCTATGTCCTCTATAATTGACCTGTGACTTGTCCTTGTCAGGATTGTGCATGTGCATGCTTGTGATACACATTGACACCATGCTCACTTGATAATTGGTGTGGTGTCTATGTCTGTGTTAGATGATTTGTCCCATTGATCCCAGTTAGTGTTCATGATTGGCATTTGATGATGAAATTCTTGTTTGGGTTGGGGTACGCTCTCTGTGCATTTGTCCTGAGTAAAAATGTTGTGTATTCCTGTTCTGTCTGGGGTCACGTTGCATATCCAGTGTTTGCCTGCACATGGCTGAGCTTGTTGGATTTCTTTGGATGTTGTTTGTGAAATTTGTGTTTGGCTATTGGTTTTTGATCAGCATTGGTCAGAGATCCCTGAATGTGAGTCTGACATTTGTAGATACACACCTAGGTGTGTCTTTGGTTGTCTGGGAAATCACAGGACCTTAGATGCACCGTTATGTGTGTTTTTACAGGTGTTGAGTGTTGCAGGTGTGAGCTGGGTAGATGAGGTGTATGTGTAAAGGTCCTACTTGGGTTGTTTTACAGTCAGGGAGTGTGACAAGGAGCCATGTGTGTTGTGCCGGTGGCATACACATGTCAAGGTAGTTGACCCAGATGTAGGACTGGTCACTGTATGGGTTCTGACACTTCCTTTCATTCTTGTACCTATGCATAGCTTGCATTGCTGTATCCCAGAGATATTGCACAGATGTCACTTAGGTTTAATTACAATCACTGTGCCATCCATGTCTGATTTGATGGCCTAAGAATAGTGTTATCCGTTCCTCTTCTTGCATGTCATGTACAAATGCTATGTGGCTTGCTCCATGGTTTTCCAGCACTATTCAATCCACTTTGGAATAGTCCATTTCTTTTCATACATTGCTGCTGACCTATGGTATGTGTATGTGGCAGCGTGTCAGTGTGGGATCTTTGACATGCAGTGTGAACAGTTCAGTGGCTGTTAATATGTAGTGTGAGTCTTCAGTTCTTGTTTTACTCAGCTTGATTCAAATGAGTGGTATGCAGGTGTGAAGAGAACAGTTGTCCAGTCCCTGACCTTCTGATTAGGGTGTTCATCTTCACCCCAACCTTCCCAGCCAATCTACCTTGCCCTTTGATGTGTGAGGTGCAAGGTTGAGCCACACCTGGCTGATAAATGGTGCATTGAGGGGGGCACAAGAGGGGCACACAGCATGTGCAGGAATGGATGTGGGAAGCGTGCTGTGGGCTGTGGCCAACTGATGTAGCCCACCATGTGGGTAAGTTGAAGATGGGGCCCTTGGAAGCTGCCCAGACTGCCCATGCCTGGAGACGGCCCTCCCTACTACATTGTGTGCATGTTTTCCTACGTCTTCACCACTATGGTGTCTTGCCGGGGACATTGCAGTGATTTCGCGATTGATGGGCGACCCCGGATGGGGAGGTGTGGATTTCTAGCAGGCAGGACATGTGTGAGTAAACTGGGGGATATGTTCTTGTCCCCACCAGAGTGTCTGATGTGGACAGGAACCGTATTTCAGCACAGGAGTTGTGTGTTGTGGTTGTATGCGGAGATGTGCTTTTAAGTACCTGCGGTGCTTACTGCAGCGACCTCTTATTTGCTGGTAGTGGATGAGGTACAGCAGTGGAAGAGCTGAAGAGCTGGGTCCATAGCAGTCAGGAACGCGTGGAGGTGACCGGGATACTAGTTTCACTCTCCACAGTAGTGCTTCCTCCGGCTTTGGTAGCTGGTTTCTCCGCTGCGTTGTGATGGGCTGTTTGAGGTATCATGATTTGTCCGGTGGTCGGCACGTCCTTCCGCACGGCGGTGTTTCTCTATTGGCTCCCACAGCCACCGTTGCAGAAGGAAATTCCAGGTGGATCCCGATTCTCCTCAGCGGACGGGAAATGGGCTATCTTTGCCCATTGTAATATGCCGGACGCGAGGACCGCAGCTCAAGTGTGGAAAAGGACTCATTACCGCCTTGTTAGGAAGGCCCACGAGCCATGCAGCATTTAGCACGAGCCCACCTGACAACTCTTTACAGTTGCCTAACAGGTTTTTCTCCTTTCTGCAATCTGATCATAGGCAGGACAAAGAGGCTGCATTTTCCAAAACCTCCTGCTGGACAAAAAGTTGGAGGGATTAGCTCCGGCGTCAAGATATGCACAGAAGCGCTTTTACCATTATGCAAACCAGTAACTGCAAAACTGGACCATTTATTATGAGGCTCCCGTTCTCTCCAATCTATTTAAAGGTCCAAAAGCTGAAGATATATGGCTCCTGAGCCCTTGATTGACTGCCGTCCGACACATGATGGAAACCTAAAGGTTACGCAGAGAGCCAGCGAGCTCCAAGTCCATTGTGATCAAGCTCTTGTAGTGTATACAGTCTGCAGCTAATTTAATGCATTTGTGTACCCCCCTTCAGACTGAAACCACACAGCAGCAGAGCATCCTACCTGCACCAACTGAGGCACATGTAGGAGCCCAAAGAAGACGAGTCTATTTAAGAAAACTTGTTGCATAACAGTGTTTAATCATCAATTGTCACGCTCGTACATGATCATTACTCGAGGTTGGAATATATCTCCCCTGGGCCAGAAGGATTGAACAACCTACACCATAATACTCACGCTGTGGCAGTCTACCACATCAAGACTGGGCTGTAAATCTATTGGGTTTTGAAGCGCCTTCAGTCTATTAATTGTCTTTGAATTGTGAGATTCCAACTCAGTTATGTGTCATATAGTTTTTACTTTTGTTTCATATGAAATCTCCTTTCTTAACTTTTGAAAGTCCTGAGGCAGACCTTCACTCTCAATTGTTAGGCCCACAGAAGAATTAATGAAACATCAGCATAATTAAGTGTGGTTGAGGGCACATCTGCACAACGGCCAATAGAAGCCAGTGGATACAAATCATGACAACTGAAGCCACTTAAAACAACAACCAAGGGTTGTATACTGTACCCCAACCCCATAGGGACATTTCTGGATATATTACAAAAATAAGGACAAGCTTGTATCTCGTATGCCTAAGGAAATCTATGTTGGACACTTATCTTTGTCAAATAGATAGATGATGAAATATAAATGTCAGTGTTGTGAATTTATGTTAAATGTTTATTCTGTTGGCTTAAATATGTTCATGTTTTTAGGTTTTGCTTGCACAGCACTTATGCTGTGCTTGAGAAACCTATTGTTTTTAATATAAGTTTAAAAGGGATTTACATCCCGTTTTGCTGGTGCAATGTTCCGTTTGTCTGTTGAACGGTCAGAGAGAAGGTGCGAATTCGCGGGGACTCATTTTGGGAACATATATAAAGGTATGAATAGCATTATTATTTTGTCAAAAAATTGAATGTATGACAAGTTACGAATCATTAACTGGATCACGTATACAGTCATTATGAGATATTTTTTGACTGGATAAGACACACATAGGATCCATACTGATTCTGCCCTGAAGAAGTCCCGATGTTTTGGGACGAAACGTGTTGGCTGTGATTGTTGCTTTGCACTACTCACAAAACAAGAAAATAAAGAACAAGTCTCTTAAAATGAGACCAACTAACTTGTGTTGTCTTGTAAGGTACAATCATTGTGTCTCTTTTTCTCTTGTTCGAGATGAACTCTGTAGCATTGAGTGTGATATATTCATTTCTGATTGTGTTTCATTTGACATTAAGAATTTATATTTAAGGTGTCCTTTTACACCAATAATTTGTATTGGGACTTACATCCCATCTCCTCTCTTTCCTGGCTTCTCATTGGTTCCTGTGTGTGCCACTTACCTTTCCTCAATTTCTTTTTGCTGTAGCATATGTTCCTCGTGTGCTTCTCTTATCAGTTTCCCGCCACTGAAACACTGTTAACATCCGCTTTGGTGGAACTGTATTTTCATAAAGTTTTGCTTTTTACTATTGCAGCATATTTATATAAACAATTTATCACCCAGAAAGTTTGTGATTTGCATAGAATCAGACGATGTTGGGCAGCGCTGCAGAGACTCGAACTGGGACCCCTAGCTCTCGAGTCAGCAGCTCTTGCAGCTGCGCTACATCCTCTCCACTCCTGTGTTATCAATCAAGGAGTTCTTTCATTCTCCAAGACCATGATTGATGAAAACAGCTCTTTATTCATTACAAAGGCAAAACCGATGCATTACCAATGCTGGTTAAACTCTCCGTTGACTATGATGCAGTGGATCACGGTCTGCTTCTTGTCTGTCTTAAGTCAGTCGCTCGTGTCTCAGGGAGTGAGCAGCTAAACAAAGTCTTACCATGGCGGTGGATGCTTTTGAAATGGTGACTTAAAGGCTGGGTGCTACTCACTTTAAATTACATGCCCAAAAGTCTGAGGCCTCTCTCTTGGACCACATTATCTCCTAAAACCCCTGCAACCTTTCAACTCCACCCAGATAGTTTGAGATTGACTCAACCTTCACCAATAAAGTTTCCAATGCAGATTTCTGGTGAGAATCAGGTGTGAGGCAAGAAAGGTCAGATCAAAGCAGTTATTTTACAATTTACCAGTAATTTAATCAAATCAAATTAATCCAAACCATTTCCTTGATTGGAATGTTCGCCTGCAGCTCAGTGACTATAACTCAAAAAACTTTCAAAAACCCAACAGGAAACTAAATGGAAACAAACATACCTGGGAGAAATGAAATAAAATGAGAAACCTCGTGTCAAATTTAGAAGACTACAACAACTCTTAATCACAGTTATATGAATATGTATTACTCAGAAGTCTCTCAAATTGAAACAGAAACCTGCATTATGATTTATCCACTGCTCCAAAAAAATACAACTAGCACCCAAATGCCAATGCTGCTGTTATTACTGGTTCCTAGGTGAATGCTAAGAACTTTGGTTCCATCCGTTGTGACACAATAGTCATCTTGTTGTTGGTTGGTGCTGGAAAATTGTATTCGACAAATACTGACTCACCAGAAATTGACGTGGTCTTTATCCCGCGTAAACTTCATTCAGGAAACGTGATCCAACGTCCTTTGCTTTGGTCTCATTTTGATGGTGCATGAAGACATTAGCTTCCACCAGGCAGCGGCTTCGAGCTGGTGTGCTCGTAGAGACTGGATTTGCGGTAAAACTTGCAGAAATCTCCGCCTCCCGGTAACTGAGCTCACGCAGACCACTCTGGCATGCTCTGCGGCTCTCAGGGGCGCACACAGATAAAATAACTGAAGCAGCAGTTTATCCACAGGGAGGAAACCAAGCAAACTCTGGCAAAGAAACCTTCAAGTAGAGATAAAACAGAACCGCTTCCTCCACACCCAGCTAAACCTCGCCATTAAAAAGAGAGATGGGAGGAAGGCGCTGTGAGGTGTCAGCGCAGAGCGGCTGTGGAAAGCGGCCCCTAAACCCTTGATAATGTGTTCTAACAACCCCCTAATCTCAGCAAGCTGCCGGTAAGAGCCTGTTAAAGCTGTCTGCAATCAATCGCGCATCCGTCGGCGCACTAACTCAGAGAGATGCACTGCTTGGCACCGCCAGCGAGACAGAAGGACGCTTAAAAGGATCGCTGCAGATGGGATTTACAGTGCAAGCCATAATCTCGCAGACAGGCTTTCTCTGTCATCCCAGAGATGACTTCAGCAGATGCAGCTGGTGAGAGGAGTCTGCACACAGGAAGTGAGGGGCATAGAGTGGGGCAGTTAGCAGACTAGTTTCACCCTTTCTCATTAGTGTGTTATGCTATAAATCTGATTTTTGAAACCACCAAAATTCACTTTGCATGATTTTGAGTGACTTCGAAAGTCTGAAGGAACGCAACACAGCACAAAACGCTGGGGCATATTATCAATGGGGTTTATCTCGGCTTTTTTGGCTTTAAAAGCCAAGAAAGCGGAGATAAAATTATCTCCCTATTACCTAGCTGTCGCTAACACCAGTTAGCGACAGCTAGTAGGAGATAGCGACCATCTTGGGCCCCACTTTGCATGTCAGTGATATTTATCACTAATGACATGCAAAGTGGGCGTGCCAAGATGTTAGCGACTGGAAACAGTCGCTAACATCGCTATCTCCTATTACCAACTTTTGGAGATATTCGCGCTAAGCGCGAATATCTCCAAAAGCTAACACCTGCCCTGAGCAGTTCTTAGCCATGTTATCCAATGGGAGGTGGATAACATGGCTAAGAGCATTAGCTCGGTAATGCATGAATATCGCGGACTTTTCAGCGATATTCATGCATTGCAGCCGATTTTTATCGCATTTGCGATAAACCTTGGTAATACCAAGGTTTATCTGCGATAAAAATCGCCGCAGCTCAGCAGTAAATTTTTGTCTCTAACCAAGCAATAGCGATAATTATCGCTATTGCTTGGTAATATGCCACGCTGTGTTGCGTTATTCTGCCCTGCGAATGCGTTCCATGGGCGTTGCATGGGTTACAGACTAACTTTCATGTTTTTTTGACCTGCTCACAGATTTGCAAGACCTTTTGTTAGAAATGGAGTCAATAACTGGCAGAGGTATGCACTCTGTCCAAGTCGGGACCCACACTCCAATCAGGGTAAGTGTAGTACACACTAAAAGTTTACCTGTGTATAAGATCGGGCTACTGAAAGCTGCTGCGCTGTAGTAAGTGCATATGGCCATGTCTGAACTGGGGTGGCGGAGTGAGCTAAAGAACGGTGATGGATTAAACCCAGATCAGTTGACTGGGGGTGAGTGTTTGTAATGTCAATGCTCTGTCCATCACGCCCTTTGGTTTTTCCATATGTAAGAGCGGGCCCTCTCCAAACAAGGTCAGCGTGCTAGTCGCTGCGACGCACAGGGGGGGAAAAAACCAATGCTGACGCGACCACGCAGCGGATGCACGCAGCAGGTGCGCCACCGGCGGCACGCCAAAGGCAAGCCCGCCTGCGCCCGTCGGCGCCTGGAGTGCGCTGTGCGCCAGGACGCCTGCCCGTTTTTTTAACACCACCTACTCTAGAACCCAACTAGTTGCTCTAAACAGGGGAAAGTGTGGGAATCATACACTGTTCGTAAGTGATATTCATTCTTCCCCCATTACTTATCCCCAGTGTAACTACTCCGTGGCCAGCTATAATTTATCAGCCCCTACCCTTGCCACAAGCACCCCTGAGGAGGATATCCACCCGTTGAACACCTCCAGGATAGAAAACAATTACCTAACTCTGGAGGGTTCACCATCCTCTACCCTTACACACGACAATAACCTTCCGCTAGTTAAAACTGGCGTACTTAAGGCCATCCTGCTCAATGCAAGATCGGTTATTAACCCTTCGCTGCGGGGGTTATTCCCCCGCTGTGCTGGGGGGCACGCACAGCGCCCCGGTGCTGATGACAAGCTCAGCTCGTCATCAGCCACAGTGCTCGTGTGCTGATGACGAGCTGAGCTCGTCACAGCCACACCCGTTCCATAGAACGCTCAGCACAGCAGGGGAATTAGCCCCGCGTGTGAGCGTTCAAACAGCCATGACAAGCTCAGCTCGTCATCAGCACACGAGCACCATGGCTGATGACGAGCTCAGCTCGTCATCAGCATGGGAGTGGGTAAACATAAGCTGGAGCTTGAATGCCTGCTGCAGCTAACTGATCCTGACTTAATTTTCTTGGGCTAATCCCACCTCCGAAACGGATTGGGTGGCAGCGCTGCTACCAGGCTACTCACTCGCCACTATGCCTAGAATGGGACAAATGGGTGAAGGGATTGCAATCATATACAGAGCTGATTATAAGCTTAAATTTGACTCAGTACCCCTACCTGGAGCCGAAGCCATTTCATTTAATATTACAATTAATAATGACGTTTCCTTCCCTGGTTCGCTTCTTTACAGACAACCTGGGCCTAAGGCACCTTTTATTCAGGGCCTACTCTCCTTTATGGAGCCCTGTCTGGACAGATCCTCGTTCACAATACTAGGTGATTTTAATTCTCACTTAGAGCTCCTCACAGACTCCTCGACCATTGCACTCCTTGGCAATCTGGAGGGCTTTGGCCTGTCACAGATAGAAGAAGTCCTACACACAAGGCACTTCACACACTGGATGGAATTTTTATCAACCACACCGCAATTAAGATTGAGAGAGTACTGCCACTAACTGGCAATATTATTTAATCTTCCTGTTGGGCATACTCCAACCCCTTCAGCAGTGCGCCCACCCCCAACTGGTACACAGTCTTGGCGGAATATTAGCTCTGACGCCCTAACCAATCTGCTGGGGGAAAACGTACCAACGCTCGCGTCTGATTCCAATTTGGATGCAGACAGTTATGATAACTGGATTTGCTATAGACCAACTGGCTCCTATAAGATCGATCAACCAATGAAGGCACAAAACCACTGCTCCTTGGTACTCTGTAGATCTAAAAATCCTAAAATCCAAATGCAGATACTCAGAACGTGTATGGAGGGTGGATTACAGCATAGAGGGTAAGCACAACTATAATCAGTCACTAACAGAAAATGAAGCTGCTATTATCAGAGCCAAAAAGGAATACTATACCAGTAAAATAGAGATGACAAAAGACTCTACTAGAGAGCTTTTCAAGACTGTCTCTGAGCTATCAAAGCTCCAACAGGGAAATATATTTACCCCTGATCAAACCTTAAGTGGAAAAATTGCCTCTTTCTTCCGATCTAAAGTCCAAATAATTTACAGGGAATTGGAAGGGACAGGCTCTGTCCCCCAAATTCCATCATTGCATGCAATGGAGGAGGGGCTAGCCATTATTAATCAACTGGCCAGTGTCTCACCAATTACGGTGGACGCTGTGAACGATCTTCTGATGACCATCAAGTCAGGATCTCCAGATGATCCATGCCCACCGGACATCGTTCATGGTGTCTCAAATCAAATTAGCTCGATACTCGCCCCCTCTTAAACATTATCATAAGGTCAGGGGCCTTTCCGTTACCTTGGAAGAAGGTGTGAATTAGACCTATTCTAAAGAAACCCTCCCAAGACCCTTATGACGTTACTAGTTACCGTCCTATCTCCTGCCTGCCTCTGGATGCTAAGGTTCTGGAGAAAGCTGTAAACAAAGAACTAAACGATTACTTGGACTCCAATAACTTACTTGACAGAACTCAACATGGCTTTCTCTCTGGCCATTCTACTGAGTCTGCATTAGTCATTTCCACAGAGGAACTCCGCTGGCAAATTGATAAAGGTGGCAGGGCAGTCCTGATCCTACTTGACCGATCCGCCACGTTCGACACAGGGAATCACTCAGTTCTCATGCAACAGATGAAGGCTATTCGGATTCGGGACACCACTCTTGCCCTACTCACCTCCTTCCTGCCAGAGAGAGAACAGAAGGTTTGCTGGGACAACCTTAAGTCAGACAAATTTCATCTTCCTTGCGGAGTCCTACAAGGGTCGGTGCTTTCGCCCACATTATTTAACATACGTGTGACCCTGCTGGCAGTGGCGGCTCCTCTATGGGGGCATTTGGGTGCCGCCTCACTGCTTTCTCGCAGTGCGAGAAGGCAGAAACAAATGGTAGTTATTACCGTAATAACTACCATTTGTTTCTGCCTTCTCGCACGGCGAGAAAGCAGAAGTTCCTGGTTGAGAGAGTGGGCGGTGTTAATCAAGGGCAGAGGGGAGTGGCTTGCCCACTGTTGTTAATACTGTCTGTTTGAGCAGCCTTAGGCTGCCCAAACAGACAGTATTAACAACAGTGGGCAAGCCACTCCCCCCTGCCCTCGAAAAACACCGCCCACTCTCCCTGTTCTCTCTGTTTGCTGCAGCATACAGAGAGAAAATGACGCGGGTGGGGCAGCGGCCGCACCAATCACAGCGCAGCGCTGTGGTGGAGGGGAGGAATGCTGCCTGAAGCCTTCCTGTTGATGAGCAGCACCCTGGGAATTCCAAACGCAGGACGGCGGGAGTCCGGAGTCTGGAGTATCGGAACTTAAAGGCGGGAAGCAGGTAAGTTTGACTTTTAATAAAAGTAATAAATAATTTTAATAAAAGTTGTATTATTTATTCCACCTACCCCCATCCCCTCCGCAGCGCAACAACACCATTTCCACCCCCCCACTCCACCCACCCGTAATGCCGGCCGCGACTGCTTAGAGCCTTTTCATGCCCAGTGCTGCCAGGTGCATTATGCTCGCACAGGACGAGAGAAGCCACTGCCACCAACCCGCATTAATGTGTGGCTCGCCTCTTCCATTTATTGTGTTGTGTTTGGCCTGAAAAACACGTCTTGGTATCATCGGGTCACGCTGAACAATTTATTTATTTATTTATTTTGAAAGTTTTATATAGCGCGAACAAGATCTTTGCAGATATCAGAGCGCTTTACAGAGGAGGGGTACGAGCATGTGAGTGAATAACCATTGTGGTGGGGGAGGTATATGAGGGAGCATAGACAAACAGATACATCAATAATGATAAAAGTACAAATAAGTGGTAGCATAAACAATCAGGTAAGTCAATATCACAAGTCATACAAAAATGCAAAGGGTTCGAACAAGTAGTACAGCTCGGTATCGAGTCTTTGAAGTTAATCCCCAGTAGTAATTCAAGTGCATTTAGCCATGAGGATAGCTTTTACTTCTTTCTTAAAAAGTATGGTAGAGGAGATGAGCCTGGTTTCAGGAGGGAGTGAGTTCCAAATCCTGGGTGCCATTCCTGAGAAAAAGCGTTTATAGGTTTTTTCCTTGCGGAATCTTCTAGGCTTTAGCAAAATATTGTTTGTGCCTCTAGTGTTTCTGGAGCCTCCAGAAATCATCAGCTTCTGAGCGAGGTATCCAGGTGAGCTCAGGTGGACAGCCTTGTGCGTCAAGCAAGCGATTCTGGCTTCAAAAGGCAGCCAGTTCAGGGATTTGAAGTCAGGGGAAATGTGTGAGTGTTTTTTTGATCCAGTGATGAGTCTCGCTGCGGCGTTTAGAGAAGCTCTTATGGGTGCCGTAGTAGCTAGGGGGAGACCGCAGAGGACGATGCTGCCGTATTCTATTCGAGGTATGACTAGTGATTGTACCGCAGTTTGGAGGTCCTTGGCTGGAAGGAAGGGTTTAAGTTTCCTTAGGGTGTTGATTTGGTAGTTCGCTCCCTTAGTTGCTTTGTTGATGTGTTCCTGCATGTTGAGATTGGTGTCAAGTGTTATGCCTAAAGATTTTGCTGAGTCCACGATGGTGGGTTGAACATTGAGTGCCTTTAGGTGTTTAAGCCACATTTGTGCGGTAGTGATCTTCGCGGGAGGTGAGATCAGAAGGAACTCTGTTTTAAGAGCATTGAGTTTGAGATGATTAGCGGCCAGCCAGGATTGGGTGTTTCTGATCGTTGAATTCAAGAGCATGATGTCTTTGGGTGATTGTAATTTGAGATAAAGTTGGGTGTCATCGGCGTACATGTGGAAGTGTACATTGGATTCTTGTAGCAAGGTGGTGAGAGGTTCCATAACTAGGTTGAACAAAGTTGGGGATAGGGAGGATCCTTGTGGGATGCCTAACGATACAGGTATTGGCGAGGACATCAAGTTGTTACTCTTGAATTTCTGCGACCTGTTGTGTAGAAAGGACGTGAACCACTTGAGCACAGTTCCAGATAGAGCCATTCTTGTGTTTAATAGTTCGAGTAAATTCTCATGTTTGACGGTGTCAAATGCAGAGGAGAGATCAAGAAGGATGAGGAGGCAGGTATCGTTTTGATCTAGGATTTGAAGGGCGTCGTCAATTATGTGAGTCATAGCAGTTTCTGTACTGTGATCTGCTCGGAAGCCTGATTGATGAGAGTTGAGGAGATCAAACTGATTAATGTGTTTAGTCAATTGTATTTGTGTGCATTTTTCCAACAGTTTGGCAAGAGTCGGAATATTGGTAATGGGACGGTAATTGTTTAGGTCAGAGGGGTCGGCTGTAGGTTTCTTTAGTAAAGGTGTGACATGTCCAACTTTGAGGGAGTCGGGATGGTCCCTTGTTGAAGTGAACTGTTAATGATTTTAGTCCAGAGTGGAAGGAGCGACGGGGTAAGGTCTTTGACAGCGTTAGCAGGAAGGGGGTCCGTGAGGTGATTGGATGGTTTCGAAGTGCTGAGCAGTCTGCCAATTTCTTCTTCCGAGTAGGTGACAAAGGATGACCATGTAGCATTGTTTTTTGGTTCAGTGGGTGCTATGCAGTGGGGTTTGGAGTAGAGGCTTGCGTCAATGAGGAGATCGTTCTTTATGTTGTCGGTTTTTTGGATAAAGAAAGAGGCGAAGTCTTCGCAGGAGGGTGCTTCGCATATAGTGTTGAGAGGTTGGGGTTGTTCCTTGGATTGTGTTCTGATTAGCTCAAACAGCTTTCTCGGACGATTTTTGGCTTGGTCGAGCTGAAGGCTGAAGAAGTCTGATTTTGAGCGTTTTATTTTACTGAAGTAGGCATTTCTCTTTTTTTTCAGGGTTTTTAGGTTCAGTGCAGAGGGAGCTGATCTCCAGGTGCGTTCTGCCATTCGCATGGCACGTCTATCGTCATTGAGACTCCCGTCGTACCAAGGATTGGAAATTTTTGCGGAGGTTTTTTTTAGTTGCAAAGGTGCGGCTTCATTAATTATTGAGGTCATAGTGTTGAGATAGTGATCAGTCAAGGATTGGACGTCCGTAATGCCAGTAGGAGGAAGTAATAGGTTGCAGCTGTTGGGGGGGTAGAGAGTTTGAGTTGAGTTTTTTTATGTCTCTTTCCAGACTTTGGGCTTGGAGGATTGAACAGGGTTAAATTTAACTTTTTCATTGATGAAGAATGTGATAATATGATGATCTGACCAGTCACAGGGTCGGATAGATTCGAGTTGGATAGAGGCCTCTTTGGAGATGATAAGGTCGAGGATAGAGCCTTTCTCGTGAGTCGGACTGTTGCATATCAACACAATATATATAACATATATCACAATCCTTGTGTTAGCTCATGCTTCCTTTAGTATTTTCACATAGAGGTGTGTTACTAAATCTAACAGAATACATGTTATCGACCTCGGAGATGAAATCAAAATTTCAGGATTTAAACTTTTGGCCAGATGTGAGCTGGGCCACCTAACAATTTTACTATGTCAACCAAGTCCCTTTTCCGGATTTCTAATGTAGTAAAGCAATCTGTGGGGATGCATTACTCAATAGGAAATCATTATGGCAGCTATAAGCAGGTTTTAAAGTGCTCTCTTCTTTTGATATTTGAAGTATGTACTGGGGAAAATACCAGCTTTCAGAGATGTTCCTAATGGTTCTACCGGCCTGGACTTCCAAGGGGGTCATCATCAGTGCGTACTCCTGAAATGACTGCTAGACTGCAGCCTTGTAGTTCCTCTGCTGGGCCTCCACAGCCCCTCCCACCCCCAACACACAGCAGGACTCTGTTGGAGAGTGTGGGTGCAGGGAGCGTTTAGTTCTGCTGCAGCCTGGGGTCTGTGTGAGTATATGGTGTGTGGTGATGATGGTGAATATTGTGACTGTGTGCAATTGCAGAGTGTGTTGCGTGCGTTTGAGTGCAGGGCAAGCAGTGCACAGGATGAGTAATGAGAGCCCACTGGTTGAGTAGCAAGATTGTACGAGTGAATGGTGTGCCTATGTGAGCACAGAGTGAGTTGTGTGACTGTGTGAATGCACTGGATGAATGGTATGCCCTTGTGAGTGCAGGGTGAGCGGGATTCTTATGTGAGTGTAGGATGAGTGAAGCAGTGTGTGTGAGAAGTTGGCATGGTACATGATGCTCACTAGTTCTAGTGATCACCTTGTACCATGCCAAGCAACCCTTATGATGATTGGTTGTAAGTCAACCTTATAGACCAGCTATCCTAGTAGCATGGACAAAGCAGTCTTAGGTTAAACTCTGTAAAGGCATGTGAAGCAATCTGTTTTACCATACATAATACCCTTGAATACCAAATGAAAGGACACCACACAGATATATATTGAAAATATATGTATATTTATTTACTACAAATATCCCCTATACTCTTTATGAGCACAGAAGCAAATGCGATAAAACAAAACACAGTTTAAATACACAAAAGTTGCACAATATGGATGAGCCCTAGGGGCTACCTAAACCATATACTAAAATAGTGGTATAAGGACCACCAATCGGAAAGGAAGTAGGCCTAGGGCCTGGGGAATCGCTGGAACTGTTCGGTACTAACAGTGAAGAAGTCGGGAAAGGCCCGCGGGACTCGGGTGCAGCGCTTAAAGCGCACGCATGCATCAATGCAAAGTCAATGGTGCGTAAAAGTTACAAAGTTACTGAAAAGGGAACCTTCCGGATGACCTAGAACCTAGCAACTTGGAACATAGACACTAGAGGTGTATTGCTACACAGGAGCACCGGAGTGCCAGCTTTACCTCATCCACAGGAAGCGGTGCATATGTCTCAAAGTGTGTCGGGTTTCGTCACGCTGGTCTATGGACCCTGTAGATGAAGATGCTGCAGGCAGGTCGTCGAGGAGAGTTCCGGTGGATCCAAGGGTGGATCTGAAGTGGTGAAGACCTGAAAGCAGAGGGGTCAATGTTCAAACTCACTAGCCAGTGACTGCCGTTGAACCAGGAGGGAACCAGGTGATGTCGGGTGCAAACAGGCGAAGAAGTGAAGATTGTCTCTGCAGCCATGTGGACACGAAGAGGTCGAGGACGTCCAGGCATCAGTCACGCGCTGTCCCACAAAGGCTCTAGCTGATGGCGGCATCGGCTTCTTGATCGGAGCAAACAGGCCTTGGCTAATGCAAGGCACGCAGGAAAAGATGCAAGGTTCTCACTCGGACCAGCAAGGTCAGAGGGGGTGCTCCTTTTTACAGGAGCAAGGGCCAGTCTGGAGCAACCAGACCAGTGGCGTAGATTTTGGATTTCGTCGCCAAGATGGCCACTAGCCAACAGACTAGTCACCGGGATGGCGTGTCAAGTGGCAAAATGCAAAAGGGACCCACGCAGATCGTGGAGATGCTGGGGTGCTGATCTTCGGTGCAAATGCTGTTTGGTGTTGTGGCTTCTCAAACCCCAAAGCAAAGCATCAAGGGTGCCTCGGGTGCTGCGCAGTCAGCTTCTCGTGAGTCTTTCAAGGTGGCCAGTCCCACGTCTCTCGGTGCCTCCACGGGTCTCTTCTTTTCAGGGACTGTGGATCGGGCTCTGAGATGTCTGAGAGTCTGGGTCTCGTCTGGCTCTGGGCTCGGTCTCCGGCGGAAGGCAGCAGCAAAGCAGACGTCGAGTTGCTGGATGGTGCCTGTATTCACAGGGTGGTCACTCCTTGGCCACAAGGGAGATGCTCTTCAGTCTTCTGTGTCTTTTCTTCTTAGTTTCAAGTCGAGTTCAGGATGATCTGAAGTTTTGGGACTCAGCTCCTACTCCTATTCCAAATCTGGAGGCCGGATCACCTGCTAGGTCCCTCCTCTGGGTGGGACCAGGAAGGGGGGCGGTTACACCCCCTTTCCTTTGTCCAGATCCGTGCCAGGACTGGGGCTGGAAAGCCCCAGCACCGGTTTGGACTGGCTTATGCATGGGGACACTTTGTGTGCCCCAGGCATGTCTCATTCTATTCAGCCCTGTCCTACCCAATACACAAAATCATGTCTGGGGTGGTGCTCGCACCTCCCAAGGCAGGAAACCCTTTCTCCAAGCCTCCCTCGCTGGAAGGACTCCCAGCAGCAGGAGTTCAGACTTGTTTCTGTGGTGGCAGCATCCATTTTGTGATGCTGAGGCTCGAGTTTAACTTTAACCGGGGTTCAGTTTATGTACATGTCGTGTCCCTCTAGAAGGGTGGAATGCTACCCCCGTCACCAGAACTGGTGAGGGGGTAGTATCCCAATTCGTATGACACCTTACTGAACATGTTTTGATAAAGCCAAACCAAAGTTAGCAAGTAACCGCGAGGATTATAATGCACTTAAGAGTATATGGTATGGCAATATCCTGGAACAGCTAAGGGAGTTGTTCCCGACAGCTGCAGACAGGCTCAGCTCATGCCAGAGCACCATCTCACATGAAACCAAGCACTCTGCCTCCAGGATTGTTGAGGCCTTCCATAGGAGTGGCTTATAGGTTAACATGTGTCCAGATAGGTTAGATATAGGTATACTATATCTAAGTAAGAGGTGATTACACCAACTTACCCCAGCTGATGGATTAGCCAGATGTGTCAAATATGGAGGCCAGGCCAGGGGTGGCATAATACATGCTGCAGCCCCTGGTAGGCCTTGGATGCACCTATGCCCTGGGTACCTGGAGTACACTGTTACAGGGGCCTATAAGGTGAACCAGTTCCAATTCGTAATGCACCTATAGTGCATTGGCATTAATTTGGAGAGAGAAAAGCAGGCTGTGGGTCTGATTAGCAGGCCCACAGCCACATTAAGTCATAAACCAGTGAAGCAAAAAGCAATAATTTGGGGGGACCATAGGATAGCAGACCCTACTCTCCTACACAACCTCCCCAAACGCAGGGACATTAGACTAACCTTGACCAGTTGTGTCTTCATGTTCTAAGTGGAAGTACCTGGAGAGACCATCTGCATTACCATGGTCAGTCCCTGGGGGGAGCTCCACTGTAAAGTCCGACCCCTGTAGGGAAATGGACCACCTGAGTAGTTTGGAGTTTTCACCCTTCATATGATTAAGCCATAAGAGGGGCTTATGGTCGGTCTGAATCTTGAAGTGAGTGCCAAAGAAGTATGATCTCAACTTCTTCAGGGCCCACACCACAGCAAAGGCCTCCCTCTCAATAGCTGACCAACGTTTCTCACTGGGGGCCAGACTTCTGCTAATAAAAGCAATAGGCTGGTCTTGACCATCTACATTAAGTTGTGAAAGCACAGCTCCCACTCCCAACTCAGAAGCATCTGTTTGGACAATGAACTCTCTTGAGTAGTCAGGACTCTTCAGGATAGGTGCAGAGCACATGGCCTTCTTCAGGTCATCAAATGCCTTTTGACAGTTTACTGTCCACTGAACCTTTTTGGGCATCTTTTTGGATGTCAGATCATTAAGAGGAGTCACAATGGACCTATAGTTCCTAACAAACTTCCTGTAGTACCCAGTCAGGCCCAAGAAAGCTCTGACCTGAGTCTGGGTAGTTGGAGGGGACCAGTCCTTGATGGTCTGGATCTTACTCTCCAGGGGTTGAACTTGGCCTCCACCTACAAGGTGGCCCAAGTACACGACCTTACTCTGCCCTATCTGGCACTTTGTGGCCTTGATAGTGAGGCCTGCCTTTTGCAGAGCCTCTAGCACTTCCTTCAGGTGGACCAGGTGATCCTCCCAGGTGGAGCTGAAGACAGCAATATCATCCAGATATGCTGCGCAAAAGTCATCCAACCCAGTAAGGACTTCATTCACCAACCTTTGGAAGGTGGCAGGTGCATTTTTCAAACCAAAGGGCATCACCACAAATTGGTAATGTCCTCCTGGGGTAGAAAATGCAGTTTTGGCCTTGGACTCCTCAGCTAACCTGATTTGCCAATAGCCAGCTGTCAGATCAAATGTGCTCAAATATTTGGCAGAAGCCAACTTGTCAATGAGCTCATCTTCCCTTGGAATAGGGTGTGCATCTGTCCTGGTGACAGCATTAAGTCCTCTGTAATCCACACAGAACATCATCTCTCTCTTGCCATCTTTGGTGTGAGGTTTGGGGACCAGAACCACTGGGCTAGCCCAGGGGCTCTCTGAAGGCTCAATAACACGTAATTCCAGCATCTTTTGCCCCTCAGTCTTTATACAGTCCCTGACATGGTCAGGTTGCCTGTAAATCTTGTTTTTCACAGGAAGACTGTCACCAATGTCCACCACATGGGTACACCAGTTAGTCTGACTGGGTGTCAAGGAGAACATATGTCTATATAGTGGAGAAGTGTGGCTCAGGGGTTAGAGGCGGCAGACCCGGAAGCTGAGATCGGCCCTGGACCAGGGTTCAATTCCCCGCCTCGACGGGGCTTGGGCTCAATAATTCCACGGACTCGATAATTCCCTCTCCGGTGCCTACTCGACTCACGGGTTCACACTCTGCGACTCTGGGCAATAGCTTGCTTAATCTCCACAACGGCCCCTCGCGGCGGGATGCCTGGCTTTCACCTTGTGGATACCCTGCCGGGGTTATCTCACAGGGGAATACCAGGACGGGTTCCCTAAGCAAGCGCTTAGATGCCTGCGATGTGGGTAATTTGCGCTATATAAATACATGTACATTTACATTTACATTTACATATGACTGTAAAACTTGTCTGCAGTCATTTTGCTGATGTTCAGTGAGGCTGCCATCTAAGGCCACACCATCAACTGAGCCATCTTCAGGGTTCTGAGTTAACAGGTCTGGGAGAGGGTCACTCTCTTCCTCCTGCCGCTCATCTGTAGCCATGAGCAAGCCCATGTCTGCCCTGTCAACATATGCCTTCAATCTGTGGACATGGAGCACCCTGTGGGGGCTCCTGGGAGTGCCTAGGTCCACCAAGTAGGTAACCTCTCCCTTCTTTTCAACAATAGTATGGGGTCCAGACCATTTGTCTTGAAGTGCTGCTGGGGCCACTGGCTCCAACACCCATACTTTCTGTCCAGGCTGGTACTCAGTCAAGACAGCCTTTTGGTCATGCCAAGCTTTCTGTAATTCTTGGCTAGCCTCAAGGTTTTTGGATGCCTTCTCCATATACTCAGCCATCCTATAGCGGAGACCAAGTACATAGTCCACTATGTCTTGCTTGGGCTTTCTGAGAGGTAACTCCCATCCTTCCCTCACCAAACACAGGGGTCCTCTTACAGGGTGCCCAAACAACAATTCACAACCCCCTTTTGTGGGACCTCTCTGTAAGCAAAAATAAGGCAGGGTAGAAGGATGTCCCATCTCTGCCTGAGCTTTTCAGGTAATCCTTTGATCATACCCTTTAGGGTCTTTTTGAATCTTTCAACAAGCCCATTACATTGTGGATGATAAGGAGTGGTTAACTTGTAGTTGACACCACATTCCTTCCACATAGCTGTTAAGTATCCTGACATGAAGTTGGCATCTCTATCAGATACTACCTCCTTAGAAAACCCCACTCTGGAGAAAACTCCAAGTAAGGCCCTGGGCACAACAGGAGCTGTTGTGGTCCTAAGGGGAATTGCCTCTGGGTACCTGGTGGCATGGTCCACCACCACCAGTATGAATCTGTGCCCAGATGCTGTAGGGGGATCCATTGGACCTACAATATCAATCCCCACTCTTTCAAAGGGAACCCCCACCACAGGTAGTGGTATCACGGGGGCCTTTGTTGTGCCACCTGCTTTACCACTGGCTTGGCAGGTTACACAGGAGCGACAAAACTCCTGGGTGTCTTCAGACATGTGAGGCCAGTGAAAGTGAGGGACAAGCCTGTCCCAAGTCTTATTCTGGCCTAGGTGTCCTGCTAAAGGAATATCATGGGCCAAGGTTAGAAGGAAGCCCCTAAATTGCAGAGGTATAACCAACCTCCTGGTTGCACCAGGCTTGGGGTCTCTACCCTCTGAATAAAGGAGCTCATCATCCCAAAATACTTTATGGGTACCTTGAGCATTCCCAGCAGCCTCAGCAGCAGCCTGCTGTCTGAGGGGTTCAAGGGAAGGACAGGTTAACTGAGCCTTCCCTCTCCCTCAGTTCCCAAGGTGATACCCACTACCCCCTTAGTTTGTGGACCAACACTGCCAACTGTACTAGTGGGTGCAGGTGCCTTGGGGGCTGCAGTGTTGGGGCTATACCCTTTTTACACTCACTGGTCCAGTGAGAGGTGTTTTTACAGGTACTACACCAGGGTTTTCTTTGACCTTCTTTCTTCTTCTTCTTGGAAGTTTGGGACCCACCCTCTGTATTAGTTTGGGGCCCTGTTGAAGACTTCTGGTCTTTAGCTTTCTGCTCCCCACCGTTCTGGTCTGTTTTCTTTTGGTCACCACCCTGGTTCTGGTTCTTTTGCTTAACCCTGGTTCTAACCCATTTGTCTGCCCTCTTTCCCAATTCTTGGGGAGAGGTCAGATCTGAGTCAACCAAGTGTTGATGCAGCTGCTGGTTCTGACAATTTTTTAAAATGTGTTCTCTCATAAGCAAATTGTACAATCCTTCATAGTCTGTAACCTTACTTCCCAGCAACCAGCCCTCTAGAGCCTTAGTGGCACAATCAACAAATTCAGACCAGTCCTGAGTCTGTGTCTTCTGGGTCTCTCTGAACATTAACCTGTACTGTTCAGTGGTTAAGCCTAGCCCATCTATCAGAGCACTCTTCAGGACCAGGTAGTTTCTAGAATCCCCATCACTAACTGTGGGGAGTCTGTCTCGGCCTCTACCTTCAAAGGAGAGCCACAAGATTGCTGCCCACTGCTCCTGATGGATCTGCTGTACTTTGCAGGCTCTCTCAAGTGCAGTCAACCATTTGTGGATGTCATCCCCAGCTTTGTAGGGGGGCACAATCTCACTCGGGTTTCTATTATCATAGGACCTGTCTTTATCCTTAGGGATAGTGCTGCCACCAGTGGATCCTAATCCACTCTCTCTAGGCTGTCTTGCTCTAGCAAGTTTCTCTTGGGTCAGGGCAACTTCTAATTCTTGCTTCTGGATCCTAAGCTCAGCCTCTCTCATTTTGGCAACATGTTCCCTCCTCTGAGGGGTTGTCATCCTCCTTCTGGAGTGACCATGAGAACCTCTAGAAGCTTGGGAGGTGTTGGATTCACCTGAGTGATTCTTTCTCCTCCTTTGCTCCTGGTTAAGTCCACTTGGGGGTCTGAGTGGGTTTCCCCCTGACTCAGTCCCAAATAGGCTTAAGTTAGCCATGCTAAGCCCTCTGGCTGGCACCTGACTATGTCTTCCATCATCAGAATCACTGCTCTCTTCTTCTGTCTCTTCCTCCTCCTCTTCTTCCTCAGGCTGAGTATCTCCAGTGACTTGGGCTTCCTCATCTAACTGGACAACAGGGACAGGGGTGTCAGTATTATCATCTTCAGTGGGAGAGCCTCCTTCAACATTCCCTGTGGGGTCTGCTTTAGAGGTCTTTAGAACTTCAGACTGGTCTAAAGGTTCTCTGAGGTGGTCTGTGGTAGGGGTTGGACCAGTCTTGAGAACTCTTAAGGTACAGAGCTGCCTCAGTCCTTTAAAGTTTAACATAGAAAATTTGGATGGTGCCTTTGGAGGGTCACTCTCAACAGGGGCAGGTCCAGTGGACCCCTCTGCTCCAGACATTGCTCTAGTGTGGGTGGATATGTTGCAATCTACCTACACTGGCGTTTACCTACTAAACCTATTTAGTAGTTGTAGTCAGGGTGTGCTACTCCCTATCCTCTACAACAACTAAGTTCAGTAGAACTTAAGTATACTAGTCTTGTTTTATATGTACCTAACAGGTACCTGTATGATCTTTCAAATGATACTCTCAAAGATTGTAATGGTAAAACAACAACAAGCTCAAATCCCACCGCTGCCACCAATGTGAGAAGTTGTCCTGGTATATGATGCTCACTAGTTCTAGTGATCACCTTGTACCATGCCAAGTAAACCTTATGATGATTGGTTGTAAGTCAACCTTATAGACCAGCTATCCTAGTAGCGTGGACAAAGCAGTCTTAGGCTAAACTCTGTAAAGGCATGTGAAGCAAGCTGTTTTGCCATGCACAATCCCCTTGAATACCAAATGAAAGGACACCACACAGATATATATTGAAAATATATATATATTTATTTACTACAAATATCCCCTACACTCTTTATGAGCACAGAAGCAAATGCGATAAAACAAAACACAGTTTAAATGATAGGAGAGCGGGAAATCCGTTACGCTCGCGGATTTTGCGGATTTTTGGGAAATCCGCAATCCGCGAATTTTGCGGATTTCCCGCAAAATCCGCAAAAAAAAATCCGCGAGCGTAACGGGTTCAAAAGTTGAACCCCCACTCATGCAACTATTTTACAATGGCGCCAGCAAGCTGCCAGCGCCGTTGTAAAATAGTTACAAAGTTAGCTTGCACAGGAACCACTAGATAAAACGAAGCAGGTGCTTCCTGTGCAAGCTAACTTTGTAACTATTTTACAACGGCACTGGCAGCTTGCTGGCGCCATTGTAAAATAGTTACAGCCTTACACAGGTCACTCAAGGGACCCCTGCGCCCTTCAGGGCGATTGCATAGTAACACACACAAGGTCACTCGAACTAGTTGATGCTCAAATTCAGTGACTCATTCATTAGCCCAAAAACAATCATGAGCGTCTTCGAGGCTGGACAGGTGTGCCTCTTCCCAAATCTACCGTGGAAAATCAGCTGTGATGCTGGGTAGAGGGCGGCCTTTGCATGGTCGCTCGAACTAGTTGATGCTCAAAATCAGTGACTCATTCATTAGCCCAAAAACAATCATGAGCGTCTTCGAGGCTGGACAGGTGTGCCTCTTCCCAAATCTACTGTGGAAATTCAGCTGTGATGCTGGGTAGAGGCCTTTGCATCCTTGACTTTCATGAGCGCAATCCCCGTGCTGTTCCGGTGACCAGGAGCTTCTTTCTCTTCATATAATTGTGTTCGCACGGGTTGCTGCAAGTTCGCACGCGTTTTGTACAATTTCGCAATTTGCGAAATTGTACAAAACCCTCGCGAACTTGCAGAAACCCGTGCGAACATAAAAAAAAAAAATCCGCGCGGATTCGCGGATTTTGCGGATTTTGGCAATCCGCAAATTCCCAAATCCGCAAATTCGCGGATTGCCAATCCGCAAAATCCGCTCATGACTAGTTTAAATACACAAAAGTTGCACAATATGGATGAGCCCTAGGGGCCACCTAAACCATATACTAAAATAGTGGTATAAGGACCACCAATCGGAAAGGAAGTAGGCCTAGGACGCTCTCTGAGATCAGCAAAGCAAGCACTGATAATGTCCCGAAAATCAAGAAGGCAAAATGGGCAGGCAGATGCCTCTCCCATCTAGCCCCTAAGCTCTGGAGAAAGTTGCCATTTAACATGAGATCCCAACCTGTCTATACACAATTATAGGCCTTACTGAACCCCTGGCTCTTTCCCACTCAGTAACAACCCTCTCAAGCGTGGCCAGATAACCCAGTTGGAGGTATTGACTTCTAAGCACTGTATTTTGGTTTAATCTTGAAAACATCATATCTTGACTTGTGTATTTTGGATTCTTTTCATTTTGGTTTTCTTTTACTCAGATAAATATTGGCTATTTTCATAAGTTGGAGTGAAGCACTTTTGTGGTGCTTTCACCGTGTTACTGTGTATGTGTTTGTGTGTGTGTGCACAAATACTTAACATGTTGCCGCTTTATTTTCGTCTGACTGCTCTGTGGCAAGCTACCAGATGGGGAGTAGGAAAGTAAGAAAGTAAGTAAATAAGTAAGTAAGTAAGAGATTTATAAAGCGCTCAATTGCCGAGGCGTCTTGGCGCTAAAATAGCAGAGATTTGTGAAGAGCCCAAGAAGAGCGGGTTGTTACTGAGTGGTAAAGAGCCAGGTTTTGCTCACTTTGCCATTGGATTCAAGCTAGACTGGTTGATGACGGCTGATTGTCCAGAAACCAGTCCAAGGATGCTTGTTTCCGGTCCAGGGAAGACATGGCTTGGCAGTTCGGGCTGGACTGTTCCCATGAGGCAAAGGGTCAGACTGATTTGCATATGGCCATGTCTGAACTGAGGTGGTGGAGTGAGCTAAAGAATGATGATGGATTAAACCCAGATCAGTTGACTGGGGTGAGTGTTTCATTTGCTCCAACGCTCCGTCCATCATCCCCTTTGGTATCGCTTTGTTCGCCCTAAGTTGGCAGGGTATGCCCAGATGTGGGTCCTTGCTCACTTTGCCACTGGATTCAAGCTAGCCTGGCTGATGGTGGCTGATTAGCCAGAAACCGGTCCCAGGATGCTTGTTTCCGGTCCAGGGAAGACATGGCTTGGCAGTTCGGGCTGGACTGTTCCCATGAGGCACAGGGTCAGACTGATTTGCATATGGCCATGTCTGAACTGGGGTGGTGGATTGAGCTAAAGAATGATGATGGATTAAACCCAGATCAGTTGACTGGGGTGAGTGTTTGATTTTCTCCAACGCTACGTCCATCATCCCCTTTGGTATCGCTTTGTTCGCCATAAGTTGGCAGGGTATGCCCAGACGTGGGCCCCTTGCTGACTTTGCCACTGGATTCAAGCTAGCCTGGCTGATGATGGCTGATTAGCCAGAATCCGGTCCCAGGAAGCTTGTTTCTGATCCAGGGAAGTCATGGCTTGGCAGTTCGGGCTGGACTGTTCCCATGAGGCACAGGGTCACACTGATTTGCATATGGCCATGTCTGAACTGGGGTGGTGGAGTGTGCTAAAGAATAATGATGGATTAAACCCAGATCAGTTGACTGGGGGTGAGTGTTTGATTTGCTCCAATGCTCCGTCCATCATCCCCTTTGGTATTGCTTTATTCGCCCTAAGTTGGCAGGGTATGCCCAGACGTGGGTCCCTTGCTCACTTTGCCACTGGATTCAAGCTAGCCTGGCTGATGACAGCTGATTAGCCAGAAACCGGTCCCAGGATGCTTGTTTCCGGTCCGGGGAAGACATGGCTGGGCAGATCGAGCTGGACTGTTCCCATGAGGCACAGGGTCAAACTGATTTGCATATGGCCATGTCTGAACTGGGGTGGTAGAGTGAGCTAAGGAATGATGATGGATTAAACCCAGATCAGTTGACTGGTGGTGAGTCTTTGATTAGCTCCAACGCTCCGTCCATCATCCACTTTGGTATCAACCTAGTGGATCACCCACCATACTCTAAACTACCCACACTATACCTTGAGGTAGCGCAATGAATTTCTTTTGTTGCATGTGCCACTCAAAGACCACTAGGGGGCATATTTTAAATAAGTGGTGCAGCACAGAAGGTCTCCTTTCTGCTGCGCTGCATCCCTGGGAAAGGGTATACAGTGCATTCCTGGCATTCCCCCCTGCGCTGGCACACAATGGACCACCTAGCGCCAACAAAGGCACCCTTGCACAACGTGCAAGGGTGCCTGTGTTGCATGCAGGATTGCTTTTGTGCTGGAAACTTTCCGGCACAAAAACAATCCTGAGAGGGATATTCCTCCATCTATGTATGCTGCACAACACAGCACAAAGAGAAAGAGGAAGTAACAGGTAGAATGTCCTTCTCCTACCTCATAGCCAAGACCGGGAACGACCCCCTCCTCCACATCCGGCAAAGTCCTACATTGCCCCAGTTCAGAAAGGACATCAATACTTGGCTCTTCAGATGACCCCAGCACCCTAGCGAGCCCCCCTCCCCCCAGCACATTGAGACCCTCACAGGTGAGAAGTTGTGCTTTAAAACCTCCGATTGATTGATTGATTGATTGATTGATTGATTGACTAATTGATTGATTGAACTAGGAGAAATAAAGATATTTCTCTTTGTTATGCCTCTCCGGGGGAGGCATATGTTTTTGGCGTATTCCCTGGTTAGCATCTTTTGGTGTGCTTACCCCAATTTCTTTGCTTCTGACCTCCTGTTATTGACTGTGTGCTGAACTTCTTTTTTGCTGATTTTAGTGCTCTGGTCACTTTACCGCTGCTGACCAATTGAGGTAATATAAATTTTATGGTCAATTGTGTCCCCTATCGTAGACCCCAACGGCTCCATGTACATGCTTCTAGTACATGTAAGTTCCCTCCACAACCAGTTATGAAGACGCAAATACATTTGCGTCCAACGTTAACATGTCCTCTTTCAGATGCACCATGAATGGGTCCGATATTCAGTTCCTAAGTGTGCCTTGCCAACGTCTTTATGTGGTACACTTTTATGATTTCTAGCTCTGGCGAGTTAGGCCCTGATTTCTGCCATCGAGCCTCTTTCTCCCTTCTGCCTCTAAAAGCCGCAGCTTGCTGCTTCCTGACCCTTGACTTACTCCCTGTGTGGCGAGCGGTGCCCAGCTCGGCCAGCCTTGCCTGCCAAGACTGTATTCAACCTTCAAGTTATCTGCTCCGCTCCCCGAAAATACATTCCTGTCTAGCAGTTTAGGAAAACATCCTTCCCAGCTGCAGAGCAAAGGGCCCCGCCTCACTGTCTCCGTGCAAGTAATTCATAGCTTCCGTTACCATGGTAGGCCCATGCCCCTTGCCTTACACGTAGACACGTAGTTGCATATGCACGCACTAGCAGTCAGTATAGAATAGCCTCTGCCCGAGAGACCTTTCCTTCTAGATAATACAGTTCCTTAAACACAAGATATAGATATGATTTGGGTTTAGGTTGTTCTGACACTCCAGACTTCTGTCTCCTCATGAAGGGCTAAATGTCAAGTCCCCTTCACCCTCCAGTTTCACGTCAGTCACACGTCATGCTGCTGCGCGCGCATCCCTGCCACATGTTTTTGCTGACTCTGCAGGATCCTTCTAGGGATCCACCCACTTATGACACCTTTATGTGACGTTTCCAGCACACACCTCCGTGTACGCCCTAGTGCACGCCTTCTGTTACGTATTTCTGTTCTTATCTCGTTTCTCTCAGCTGTTACGCCTTCTGCATTCAATGCTACTGTATGAAATGACTATATATATGATTCCATGTTAATAAATCATTGTACATGTCCATTGCAATTCCCACCCTGAACCCTCGTGGCGATGGGTCATGCTACCATTGGCTCGAGTCAATTCCGCCAATTCCTTTGTTAAGGAATAAAACCCCACTTTAAACCTCAAATACCACGGACTCTGCCTTCTCATTTTGACTGAGTTATTCTTATTGAACTTTACCGCATAAATTAAGTATAGGTAATTAAAATTTACCACATAATTGGTGCCCGAACAGGGACCCCTCCCCCACCTCACGCGCCGGCGTTGCGTTGCAGGCCTGGCCCCCTGCCCCAGCGCTGACGGACAACTACGCGTACCCGCAGGATTTCCTGTATCTCCCTCAGGCCAACGGAGGTGACTGAGGCTGCAATCGACACCCAGACGAGGCGGTGAGGAGTGCGGAGGATCCCGACCAGAGCCTAGCTGAGAGAGCAAAGTCCGAGGTATCCGGAGGCCCACCAGTTCCGAAGTTCCGAAGTGCTTACGTCACGAGTCGAGTCCAGTCGAGTCCAGTCCGGTGTCAAGTTTCCGAGGCCTTCCGTTCCGTGCTTCCCGGTGAGTACCATTGCTGGGGACGCATCTAGACGTGCGCATTAATTTGTGCCGGTCAAGACGGGTTTGGGTACACAGACCTGGTCTGCACTGTTTAGCAGTGTATCTGTACTGTTCAGCAGTATATCCTGTCTGCACTGTTTAGCGGTGTATCTGTACTGTTTAGCAGTACATCCAGTATCATGCCATTAGCTAGTTTTATCCTAATCATTATTGTTCGCTCTGAAATGTTTTAGTATGTTTTAATGTTGTGGTATGAGTGATTGTTCGATCTGCATTATTGTGTTTACTGTATTAGTTGTGTCCAAGTTCGAGTAAGTATCAAGTCCAGAGTAGCACGGCTGAAACATGCCGCTGTTCTCCAAACTAAGACAGATAGGAACTAGAAAAGGGATTCTAGAAGAAGCAGTGCCTGTTCCACCTAGGGACACTCCAGGGCACTTCATGTACCACAAGCACGGCCTAGACGCTGTATTATATCTCGATTTGTGGGTAGACTATACAAAAGATTTAGCAGAGAGTCAAAGATGGCCCGCTACTGGGACATGGGATGCCGAGTGCATCATGAGAGTAGAAGAAGCATTATGGAAAAAGAAAGCCAGACAGTCTCAGAAAGACGCCATTGAACTATGGCGTAAAGAATCGCACAGACGTACAGAGAAAGCACTCAGAAAAGCAGAGAAACATAAAGAGGATTCAGACAGGGCCCAAGAAAACGTATTAGTTGAGGAGGGGATACGAGTAAAAACAGAACAAGTAGACCGACAGCGAAACACTCTTATGAATGGTATGTATCATTTACTGGCCGAGGGTTTACCTAAGGCCACTCTGGAAATACCGAAGGATCTGCCCCCTCCCCTGCTCCCGACTAAAGTATATCACAAGACCACAAAGGACATTTTCCTTTCTTCCTATCTAGACGATGTAGCCCCTGAATATGTTAATACCGCACCGCCCCGCACACCCCCTACTGGCGGCGCTCGACCCCGAGATAGTCAACCCCCACCTCCGCGACAAGTTACTCCTCCTCCCGTTCCGGCTGTCCTTCCATCTCTCCCCCCACCCATTCCTCCTACTTTACACTCCACGAATCCCTTCGGATCCGGCGCCTCAGGAGGCGCGTCAGGAGGGGCGATAGGTTTTCAAACCCCACCACCAACACATCGATGGACTTATAGGGATCTATCACAACAACGTACACCTCAAGCAGCCGATTTCGACATATATAAGGAACGTCTTGCAGATTGTAGATATGATCCAGTACCCGGTAAAAAGAATGACGATAGAATGATGCTCGCATCAGTACGATTGCGACGAGTTACAAACTTTTTATTGACACTACCTGGAATGGTTGATCATCTAGATAGAATATATCATTTTGTCCAAACAGGGGTAGGCCCTGAAAGTATTGGCGAGGCCATGGCTTACCAAAAAGTCGACACTCAAGGCAAGATATTACGGTTTTTCATAAACTGCCTAATAAGAGAACAGGATAGGCCGGGTGCAAACCCGGAAGAAATAAAAGCACTTCATAGATGGGGTCAGAATATAGCAGACGGGAATCATGATAAACAAGCTTGTATAGAAAATATGTACCGAAGGATCAGAAATGCAGTAATAAAGATACATGAAAGAAGACAGCCAGCACCAGAAGTAGATTCAGACAAACTTGAATCCTCGGGGGAGGAGGACGCACCAGAAGAGACAGGAGGACAAGCACAATTACCAGTCAGAGAAATGATAGCATATGTAGGTAAGGGAAGACCCTATAATAACTCAATGCGTCCGGTATGTCCGGAAAGTAAAAGAGTCTTTCGAACTGCCATGTCAAATCCGAAGACCCCCGAACACCTATTCCACGCTACTGACAGAATACTGCAAGAACGAATGGGGTACCATGTACTCAATTCCATGGATGAACAAGAATTGGCCAGGTCAGCCGTACAATGGACTGACGATCCTGATACATATAGTGATGATGGTTTAGTACAGACCTTTTTAAACCTTTCCCCTGACGAACAGAAATTAGCTGGTATATACATGGTTCAGCATCTCATTACATTATTCAAGGGCCATCATTCTGATCCAGGTCCCTTACCTGATATTTTAATAGAACTACTCTCGCCACAATGGAGAGGTCTAGGTACCGACTTAATTAAAGTAATTCTAGAACATCGATACAGGTACAATACTTTTCTGAATACACGTTTTGTTCCAGCTCCACCCATAGACAGAAAAACGTATTACATAGACAGACAGAACCCCTTGCGAGAAGTGCATCCGGTCCAGAATGCCGATAATACGCTCAGACGTGTGTTTGTGTACACGCCCATAACTAAAATAGAATTATTGGAAATGAAAAAATTAGTGCCCAGCCATGACAAAGATCCAGCAGGTTTTCATCGTGAAATAAAAGACATGTTACTCATGGGTGATTACACTTATCCTGACCTTATGAAAATATTGAAAGTACTACTGCCTGCTGGTATTTACGAGAAACTCAAAGAAAAAGAATGGGAAGTGGGAAATGCAAAGATTGATTGGGCTGCATTAGAAAACGAAGAAAACACCCGAATTCCAGGCCTAGGGCTTGGAGACAAAGTTAAAGCGTTACCAGGATTGTTAGTGCAAGTATTGCCACGTTTATTAGCAACTAAAAAGGAGGACTGGGATGCTATCTCAGCCTGTAAACATAAACCCGATGAAGACACTAGTGATTTTTATTCCCGTTTTGAGAAATGTTTTGGTATTAATAGTGGCCTGAAACCAAGTAGCGAGTCATATCCACATCTTTTTGTATCTAAATTAGTCGAAAATTCCCTGCCCCAAGTTAAGAATCGTGTTCTGAAAGTCGAGAGCACATGGCAAGCTAACACGCCTTCACATATGTTACAAATGTTACAGTACCACCAGAATAGAATTAGAGAAGAACATGATCACGAACAGAGACGCATGAAAGACACGAAAATGAAAATGTTAGTTGCTCAGTCAGTTCCAGCTGACGGTCAGAAAAAGGGCACGACACAATCTAATAATACAACAGTTCCCGTTAAAGGGACATGCAACTATTGTAAACAGCCAGGTCACTATATAAATGATTGTGCAGTTTTGAAACATAATATAGCTACGGGTAAAACTAAAGAGAGACCGCGTCCTCCTAGACAAGACCAGGTCCAACAACAAGTACCACAGAATATTCAGCCTATGCAAGCCTCACAACAGACAGTAGCAGTGCCACAGCCCCAACCGATTGCTGCAACTCAACATGCATCACAGCAGATGTACCAGTATGCCCAGACTGATTACCCCGATTATCAGCGATACACATGAAACAGCCTAGAGAGGGAAGTTGGCTTGCCTCTTATCGAGGTTCCTGTAGATCAAGAGGGTCCTTATGTACACAGTCAAGTATTAGGGAAAGACAGAAAGTTTTTAATTGACACAGGGGCAAGCCGAACAACGATAAGTCACGACGAGGTCCCAGGGGCACCCCTCTCAGGCTCACAGAATGTTTCCCTTGGTTTTTCAGGCACGCCTATTATTAATGAAGTATCGCAACCACTTCCCCTTGCAGTTGGTCCTTTGACACGCACTACAGATTTACTGCTCACAAAATCATGTCCAGAAAACTTGTTAGGTATCAAGACTCTGAAAGCTCTAGGAGCTGTTATTTGCTGTTCTCCGGAAGGAGTACGGTTGTTTCTACGTGACTTTAAAGGTCACTATGTGTTGAGAGATATTGATCCCCGATTACAGAATGTACCTGCACATTTATGGGCGCAAGGCCCCACTGATGTAGGTTGTATGCACATTACACCATATCGAGTCACACTCAAGCCAGGTGTCGTTTTACCACGAATTCGACAATACAAGTTACCCCCAGATGCTGTAGTGGCTTTACTGAAAATCATTGAAGAGCTCATTGCACAAGGAGTGGTTGTAGAAACCAACTCGAATTTATGTAATTCTCCTATCATTCCAATTCTTAAACGTACAGATCCCAATGCACCACCAGTTTACCGATTGGTTATTGATTTGCGCGAATTGAATAAATGCATTGTACCACAGTATCCTGTGGTCCCAGATATCTCATCTCTATTGACAGCCATTGATTCTGAGGCAGCGTTCTTTACTGTTATTGATCTTAAGAACGCTTTCTTTAGTGTCCCTATTGATCCGGAAAGCCAATACTTGTTCGGATTCTGTTTAAATGGACGAAGCTTCAAATTTGCACGCGCACCTCAAGGATTCACAGAAAGCCCCAGCATCTATAGCCAAGCACTGAAAAGACAACTAGACAGTATACACATGCCTGAAAACACTGCCCTACTCCAGTATGTCGATGACCTACTGATCACCGCCCGAAGTGAACCTGAATGTGAACTAGCGTCACTGACGGTTTTACATTTCCTGGCTGACAAGGGGCACAAGGTATCCCCTTCGAAGCTGCAATTCTGTGTTCAGCAAGTTGTTTACTTAGGTCACTTGCTGTCCAAATGGGGGAGACAGCTAACGCCCGATCGCATCCAGTTAATTGCAAACATGTTACAACCCAAGACACAAAAGGAGGTGCGGGCTTTTATAGGCCTCACTTCTTACTGCAGACAATGGATCCCTCAGTATGCATTTCTAGCAAAGCCACTCATTCAGTTGACAACTCAGGAGGCAGCGTCTTCGACTGTCCTCCCTTGGACTCAGGAACATACACAAGCTTTTGACGACTTAAAGAAAGCCTTATGTCAAGCACCAGTTTTAGCGACACCATGTTACAGCAAGCCTTTTACACTTTTTGTCACAGAACGTGAAGGTACTGCATTGTCGGTACTCACTCAGGATCAAGCAGGTTCATACAAACCGTGTGCCTATTTTTCTAGTACATTGGATCCAGTAGCCCAGGCTCTGCCTGCGTGCTTGAAATCAGTTGCAGCAACAGCTCTAGCAATCAGACAAAGTGATTCAATAGTGTTAGGACATCCATTGACAGTACAAGTTCCACACTCCGTGGAAGTTCTTTTAAATCGAACACAGACTCAACACTTGACTATAGCGAGATTGACAGGTTATGAATTAACATTATTTCAGCCACACATAGAAATTAGACGTTGCAATACATTGAATCCTGCTACACTTTTGCCATTAACTGAAACAGACCCATTGGCACATGATTGCATTGAAGTCATTACTATCACGACGAAACCCAGACAAGACTTGACAGACACTCCATTACCAGATCCAGACCTGACACTTTATGTGGATGGTTCATGTATGAGAACAAGTACAGGAGAATTAGTGGCCGCCTACGCAGTCACAACAGAAACTGAAGTCATAGAAACAAATCGTATTGACATCCTGTCAGCACAAGCAGCAGAGCTCATCGCTCTGACACAAGCCTGTATTCAAGCCCAGAACAAGAGAGTTAACATATACACAGATTCCCGTTATGCATTCGGAGTTGTTCACGACTTCGGTGTCCTCTGGCGAGAGAGAGGTTTTTTGACTTCTCACGGTGCCAAAATTCAACACGGTCCCCTCATTCAAACTCTGTTAGATGCAATACATCTGCCTACAGCAATATCCATCATGAAGTGTAAGGCACATACCAAGGTTACAGATACTGTTTCCCAGGGTAACGACCTGGCAGACCGAACCGCAAAACATACAGCTCAGAATCAGATTCATGCCACTGACCTGACAAAGACAATAGTCTCGACACCGACACATTGCATGACAGTTAAGGATCCCACCCTAGATGTAATTGACATACAGACACATGCTACACCAGATGAAATCAAGAAATGGATCGAACTAGGAGGGACCCAGACAGAACAAGGATGGATGACGAAGGGAAAATCTGTATGGTTTCTCCCCGACTCTATGGTTCAAGTTATCATTAATACAGTACACAGTCCAGCACATTTAGGAGAAAAAGCCATGTTAGACAGTATTCAACATCTCTGGTTCAATAAACACTTACGAGCAGCAGCCAAACAGAAAGTGCGTACTTGCATGATTTGTTGTCAGTTCAACCCAGGTAGAGGTGTTCCCGTAGAACAAGGTGGTTTTCATCCTCCCGATCACCCTTTTGAAGTCCTCCAGATGGATTATATTCAGATGGAACGATGTCGAGGTTTCAAATATGTCCTTGTAATTGTATGTGCACTTTCCCGTTGGACAGAAGCATATCCAGTCCCAGATTACACTGCTCCGACCACTGCCAAGCAGCTGGTTCGTGAATTCTTCCCCCGATATGGTTTGCCCCGTGTCGTATACTCAGAGAACGGTCAGCCATTCTCGTCCGAGCTTATGAAGCAGGTATCACTCCTGCTCGGCTACCAATGGAAGTTCCACTGTGTCCGACATCCCGAAGCAGCAGGTCTCGTAGAGAGACACAATCAAACCCTGAAAATTCGTCTAGCAAAAATCTGTAAGGAGAAGGATGTCGACTGGATCGTAGCTTTGCCAGTCGCCCTTTTTTACATGAGGATGGTAGCCCATTCCAGAACAGGGCTATCCCCGTATGAGGTGGTCTTCGGTAGGCTACCGAATATGTGGGGGACGCCTTTGCCCAGAAAAATTACCGATGTCGATTGTAATATGTTGACAGATTACCTTGCCTCCTTGATGTCTGCACTCCAATCATGTCGTTCACAGGTCGCTGCAGCTTTTCCCGACAACACCGAGGTGAAACCGCACGACGTCGTTCCCGGAGATACTGTGCTTATAAGAAATTTCGACAGGAAAAGTCCGCTGGAGCCCAGGTGGCAGGCGCCGAAGTTGGTACTTCTCACCACGAGGACTGCAATCAAGGTCGAGGGCCGCAAAGGGTGGCTGCACTCCAGTCACGTGAAGAAATTTCGTGCATTGCCAGAGACTGACTCACCCTCCCCCTCTAAGGACTGTCCAGATTCTAGTGACTCTAAACTTCCCCTGATAGAGAAAACTCCACAACAGGAATATAAAATGAAATTGAGGTCTAGCAAGTCAGACAGTTTAATTGTTTAAGTCCTCCCCTAGGTGAATCGGTTGAACGTGTTTTCTGACATGTATCCCCTAGACCCCAATAGAGAGAGAGATAGACGGAAACAGCTCAAGAAACATGAATATTGCAAATCTCTTCGCAGCCACTGTATTGTGACTTTATTGGTTATGTTTTTTCTGAGCCTTCTGATTATTGCTGTAAGTGTGCTCTTACACATGTACTATCCTATATTCAAACGTGCAAATTCTTCCTTCAACGTCACTGCTGAGCATTCTTTTAGCGAACTGCCCCCTCATGAACTCTCTTACCGACTCGCGCTGCGCAACAACACATTCATTAGCATGTTACATCATTCTCATCAGACCAGCAATGCTACTAATTGTTGGATATGTGGCCGACTCCCTCCCTATCAGAAATACAAAGGAGTTCTGCCTCTTTTTCCGTACCCGTTCACACATAATGGGTCCTGTGGTGCATGGTTTAGTCTGATTAATTCCTTGGATTCAGACTCCGTAGTTTACCAGGGTAACTGGGTATGGGGAAATCTGAACACTGTTTTGCATAAAGTATGTTTCCCTGACAAGGAGGGTCTTCCCAAAAGGACAGGAACTGATCTAGAAAATGAAGTATATAGATTAGGTAACTTTACACTTAACCTCATGATTCTCAGTGTTGAATCCGAAGTAGAACCAGTCTTGCCCGCCATGTCCGTACTACCAGTTAAAGGTGAATTATGTGTCAGAAAGAATGGTTCAGTACACCTGGGTCATAGTAAATGTACTACTGTGATCGAATTCAGTGATAAGGGCAAGTCCACATTTAAAGCTTCACGTCATTCCTACTTCGTTTGTGGTCATACCGCATATATACGCTTACCTCTAGATTGGGATGGCACCTGTTACATTGCATTCCTTCTGCCACCCGTTTTCCTAGCCCCTCCTGATTATCATAGAGACATCCATCTAGTACATAATAGACCACAGAGAGATCTCCCGATTGTCGACTATACTGAAACGGCATGGGAGCAGTATACGGATTTCAATAAAGGTTTCTTTCCCTACTTAGGTACTGTCTTTAATAGTAAACTGATACGAAAATTAACTAGAACCCTTGAAGCTGTAGTGAATGAAACTACTTCTGCCCTAGGTAACTTAACAGAGGAGCAGTCTGCTATGCGGATTGTTGTTCTTCAAAATCGTCTCGTCCTTGACGTCATCCTGGCCGATAGGGGCGGAGCCTGTAGAGTCATCGGATCGAGCTGCTGTGTTTTCATTCCACAAAACGCACCTTCAGTATATAAAGCTATTACCCGTCTACATAAAATTGCAAGTCTGATACATCAGAATCCAGGCACCTGGACTTGGTCCGGTTGGTTCTGGACAACGTTGTCAGCCTGGGGATGGAAAGTCCTATCCTTCCTAGGTCTTGGCCTTCTCATAGTATTCAGTTGTTGCCTATGTCTGCAATGTGGGCCAGCGATTTGCGGCTTGTGCGCCACATCATGTATTCCTCATTCGAGTCCTCATTCGAAACGCCATAAGAAGAAAGAAGAGCAAATGATGTTACATGAACAGATTGATAGATTAATGAGGATTGATATATCATGAAGGGTCCGTAGGGGACAAGGAGGGAATGAGGTAATATAAATTTTATGGTCAATTGTGTCCCCTATCGTAGACCCCAACGGCTCCATGTACATGCTTCTAGTACATGTAAGTTCCCTCCACAACCAGTTATGAAGACGCAAATACATTTGCGTCCAACGTTAACATGTCCTCTTTCAGATGCACCATGAATGGGTCCGATATTCAGTTCCTAAGTGTGCCTTGCCAACGTCTTTATGTGGTACACTTTTATGATTTCTAGCTCTGGCGAGTTAGGCCCTGATTTCTGCCATCGAGCCTCTTTCTCCCTTCTGCCTCTAAAAGCCGCAGCTTGCTGCTTCCTGACCCTTGACTTACTCCCTGTGTGGCGAGCGGTGCCTAGCTCGGCCAGCCTTGCCTGCCAAGACTGTATTCAACCTTCAAGTTATCTGCTCCGCTCCCCGAAAATACATTCCTGTCTAGCAGTTTAGGAAAACATCCTTCCCAGCTGCAGAGCAAAGGGCCCGGCCTCACTGTCTCCGTGCAAGTAATTCATAGCTTCCGTTACCATGGTAGGCCCATGCCCCTTGCCTTACACGTAGACACGTAGTTGCATATGCACGCACTAGCAGTCAGTATAGAATAGCCTCTGCCCGAGAGACCTTTCCTTCTAGATAATACAGTTCCTTAAACACAAGATATAGATATGATTTGGGTTTAGGTTGTTCTGACACTCCAGACTTCTGTCTCCTCATGAAGGGCTAAATGTCAAGTCCCCTTCACCCTCCAGTTTCACGTCAGTCACACGTCATGCTGCTGCGCGCGCATCCCTGCCACATGTTTTTGCTGACTCTGCAGGATCCTTCTAGGGATCCACCCACTTATGACACCTTTATGTGACGTTTCCAGCACACACCTCCGTGTACGCCCTAGTGCACGCCTTCTGTTACGTATTTCTGTTCTTATCTCGTTTCTCTCAGCTGTTACGCCTTCTGCATTCAATGCTACTGTATGAAATGACTATATATATGATTCCATGTTAATAAATCATTGTACATGTCCATTGCAATTCCCACCCTGAACCCTCGTGGCGATGGGTCATGCTACCATTGGCTCGAGTCAATTTCGCCAATTCCTTTGTTAAGGAATAAAACCCCACTTTAAACCTCAAATACCACGGACTCTGCCTTCTCATTTTGACTGAGTTATTCTTATTGAACTTTACCGCATAAATTAAGTATAGGTAATTAAAATTTACCACACAATACTAAAGTGCATATGCTATGTGTCTAAAATGTAATGGCACTTGGTTCATCCATGATAGGCCTTTTTGATTTACTAGTAAGTCCCTAGTGCAGTGCACTGCATGTGCCCATGGACTGTAAATCAAATGCTACTGGTGGGCCTGCTGCACCGACTGTACCACTTACATGAGTAGCCTTTCAAATCTGTCTCTGGCCTGCCATTGCAGAGGCTATGTGTGCAGTTTTAAACTTCCATGTCGACCTGGCAAGTTCACTTGCGTGCCAGGCCCATATCTTCCCTTTTTTTTCCCAGTAAGGCACCCCTAAGGTAGGCTATATGTAGCCCAATGGGCCGGGTGAGGTATATTTAAAAGGTAGGACATTTGCTTTTGAGTTTTACATGTCATGGTAGGGAAAACTGCTAAATTCGTTTTTCACTACAAAAAGGTCTATCTCCCCCATAGGTTAGCATTGGAGTTGCCTTGTAACACTTTATAAGTGTAACTTCGAATTGGCAGCCAATGGAAAATTGGAGTTTAGTTTCTTTGGACTCACAATTTAAAAACACATGTTTTATTGAAGTTGGTTTTTGAACTGCAGGTGGCATGGTGGGCAAATGAACAATGGTTTGAGATGTGGCCCGAGCAATTGCCAGTGGCTGAGATTAATTCAAATATTGCATCCGACACCTTCTTGTATTTGCATATTTAGACTTTGGCAGACAGAGTAAACGCAGTCAGGGTGGTGGAGGACTTTTATGTCTGCCACCTTGCCTTTAATACGCCCCCAAACTTAGAGTTCACCATCGGCCCTGCAGTGAATTCTTTAGGTCTGTAGGAACGGCCATCACAGCAGCTCATACAAAGCCATTTAAAAGTTTGGATTGGTTCCGTCATTGGAGATGAATGCTTAAACCAATAATTTAGAAGTTTTTTCTTTTTAAAAAAACAAACTTCCAAAGAAGGATATTTTTTTAGAAAAGAAAACATTACGGGTCCAATCACAATTGGAGTCTCCTTCCACTGTGTGTGCGTCATTTTTATATTTTTCCTGTGCCTCACCACCAGAAATATCCTGGTAATAGATAAAAAGAAAAACCATTTGACCGCCCACTTTAAATAGGTCTGACAGTTGGATTGCTTACATACAACAGCTTGTACTCCTTCATGCCATTGGAGGACAGTTTGAGCTGATGTAGCAAATTTACTCAGTCTGCATAAACCTGGCGGCCCCTCCAAATAAACAAGCATTGGAAATGCAATAGGTCTCGCATTAGAAAAGTAGGAGCTATTGGTGTTGTAAATGTTTTTTTTTTTTTTTTGTGTGTGTATTTTCTCCAAATAGCTACATTGATAGATGTGTTATTTACAATGCCAATAGTTGTAATTTTTGTGAATGTGTCACCTATAGCATTTGGAATGCCACATGATTTGTATAGACGTGATTTTGATGACATTTTTTTTTGTTATGTCACCTTTCTAGAGAGCAGGAGAGTGCAGCAGGGGATAGAAGCAGAGCCCTGCAAGCTGAGCGTCCTCCCGGGTGAGTGTGAGTGAGTGTGTGTGAGGCTGAAGGTGTGTGATGGTGTGTGAGGGTGATGTTGTGTGAGTGTGATTGCGGGTGTGTGAAGGTGTGTGTGATTTTTGGGGTGTGAGGGCGATGTTATGAGTGTGTGTATGTTAATAAGAAATATTTAATATGTGTTTTTGTGTAAAAAAGCGTGATTGATCTTCCCTTTGTAATTTTCCTGCCTTATGTGTATTTTTTAATGTAATTTAACTGTGTGTGTATGTTTATGTTTCCTATTAATGTATTAAGAGGATGCAGAGTGATGTAATGTGTGTATTTTATGTTTTTTGTGAAAGAACTATTTTATTTTCCAACCCATGTTCGCATATTTGTGTATTAATAGCTGCACTGGTCCTTTATTCAAGGCCAGGCGTTGCCAATAGGTCTTGCAGTTGTAAATTTTGAGCTATTACAATTGCAAATAACACTGCCTTTTATGTTTGTTTTTTATTTGAAAAACAGAAAGGTCTTTGTGATTTACAAAACCAATAGCTCCAATTTTCCTACTGCGAGACCTATTGTGCACTGCACAGTGTGGGTGAAAGTGGCACTGCGTGGGTGTGAGTGGTTTTGAGTGAGTGTCGTTGCGTGGGTGAGTGGCGTTGCATGTGTGAGTGTTGTTGTATGGGTGATTGACGTTGCGTGTGTGAGTGGCGTTGCGTGTGTGAGTTGCGTTGCGTGTGTGATTGGCATTGCATGGGTGAGTGTGGCGTTGTGTGTGTGAGAGTGGGCTTGCGTGGGTGTGAGTGGCGTTGTGTGTGTGAAAGTTGTTTTGTGTGGGTAAAACTGGTACTGCATTGGTGTGAGTGGCGTTGCATGTGTGAGTGGTGTAGCATGTGTGAGTGGCACAGCATGTGTGATTGGCGTTGGATGTGTGAGTGGCGTTGCATGTGTGAGTTGCGTTGCATGTGTGAGTGGCGTTGCATGTGTGAGTGGCGTAGCATGTGTGAGTGGCACAGCATGTGTGATTGGCGTTGCATGTGTGAGTGGCGTTGCATGTGTGAGTGGCTTTGCATGTGTGAGTGGCGTTGCATGTGTGAGTGGCGTTGCATGTGTGAGTGGCATTGCATGTGTGAGTGGCGTTGCATGCGTGAGTGGCGTTGCGTTGTTGAGTGGCGTTGCGTGGTTGAGTGGCGTTGCCTTTTTGAATGGCTTTGCATGTGTGAGTGGCGTTGCATGTGTTAGTGTCGTTGCATGTGTGAGTGGCGTTGCATGTGTCAGTGGCGTAGCATGTGTGAGTGGCGTTGCATGTGTGAGTGTCGTTGCATGTGTGAGTGGCGCTGCATGTGTGAGTTGCGTTGCGTGTGTGATTGGCATTGCATGGGTGAGTGTGGCGTTGTGTGTGTGAGAGTGGGCTTGCATGGGTGTGAGTGGCGTTGTGTGTCTGGAAGTTGTTCTGTGTGGGTAAAACTGGTACTGCATTGGTGTGAGTGGCGTTGCATGTGTGAGGGGCATAGCATGTGTGAGTGGCACAGCATGTGTGATTGGCGTTGGATGTGTGAGTGGCGTTGCATGTGTGAGTTGCGTTGCATGTGTGAGTGGCGTTGCATGTGTGAGTGGCGTAGCATGTGTGAGTGGCACAGCATGTGTGATTGGCGTTGGATGTGTGAGTGGCGTTGCATGTGTGAGTGGCGTTGCATGTGTGAGTGGCGTTGCATGCGTGAGTGGCGTTGCGTTGTTGAGTGGCGTTGAGTGGTTGAGTGGCGTTGCCTTTTTGAATGGCTTTGCATGTGCGAGTGACGTTGCATGTGTGAGTGTCGTTGCATGTGTGAGTGGCGTTGCATGTGTTAGTGGCGTAGCATGTGTGAGTGGCGTTGCATGTGTGAGTGTCGTTGCATGTGTGAGTGGCGTTGCATGTGTGAGTGGCGTAGCATGTGTGAGTGGCGTAGCATGTGTGAGTGGCGTAGCATGTTTGAGTGTGGTTGCATGTGTGAGTGGCGTTGCATGTGTGAGTGACGTTGCATGTGTGAGTGGCGATGCATGTGTGAGTGGCGTTGCATGTGTGAGTGGCATTGCATGTGTGAGTGGCGTTGTATGTGTGAGTGGCGTTGCATGTGTGAATGGCGTAGCGTGGTTGAGTGGCGTTGTGTCGTTGAGTTGCGTTGCCTTGTTGAATGGCGTTGCATTTGTGAGTGGCTTTGCATGTGTGAGTGGCGTTGCGTTGTTGAGTGGCGTTGCGTAGTTGACTTGCGTTGCGTTGTTGAGTGGCGTTGCGTGATTGGGTGGCGTTGCGTGGTTGAGTGGCGTTGCGTGGTTGAGTGGCGTTGCGTTGTTGAGTTGCGTTGCATGTGTGAGTGGCGTTGCGTTGTTGAGTGGCGTTGCTTTGTTGAGTGTTGTTGAGTTGTTGAGTGGCGTTGTATGTGTGTGTGGCGTTGCATGGTTGAGTGGCGTTGCATGTGTGAGTGGCGTTGCGTTGTTGAGTGGCGTTGCTTAGTTGAGTGGCGTTGCATGTATGAGTGGCGTTGCGTTGTTGAGTGGCATTGCGTTGAGTGGCGTTGCTTGGTTGAGTGTCGTTGCGTGTTTGAATGGCGTTGCGTGGTTAGTGGTGTTGTGTTGTTGAGTGGGGTTGCATTGTTGAGTGGCGTTGCGTTGTTGAGTTGCGTAGCATGTTTGAGTGGCGTTGCATGTGTGAGTGTTGTTGCATGTGTGATTGGCGTTGCATGTTTGATTGTGGTTGCATGTGTGAGTGGCGTTGCGTTGTTAAGTGGCGTTGCGTGGCTGCGTGGCGTTGCTCTGTTGAGTGGCGTTGCATGTGTGAGTGGCGTTGCGTTGTTGATTGGAGTTGCAGGTGTGAGTGTCGTTGCATGTGTGAGTGGCGTTGCATGTTTGATTGGTGTTGCATGTGTGAGTGGCGTAGCATGTGTGAGTGGCGTTGCATGTGTGAGTGGCGTTGCATGTGTGAGTGGAGTTGCATGTGTGATTGGCATATGTGAGTCTTTTGCATGTGTTAATGTTTATTTTAATGTAATGTGTGTGCATTTTTGTATATGTGTATTGGTATTATAAGTGTTTAGTGAATGTTTTTAAACTGTGTTTTATTTGTGTTATGTAAAACTGTCGTACGCTATGTATTCCCTTTACGTTTTTTACGTAAGGGAGATTAGCGTTCTAGTCGTTTTTTTATGGTGATGTAATGTTTAGCGTGACGTAATTTGTAGCCAATCGCAGCGCTACGTTTTGTGACGTAGCGTTGCGTTTGACGTGCGTCAACGGGGAATTTTCCAGATTGGTGTGAATGTTCGTGCGGTAAAGGCGTGTTCTTCTTCCGTTGTTGTTGCTGCGTCGTTTGACAGGTAAGATATAATTTTTATAACATTTAGTACATGAATTTGAATGTATTATTACTTGTGTGTATATACTTATTAGTAGTAGTGTTTTATTATGATGTATTATTGTTTTTTTTGTATTGCGACTTGTGTATTTTCTCCCATCTACTTAGAATATACTTTTGTACTGTTGTAAACGGTAGATGCTGTAATAATTGTAATGTTTATAAATGTTATATATAGCAATGTATATTTTTGTATGTGTTATGTGTTTTAAATTTTTAACTTTGTTATATTTTTTGTATGTACTTGTTTATTACCTTTGGCAATACTAGAAGTTTTTGAATGGGAAAGTTTTGATTATGTATTTAAGTAGTATATGGTTATGTGTATTCCTTTTATTATGTATTTTTTGTATGTATTGCTATTCGACCTTTAGCATATGTGCGAGTTGGTGCAACATACTGTTTTTATTGTCAAAAATCCATTTTTATAAAGATGTTGAGTGTATTGTGTTTTTATTGGTATTTCCCTTTATATCTGTTATTTTAATTAATTTCAATTTTTTATGAATTTATGAAATATATTATTTGTCGAAAGTGCTTACCCTAATTGTTATCGTCGAATATTTGAATGTAATACGTCATTCTTGTGGGACGTTTTTGACGCTAACGTCAGTTACGTATATCTTCCGTGTGTATTTGCAGGTAAGACCAATTATTGTTTGTTCATGTAATGTTTTATGTGTGAATTTTAATTCTTATATATATATGTTTTAAATATTTTTTTTGAAAGTGTTGTCTCGCGTTTACTATGTAGCCAATTGCAGTGCTACGTTTTGTGTTCAACGTATTATGTATGCACTGTGGCTGTTTGTGTGTAGTTAGTCTGATTTCTATACTTTAGTGACTGATCTGCTACGACCGACAGGTAATTGCCTTTTTTTAAAAATATATATAAAGAGTGACTTTGTTATTTGGTCCTCAAAATTGTATAAGTTTTTATTGCTGTGAAAGTAATGTAATTTTGGATTTTCCAATTATTTCGGTCGCACTTGCCTTGTGTCTGGAAGTTTTCTTGTTATTTATGCTATTACTGGCTCGTCTTTAAGTTGATTGTTCGCCATGCATTGGCTCATGTTTGCTAGTGTCTTCCTGATATGCAGTTCCTGTAGTTTCGTTTCGCCTGAGCTCGCACTCTGATGTTTATTTTTTCTCCGACTTGGCTTGTCTTTGTGTGGTTTTGACCCGTATGTGGCTTGTTTCGCCGCTATGCTTTGGCCTTTTTTTTAATTTTTTTTATTGTTTTAGTTAAACGTATTATGTATGCACTGTTTATGTTCTCTTTGTGTGTTGTTTTTTTATTCTCTACATTTCACAGAATGAGCTGCTACGATCGACCGGTAATTACTATTTTATTTTCATATTATTAAAGAGTGCCTTTGTGAGTTGTTACACTTTTGGCTATGAATTTCCTTTTTGTGATGTGAATCTAATTATTGTTTGGGGTCTTTCTTTGCTCGCACTTGGTTTCTGTCCGGCTCCTTTGTTTAGAGTGTGTTTTTTTTATGTTATCAATGGCTGCTATTTAGTTCGTCTTTTCGCCATGCATTGAGTTATGTTTGCGCGTGTCGTTCTGGTATGCGGGTCCTGTAGTGTACTTCCTTCTGAGCTCGCCTCCTGTAAAAATAATTTTTTATGTCGCTGTTGGCTATTTTTCTCTTGCGTTTCGCCGTACGTGTTTTGTGTCGCCGCTCTGCATTGTCCTTTATTTTTTCACATTTAATTTTTTTTTATTGGTAGTATGTATGCACTGTTTATGTTCTGTTTCTGTGACGTTTGTCTGGTGAGTAATGTTGTAGTGGTGATGAGTGGTGGTGATGAGTGCTGCAGTGTCGTTGTAGAGTGTTGTCCAATGATTACCACCACAGCATAACTCTGCACCACAACAGTAGCACTGATCCTAACAACGGCATCAGTGATGTCCACCAATGCAACACGCAGCAATACCACCTTGTCATTCTGCACCCCCACAGTACCATTGAGCAACAACACAGCATCACTCTGCACCACCACAGCCGTATTTAGCACACCAACAGTCTCATTCATACATACTAATGCAGTACTGTACAGCACCAAAGCATGCTTGTATAGCTGTAATTGTGTGTGCTACGTTAAAAAATGTGTAGAAAGCGTGCACTTACGGCCGGTGGTGTGTGTGACTGTTGAAAGCGTGGACTGATGGCTGTTAATGTGGGTGTATGCCTGGTGAAAGCATGCACTGATGACTGTTGGTGTGTGTGTACGCCTGGTGAAAGCGTTCATTGATAGCTGTTGTTGTGTGTGCCTGTTAAAAGCGTACATGTTATGTTTGTGTGACGTTTGTCTGCTGAGTAATGCTGTTGTGGTGATGAGTGGTGCGTTGGTGGTAAGTGTTTGTGTGTGGTTGTAGTGTGATAGTGTGTTGTTGTTGAATGATGCTGTTGTGGTGGTGTAGAGTGATGCTGGTGTGTTGCTGAGTGATGTTAGTGTGGTGCTTAGTAATGCTGTTGTTGTGATGTGTGGTTCTGTGCTGGTGATGAGTGGTGCTGTGTTGGTGTTCAATGATTACCACCACAGCATAACTCAGCACCACAACAGTTGCACTTCTCCCAACAACGGCATCAGTGATGTCCACCAATGCAACATGCAGCAATACCACCTTATCATTCTGCACCCCCACAGTACCATTGAGCAACAACACAGCATCACTCTGCACCACCACAGCTGTATTTAGCACACCAACAGTCTCATTCATACATACTACTGCAGTACTGATGACTGTTGTGTGTGTACGCCTGGTGAAAGCGTCCATTGATAGCTGTTGGTGTGTGTGCCTGTTAAAAGCGTAAATGTTCTGATTGTATGACGTTTGTCTGCTGAGTAATGCTGTAGTGGTGATGAGTGGTGCTGTGGTGGTAAGTGTTTGTGTGTGGTTGTAGTGTGATAGTGTGTTGTTGTTGAATGATGCTGTTGTGGTGGTGTAGAGTGATGCTGGTGTGTTGCTGAGTGATGTTAGTGTGGTGCTTAGTAATGCTGTTGTTGTGATGTGTGGTTCTGTGCTGGTGATGAGTGGTGCTGTGTTGGTGTTCAATGATTACCACCACAGCATAACTCAGCACCACAACAGTTGCACTTCTCCCAACAACGGCATCAGTGATGTCCACCAATGCAACACGCAGCAATACCACCTTGTCATTCTGCACCCCCACAGTACCATGGAGCAACAACACAGCATCACTCTGCACCACCACAGCCGTATTTAGCACACCAACAGTCTCATTCATACATACTACTGCAGTACTGTACAGCACCAAAGCATGCTTGTATAGCTGTAATTGTGTGTGCTACGTTAAAAAATGTGTAGAAAGCGTGCACTTACGGCCGGTGGTGTGTGTGACTGTTGAAAGCGTGGACTGATGGCTGTTAGTGTGGGTGTATGCCTGGTGAAAGCATGCACTGATGACTGTTGGTGTGTGTGTACGCCTGGTGAAAGCGTCCATTGATAGCTGTTGTTGTGTGTGCCTGTTAAAAGCGTACATGTTATGTTTGTGTGACGTTTGTCTGCTGAGTAATGCTGTTGTGGTGATGAGTAGTGCTGTGGTGGTAAGTGTTTCTGTGTCGTTGTAGTGTGATAGTGTGTTGTTGCAGAATGATGCTGTTGTGGTGGTGTAGAGTGATGCTGTTGTGTTGCAGAGTGCTGTTAGTGTGTTGCTTAGTAATGCTGTTGTTGTGATGTGTGGTTCTGTGCTGGTGATGAGTGGTGCTGTGTTGGTGTTCAATTATTACCACCACAGCATAACTCAGCACTACAACAGTAGCACTTCTCCCACCAACGGCATCACTGATGTCCACCAATGCAACACGCAGCAATACCACATTATCATTAAGCACCCCCACAGTAACATTGAGCAACAACACAGCATCACTCTGCACCAGCACAGCCGTATTTAGCACACCAACAGTCTCATTCATACATACTACTGCAGTACTCAACAGCACCAAAGCATGCTTTTATAGCTGTAAATGTGTGTGGTACGTTAAAAAATGTGTAGAAAGTGTGCACTTACGGCCGGTGGTGTGTGTGACTGTTGAAAGCATGGACTGATGGCTGTTAGTGTGGGTGTATGCCTATTAAAGGCGTGCATTGATAGCTGTTGGTGTGTGTGCCTGGTGAAAGCGTACATGTTCTGTTTGTGTGACCTTTGTTTGCTGAGTAATGCTGTTGTCGTTATGAGTTGTGCCTTCTGTACGGAAAAAAAGACCATAGACGTTTATAATTTGTATTTCACACCTTTTTATTTTTTTAAAACACACAAATATTTAATTTTAAACTTTGTACAAAAATGTGATAGCCTGCCAACATGCGATTTTTAGTCTGAACATATGTCTTCATCGTCTTTCTCTTTTACAATATTTATGATTTTCCCATTACAAAACACCACTTCAAAAGTTTGCGGCAAATAATGTACAAGCGCATCTCCAATGTTGTCAACATCATCATCTAACATAAACCATTTATTTAGTATTTCATTTTCTATGGGCATTGATTGATAAACGTCTGTGTTTGTCACCCTAATAGTTATAATACTAGTTTCATCTTTGGTGCTTTCGACGCCATAAATTTGAATGTCAATCTTTTCCTGTGGTGGGGCTGTTACCTGTTGAGAGAAAACAAATGCAACAATTAGTTCGTACATTTTTATACTTTATGTTTTGTGTAAGTACAGTGTGAAAGAGAGATATTTTGTTTGTGAGGGAGAGTGTGTGCGTGTGATAGAGTGTGTGAAAGGTACATAGTGCGTGAAAGGTACATAGTGCGTGAAAGGTACAGAGTGGCTGAAAGGGACAGAGTGGCTGAAAGGGACAGAGTGGCTGAAAGAGACAGAGTGGCTGAAAGAGACAGAGTGGCTGAAAGAGACAGAGTGGCTGAAAGAGACCGAGTGGCTGAAAGAGACCGAGTGGCTGAAAGAGACCGAGTGGCTGAAAGAGACCGAGTGGCTGAAAGAGACAGAGTGGCTGAAAGGGACAGAGTGGCTGAAAGGGACAGAGTGGCTGAAAGGGACAGAGTGGCTGAAAGGGACAGAGTGGCTGAAAGAGACAGAGTGGCTGAAAGAGACAGAGTGGCTGAAAGAGACAGAGTGGCTGAAAGAGACAGAGTGGCTGAAAGAGATATTCCAAAAATTGTAGGTTTGTTGTGCTTACCTCCATTTTGCTATGCCTCGTTGTATTCAATATTTTCTGTGCATTGAATTCATGGTAGTATGAGCTTATGTTACGTAATGCTGCTGTGTGTGTACGTGTTGCTGCCATTTAAAATAATTTGTGTATGTTTTTGTAGAAGCATGTACTCACCAGAGCTGTTGTGTGTGCCTAACGGGTAAATGTGCACAACCGGCAGCCTCTATGTTTTTGTTCCGTTTCTAAAAATCAATCTCCATTATGTTCCCAAATACATACCGTAATTTTCCGCATGGATATATTGTTCCAAAACATTGGAATTGTTCTACTAACGTTATCCCAATGAAGGCAACATAGGAAATCTTTAGTCTGTGCAAGCGTAGACGTACAATCCCCCAATTTTCCATAGCACGCTCTAGAGGGAGGCTGCGAAATAGTAGGCATGGTATGTAAACTATAGGAGTTTTGTTTAAAAAAGCATCACGTTTCCAGTGTTAGTATTTTCTTTCAGTGGGAGTTGTTTTTTTTGTTTTGTTGTGGTTCTCGGGCTAACACCCGGCTCACATCCTGCTGTTCAAAATTAGCATATCCCAAAAGCAACTTGAGAAGTGATTACAATCTTGACGACGGCGCTTAAAGTACTCTAGCATCCTGTAGTTTTGTTGACGAAAGCCTTGGAGTCTGTGGCCTGTGTGTTTATGTAAATGGGATTGAAGAGTGGTCCGAGCAGGACCGACGTATTGTTGGGGGTTAGGGGGGTTGGGAGGACTGTTTAGTCAAGTGGATGTGAGAGAGGCTCTGTGTTTGAATCGTTCTTAAAAATCAATCTCCCTTCTCACCCAACAGACCTACTGTAAATGTTTGCATGTATTTATTGTTCCAAAGCATTGTAAAGGTTGTAATAACGTAATACCAATGATGTCACGCTGTGTAGAGGGAGGGGGGGGGGGAATAGTAGGCCTGCTGAATGGGAGTGAGTCTGTGTCTTTTATTTCGTTTATAATGATGTCAAAATAGTAAATGTTTTTTAGGTGCAAGGCTATAGATACAATCGCAAATTTTTGCGTAGCACGCTGTAGAGGGAGGGGGGGGGGGAAATAGTAGGCCTGCTGAATGGGGAATGTATACGGCGATGTAGCTTGTAATTCGTCTGTGATTATTTGTTTTTGTCGACGATTTCATTTTCAAGTCTTTTGTTTATTGTGTTGTGAGAGCCTGGCTGTGTGCAGGGACAGAGAGGGGAGGTGCTGGCGTCTGGGGAGGGGGAGTGGAATTGCGAGCCTGGCTGTGTCCGGGAAGCTGTGTGCAGGGACAGAGAGGGGAGGTGCTGGCGTCTGGGGAGGGGAGTGGAATTGCGAGCCTGGCTGTGTCCGGGAAGAGAAGAGAGGGGAGGTGCTGGCGTTTGTGGGTTGGGGAACAGATGTCGAAGCCTGTAGAATTTTGTTAACAAAAAAGTCAGTTTCATTGTCCCAAAAATGATTTGTGCAGGTTAGGGTTTAAGACGAGAATGATTTGTGCAGGTTAGAGTTTAAAACGAGACAAGGTTGTAAGTGTTTAAGAGGAGAGAAAGCCGTGATACTGCAAGGAGAGAGAGGGGAGGTGCTGTCGGATGGGGGCAATAGGTCTTGTTATTGGTAAGACTTTCGTGTGGCTTGCTGGTGTGGGTGGCTGAGGGGGCTTTCATTGCGGATTCCCTTTGCAAGCTCCCTTAAGCCCTGCTGGCGGTTGGGGAGGGGGAGGAGAATTGAGAGGCAAGCTCCGTCTTGAGCCTCCTTCCGCTCGAGGCAGAACAGACAGTTTCACGGAAGACAAGCAGTGCCAGAGTGGTGGGAGAGAGAGTGGGGAGGGGGCGGATCGGGAGGTGCGTCGTGAGGGGAGAGTGAGTGGGGAGAGGGCGGAGCAGGAAGAGCTGCTCTCGGCAGGCTGTGGAAAAGATGCTGCTGGGGAACTGATGAGAGGAGGTGCCGTGAAGAAATGCGACACGGCAGGCAGGGGAGGGGGCGGAGCGGGGTGTGGGAGGGGTGCGCCTGAGGGGAAAGACATGCAAGGCAGGCAGCTGGGGGCATGTGCACGCGCTTTTAATGTCAATGCGCATGCGCATTGAGCTTAAATTTCACGGGCACTGCAAGGAATCGCCACGATTCCTTGCAAGTTGGTTAAAGACTGTTTAAGCCCCCATAGTCTCGCAAGCTCGATGCGCATGCGCATCGACAGGCGAGACCTAAAAAGGATAGGTGAATCGAGAATTTGGCTACAGGGTACTTTGTCACTGTTGCAATGTAATACCCTATCCACCAAGCTCTAAATGAGTCCACAAAGTCTCTTTTTTGAATGAAGGGGCACTACAATCGTACTGTAGAAGACAGGGGCACATGGAGCTTGGTACTTGTGAAAGAATCTCTTTAAACTGCTCTGGAGAATAGGAGAACTTATATTCAGTGTTGAGTTTGCAATAGAATAAATACCAGAGCCCACATTTTTGGTTAGAATCCTACCGGCACGGTGCCAAATGCCAAAGCTGTCAGTGTTGGCTCCATATATTGTCATTGTTATCCACCACCATGGCCTCCAATCCCATCTATCTCACTCCGAGAGGTTCTTATTCATCTATTTTCTCTTCTGCCTTCTTTTACCGTTTTTTGCCTTTCTCTCTCTCTTGTTGTGGCTCAAAGTCTGATGATCTACAATTGTGTGCCAGTGAGCCTCACCTACAACTACAGGCTCAAATTTACCACTGCTTAGATCTTTTTATGTTATTCCATGTCACATTGATGTTTTCTGTACCGTTTTACACCATTCAAGTTTGGTCTCAAAATACCAATTGGAAAACAGAAAAATAAGGAAGGGAAGTAGAAAGGGAGGTATAAAGGAAAGGTGGGGAGAAGAACTGAATGGAGAACATGTGGGAGTTAAGAAAAGAAGGTGGAGGGTTTTGGAAGCAGGAGGGAATGGCATGCTAGAGGGGGGAGGGTAAATGATGTTATGTCGAAATGCAGTCCCTTCGAAATAGGAAGGGGCAGCAGTCTTCACCCTATGTTGTCACCTTAAATGACATTTGCCACGAACTCAATAATGGTATTGCTTAGCGCTTGAGAACATGGCTGAATAAAGTGTGAGATCAATGGGCAATATGTTATCATCTTGCATGGCTGAAAGGTGCCAAGACTCAAATAACCTGCGGATGTGAAGCTGTGAGCTATCTTGCCACTCAAAAGATAAGGAATTAGGTTAATGACAGATGATGGAGGCTGGCTGTATGAACTCCCCACGCAATAGGGGCTCTGAAACGTCTCACTCTCAACCGGTGGCAAGGGACACAGGAACTTCCTTTAAAAAACAATAAGCTGTGTTTTATCTCTAGCAATTTATAGCACACTTCTGCATTTTATAAGCATTCTATTAGCACTCTGTATATAATCGGTTCAACGATTCTCCAGTGTAGTGGTGCTGAATTTTCCAATATCAGAAGCATGGAAAGTGAACTTTATTGTACTGCATTCCAGATGTTGAAATATCAACCTATACATATATTGTGCACAGCGGACTGATGGTCACTTTTTTTAGGATGTAATAGTTATCACTTTTACAGATACATCATGATGGCAGGGCGATATTACTTAACTGTACTCCGTCTTGCATCACACAGACACGAGGACCTCCTAGATAAAGTTAAAGTAACTTTGGGGCATATTATCAAGGGGGTTTATCTCTGCTTTTTTGGCTTTAAAAGCCAAGAAAGCGGAGATAAAATTATCTCCCTATTACCTAGCTGTCGCTAACACCAGTTAGCGACAGCTAGTAGGAGATAGCGAAAATCTTGGGCCCCACTTTGCATGTCAGAGAAATTTATCACTAATGACATGCAAAGTGGGCGTGCCAAGATGTTAGCGACTGGAAACAGACGCTAACATCGCTATCTCCTATTACCAACTTTTGGAGATATTCGCGCTAAGCGCGAATATCTCCAAAAGCTAACACCTGCCCTGAGCAGTTCTTAGCCATGTTATCCAATGGGAGGTGGATAACATGGCTAAGAGCATTAGCTTGGTAATGCATGAATATCGCTGACTTTTCAGCGATATTCATGCATTGCGGCCGATTTTTTTCGCATTTGCGATAAGCCTTGGTAATACCAAGGTTTATCTGCGATAAAAATCGCCGCAGGTCGGCGATAAATTTTTGTCTCTAACCAAGCAATAGCGATAATTATCGCTATTGCTTGGTAATATGCCCCTTAGATCTCCCCTAGGATGGTGGAACTCTCACGTGTAGTTGTAATGTAGGTAGTGAAGAGAAGATCCCTGGACTCATCATAGACTCCTGTACGGTGGCACCGGAACCAGGAGACCTCCTTCTACACTATGGGCACCAGGGGGCTTAATTACGAGAGCTGTGCACCACGAGAACGTAACTTTTTTCTTACGTTCCTGCGGCGCTGAGTGTAGAGCTATATCTAAGAGGCTACAAAAAGCCACCCTGCTCAGCTTTTCGTGGCCTTGTAAATATGGTGAAAGGAAACTCAACGCAAGTTGCTGCGTTTCTTCACACTACCTCGGGGAGGTGTGCCATGGGCATTGCAATGGGTGTTCCCACCCAACGCCCGTGGTATTTGACACATTCCCAGAATTACAAGACAGCTTAAATCTGAGAATGCGCCAAAACCGTGCACCTCCCCAGGGGAGGCGTAATGATTGTTTTTATGTAGGAAGGTGCCCCTTCCTGCACAAAAACAATCGTGCCAACAAGAGAGACACTTCTGTACCATGGTTCGAGGGTGCCTGCGTTGGCGCTAGATAGCCATTTGTGTGCCAGCATATTAAAAGAGGACAGGTATGCACCACATCTCATTGATACCGTGCATTCTTTCCCTTTTCTTTTGATGCAGTAAAGTGAAATGACATGCAGCGCTTCCCTGCATCAACCTTTGTAAATGAGGCACCAGGAGTGTAGCTATAATTGGTGCAGTAGGTGAGGTGGCCCTGAGACCCGAAGACTGAGGGGTCCACACCACCCAAGTTTTGCTTTTTTCACTATCCTACTCGAGACCAGAGAGTCCTTGTTTAATATAACTGTACTCAAGTACAGTGCTGCAATACCTTTGGGTCGAGTTTGAGCTATATAAAACTGGACAAAAAAAGAGCATTTTCCTTGCTTACATTAACTCCTGAAGGACCCTTGGTACTCCGCAGGTGAATACAGCAATCTCAGTTTCAAGGCAGGACCCACAAGGCATTTTTTCTCCAATGTTGATGCTCTTACTTATTCCCTGAGTGTTGGGTGACACGGAATGTTATCCTTTGAATGGTGGGTGCCTTAAGGATCTATATCTCATTTGTTGATAGTGGCGTTTTGTCCTCATTGTTGAGATGTGACATCCCACCTCCCTTTAGCTCAAGAATGCCAAAATATGCTAAGATGGCATAGAATCGAATCCAGATGCACACACCAAACAACTTAACCCCATAAAAAGCATCTACAACTAGAGGTCGGCTCGCACTGAAGGCTCGCCCCTGGCGGAAGGTCTGCGGAGAGTTTCGAACAATAGGTGAGCCTGTCCAAAGCCACATAGCTCTGATTTCTGTGCATCCCTTTTTGCAATATCACATCATTCTCAAAGCTCCAATAGGTGCAGCAGGGGATGGCTGCTCGCTACCACATTTGTAGTTCCGCCGAAAATAGAAAAAGCCCATGACACTGACCACCCCCTCCTTTGATGATGCAACTAGTGGGACTTGGAGAATGATGGGGTGGTGTGCAGAGAGTAAATGTAATGTAAATGTAAATTGATACTTGTATAGCGCACTACTCACCCGAAAGGGTCTCAAGGCGCTTGTACGAATACCGCTGTGGGTGCGCAGTCTAGGAAAGGAAGGCCTGATAGTACACCAATCCCAAATGGCCTACTGCTGCCTTATAGAAACATGACATTGAGTGTTGGGCCGCAGGTTTTCATTGCCTATTTTCTTACGGATTCATTTCAATAAGGACTGTTCCTATTTCTCGACACGGCTCAGTATTACAGCCAGTATGTATAATCTGTGCAGCTATCGATTGGTAGAAATTTTGGTTGTGAAGTAAAAGCATTTTGTAAAATTGTTGCAAAAAGACCTAGGGCCTGGCCAACTCCAACTTAATACTATTCATTCAATCTGTATTTTCAAGCGACGCTGGGAACAACAGAAAATTTGGGGGCATATTATCAAGGGGGTTTATCTCCGCTTTTTTGGGTTTAAAAGCCAAGAAAGCGGAGATAAAATTATCTCCCTATTACCTAGCTGTCGCTAACACCAGTTAGCGACAGCTAGTAGGAGATAGCGACCATCTTGGGCCCCACTTTGCATGTCAGTGATATTTATCACTAATGACATGCAAAGTGGGCGTGCCAAGATGTTAGCGACTGGAAACATTCGCTAACATCGCTATCTCCTATTACCAACTTTTGGAGATATTCGCTCTAAGCGCGAATATCTCCAAAAGCTAACACCTGCCCTGAGCAGTTCTTAGCCATGTTATCCAATGGGAGGTGGATAACATGGCTAAGAGCATTAGCTCGCTGATGCATGAATATCGCGGACTTTTCAGCGATATTCATGCATTGCGGCCGATTTTTAGCGCATTTGCGATAAACCTTGGTAATACCAATGTTTATCTGCGATAAAAATCGCCGCAGCTCGGCGATAATTTTTTCACGCTAACCAAGCAATAGCGACAATTATCGCTATTGCTTGGTAATATGCCCCACGGTGACTATATTCATGCCAATTGAGAAGTCCAGAAATTAGAAATCTATATTATGCACTGTTTTAGGGACTTAAGCACAGCATTTGACCATGTTAACAGAAATCATTTATGAAAAAATTGGATCACTGGAACATTCCTCCACACTTACACCACGCCGTTCTGCTGCTCTATTCGGACAACTGGGTTAAGGTCAGGCTTGGCACAAATCTGACCGTCGGCGCCTAAATCAACATAACCAGAAACCTTGAGCAATGGTGTGTGCTTGCTCCTTTACTGTGTATGCTGCAGATCTGAGCCATCAACTTCATGCCGCAGAATCACACGCTCCGAAAATTGGTTTACGACACATCACCTCGAGCAAACCCGCTGATGTCATCATGCTACTAAATCATACCAGTGAGGGCCTTCAGAATCTATTAAACATGTTGGCCTCTTTCTGTCACTCAAACGATATGTCTCTCAGTCTCAACACAATGAAAATAATTGCCTTTGGTAGGAAGATACATCAACTTGGTACACAATATCTGCGTAGTCAAATAGGCAAAAAGATCTTAAGATATACATTCTTGGCTGTCTGGTTTGGTGAAAGAGGATCATCAACAACATTTAAATGTATTAACAACAAAAGGGTTGTCATTATCTTTTGTGTTTAATGCGCAAAGGAGACCCTTGAAAAATTCTACACTATCCTCTATACTTAAAGCCACAATGTCAAAGCTAATTTCCACACTAGCATAGAGAGTGGAGGCTTTTCTGGCCAAACTTGGGTCATTTTCCAACACTTTGGAATGTAATATATACCTTGTTATTGGTCCTACAGACTTCATCACAGTCACAGATCAGAATAGAGGATGACTTTCTGAATTTTCATCAGGCACTGAAATATGGATTATTGAAATGCTGTTTTAAATGAAAAAAATACTGTTAGATTTTAGATTTGGAAATGGATGAACCCCGGAATGCCTCATCAAAAACTCCTGATACATTTATCTCAATTCGCTTTAAAATCTCTAAGGCCCCTAGGTGTGCGTGTATGAATATCAAATTCCCTTCTCCACATTTAAAAGTGAATTAAATAAAATCACAGAACAAATTTTACTCTTTGAAGATAAGCAAAAGATGCATAAAAAGAAGTTATGCCTGCTTAGTAATTAACAGCCATGAATAATTTTGTCCGCAAAAGTAACTAGCCACCCCTACCCATCTTACTCCAAATTAAGATTAATGCAGCTATTCTTCCAGTGCCGGACTGTCCTCCAAAGTGATCACAGCGGCCAAGAATTCATGAATGTAGGCCAGATGTATCAAGCGTTTTACCGGTCGCAGTTTGGGACCCGTAAAAAGCCTTCTGGGATGCATCAACCCAAAATGCATTTGCAAAATAGGTAATCACAATTTTTGCAATTACCTATTTTGTGATTGCTGTTAGGGAATCGCAATTTGCGATTCCCTAAATGCAATGCAAGAAGATCTAAGAAATGCAACTTTGCATTAAGGAATCGCAAATTACTATCAAATTCAAGTTGGTGGTAATTTGCAAATCCTTATAAAAATGCTCTAAATTGCATTTTTTTAAGTGCCACGTGGCGCATAAGGGCATGTGTGCACACTTACCTTTTTTGGGGGTGCATCAGGGAGGTATTAGGCCCCCAGCATCCTTGAAATTGCATTTGCAATTACTATTACCTATTTGGTAATCACAAATTGAGAATGCTTTCCCATTCATTTCTAACGGCCTTAAGGACCATAGGAATGAATGGGAAAACATTCCCTAATAGCAGATCGAAAATTGCACTTCGCTATTAGGGAATGTGTAGGAATCTCTATTATTTTTAGCAAGTCCTACATACATTGCATTCTGCGATTCCAACATAGCGAATTGGTAAAATTGGCTATTTAAGAATAGTAAAATACGTTCTCGATATATCTGGCCCATAGCCTCTTGCCACATCTCAAGCACTTGTCCCTCTTTAATAACAGAACGCAGGAAGTGGATGCAAGTTCCCTTCAACTTGAACATTTGAAACTGTGTCCCCCCATTGTTTTTTGTTAGAAAGGCGATCACCCACTAGAGATTCATAAAATTTATGAAGTGTTTTGAAGTTCTTTTGGCTAAATTAAACTAGCAACAGCCACTTCGTCCTCCTTCGACAACAATATTGACTCTAATAAGAGGAGCAAGGGGTCATGTGACCTGCCTCTTGCAAAAGGTCACTTTGAATGATGATTTGCGAATGTAAATTTGTCATTTAGAATTTTACTTTGGGTTTACAGGGTCTGATAGCGCCTTGTCCCTTTTCGGTTGGAATTGGCTTGGAAAGTTATTAATTAGGTTAAATGGCATATTGTTTTTGCATTCTTACCACAACCGTTTAACTTATAATCAAGGCCTCTAAAATTATGTGGCAAGAAATGTCAGATTATTCAGCATGATGCGATATTTTGTGACAGTATTACTTCACAATATTCGTCATTTTTAGGTCTCGTCCTATTCCATTTCGCAAGAATGAATAGGACGAGACTATAGGGGCTAAAATAAGAGCTAAACTAAAGCGGATTTCCAGAAGTGTATGTGGTCTCGTGACCGCGCTTCTATCCGCCTGCCTCGCATCACCACATGAAATCCACACACACTTCAAAGGCTCCGCTCCCGCCTGCACTTCGCACTCTCCGACTTCCCCTCCCACCTCCCACGGCCGCTCTTCCCATTCACGCGCTCGTTACCATTTGCTCCCGAGCCGCATTTCTCCTCCCCCCCTAATCACAGTAATGCCAAGAGCTTGTTTTAAAAAGTAATGTGCTCGGGCGCCGCGCTTCTTACCTTGGTGTCCGGTTTCATGTTTGTTAAAAATTAATGTGCTCGCAGCATTGCGCCTCGTTTAAAGTTCATTTCTTTTTATTAATGTGCACGGGTGTTGGGCTGCCTAGCACAACACCCGGTTTCATTGTTTATAAAAAATGTGTGCTGTTTTAAGTGCAAACTGTAAAACATAGTTCCACCAGTTCCTTACATGCGTTTCTGAACATACCTCGTTACTTTATATATGTAACACTGAACTGTGCGCATCAGACACGAATACCCGGCCTCTCTTTTAAGAAGGGGTTCAATCATGTACTCCATACCCAAACGTACTTCATAAAACAAGTGTAATGCATACAGCATCCTCGGACTGACTTTTAAAAACAAGACATTCCGTGTACACTTCATACCCTAGTGACTTGTAAACCTAAGGCAGTACCAAACTCGTCATAAACCAAGTTACTTTTTAATAACTCGGACTGTGATGTACAGTTATGCGCAGTGAGGCGGAAGTGCCGTGTTTTAAAAATCGCAGAGTCTGTGTGCAGTAATCCCCGAAGCATAGATCAAAAGCATGGACCCGATTTCACACAAACAGCAAAAATACAAAAGAGTTGTATTTACAAGCCCCATGCGCCGCCCGTGTGCCACTCTTTCCCATATTAAAGGTGACGCACCGGCGGCGCATGGGGCTTGGTTGAGGATAATGAGCTGTTTCAGTCAGCGTGTCCAAGCCTCTTCTGGTGTCCGCTCTCCTAGACATTTCCCTGATTGGAGTTGTCACATGTTGGCAAGACAACAATAATGTGCCTCCTCGGTGTGCGACGAAGCAGCAACGCAACTAATTGGGCAAACGGGCATTATTCGTGAGGGCGCTCCTTTTAAATGACTGTAGTGATGCTATGCTGATCATTTCGTGAACTCTGTCGTGTGTACGTAATTGTGCGAAATGTCGTGTGTTGCGGATGTCTATCACGTGAACCCTCCTGTGGGTTTGAATAAGTCTGCTTGAGTTATCCCCACTCACATAACCAGAGGTCTGACCTCCTCCTGGAAGCTGCGGCTTGGATTTCACCCTTTGATCTGGCGCCTCCTGCTGATTGGCCAGCGACATAGCAAAAGGCAGCTTTTTGTCATTTAACTATGCAAGGGCATTTGCAAGTCTAGAGCGAGGCATTGTGGGCCTCAATATAGAAACTCTATCCCAAATACAATTGTAGACGAAGGGCATTGTGAGTTGTTCGGCTAACAAAAGACACAGGCAGAGAAGGAAGCCGGGCTGTAAACTGCAGGGAATGGGGACACCTGTAGTAACTTTTTTTTCTTCGGACTGAGTCCTAACTTTTACAAACTCCATTGGGGAGGGTGCACTTTCATGTTACACCACACACACTTAGCAAAGGCTGTCATTGTTTTTAAAAATGAAAGCATACAAGAGAAGAAAAGCTCTTTAGAGCAAGCAGTTTCTAAAGGCGCCCAAAACAAACTGGTGCAATTGATCCAAGGACGAGCGATTTTCCCAGACTTGGGTTTGTTTTCATACGTAATCCATGAAAGGTACTAGGCTACAGTTTAAGACATTCAGGTGTGGCCGAGCTCTGCATTATCTTGTAGCATTTATATAGTGCATTATACTTCATTATGGGCATAAACGCACCTTAATAAACATGTAACATGTCCACTGTGGGGAAGAGCACGATCAAGAGTTTTGCAGTTGATGTAAACCTATGTGGGAAGGATTTTGAGGTCATGTGTGAGGGATCAGAGAGTTACTCTTATCTTGGGGTGCAGCAGATGTGACGTGAAAGAGTAGGAAGTGTGAAAGTACAGATCTCAAACCATGATTGTAATTATCTGGTGGTCATACCACAGCATAACTCAGCACCACCACAGCACCACTCAGCACCACCACATTATCACTCAGCACCACCAAATTATCACTCAGCACCACCACAGCATCACTCAGCACCACCACTCAGCACCACCACATTATCCTTCAGCACCACCCCAGCACCACCATATTATCACTCAGCACCACCACAGCACCCCTCAGCACCACCACAGCATCACTCAGCATCACCACAGCACCACTCAGCACCACCACATTATCACTAAGCACCACCACATTATCACTCAGCACCACCACGGCACCATTCAGCACCACCACAGCACCAGCACATTATCACCCAGCACCACCACAGCACCACTCAGCACGACCACAGCACCACTCAGCACCACCCCAGCACCACTCAGCACCACCACATTATCACTCAGCACCACCACATTATCACTCAACACCACCACAGCACCACTCAGCACCACCACAGCATCACTCAGCACCACCAAAGCACCACCACATTATCACTCAGCACCACCACAGCACCACTCAGCACCACCACAGCATCACTCAACATCACCACAGCACCACTCAGCACCACTCAGCACCACCACATTATCACTCAGCACCCCCACCTTATCACTCAGCACCACCACAGCACCACTCAGCACCACTCAGCACCACCACACTACCACTCAGCACCACCACATTATCATTTAGCACCACCCCAGCACCACTCAGCACCACCACATTATCACTTAGCACCACCACAGCACCACTCAGCACCGCAACAGCATCACTCAGTATCACCACAGCACCACTCAGCACCACCACATTATCACTCAGCACCACCACATTATCACTCAGCACCAATACAGCACCATTCAGCACCACCACAGCACCACTCAGCACCACCACATTATCACCCAGCACCACCACAGCACCATTCAGCACGACCACAGCACCACTCAGCACCACCCAGCACCACTCAGCACCACCACATTATCACTCAGCACCACCACATTATCACTCAGCACCACCACAGCACCACTCAGCACCACCACAGCATCACTCAGCACCACCAAAGCACCACCACATTATCACTCAGCACCACCACATTATCACTCAGCACCACCACAGCACCACTCAGCAGCACCACAGCATCACTCAGCACCACCACAGCATCACTCAGCACGACCACGGCACCACTCAGCGCCACCACAGCACCACTCAGCACCACCACAGCATCACTCAGCACCACCACTCAGCACCACAACAGCACCACTCAGCACCACCAAAGCACCACTCAGCACCACCACTCAGCACCACCACATTATCCTTCAGCACCACCCCAGCACCACCATATTATCACTCAGCACCACCACAGCACCCCTCAGCACCACCACAGCATCACTCAGCATCACCACAGCACCACTCAGCACTACCACATTATCACTAAGCACCACCACATTATCACTCAGCACCACCACGGCACCATTCAGCACCACCACAGCACCACCACATTATCACCCAGCACCACCACAGCACCACTCAGCACCACCCCAGCACCACTCAGCACCACCACATTATCACTCAGAACCACCACATTATCACTCAGCACCACCACAGCACCACCCAGCACCACCACAGCATCACTCAGCACCACCACAGCACCACCAAATTATCACTCAGCACCACCACATTATCACTCAGCACCACCACATTATCACTCAGCACCACCACAGCACCACTCAGCACCACCACAGCATCACTCAGCATCACCACAGCACCACTCAGCACAACCACATTATCACTCAGCACCCCCACATTATCACTCAGCACCACCAGAGCACCACTCAGCATTACCACACCACCACTCAGCACCACCACATTATCATTTAGCACCACCCCTGCACCACTCAGCACCACCACATTATCACTTAGCACCACCACAGCACCACTCAGCACCACCACAGCATCACTCAGTATCACCACAGCACCACTCAGCACCACCACATTATCACTCAGCACCACCACATTATCACTCAGCACCAATACAGCACCATTCAGCACCACCACAGCACCACTCAGCACCACCACATTATCACCCAGCACCACCACAGCACCACTCAGCACGACCACAGCACCAGTCAGCACCACCCAGCACCACTCAGCACCACCACATTATCACTCAGTACCACCACATTATCACTCAGCACCACCACAGCACCACTCAGCACCACCACAGCATCACTCAGCACCACCACAGCACCACCACATTATCACTCAGCACCACCACATTATCACTCAGCACCGCCACAGCACCACTCAGCAGCACCACAGCATCACTCAGCACCACCACAGCATCACTCAGCACCACCACAGCACCACTCAGCGCCACCACAGCACCACTCAGCATCACTCAGCACAACAACTCAGCACCACCACAGCACCACTCAGCACCACCACAGCACCACTCAGCACCACCACAGCTTCACTCAGCACCACCACAGCACCACTCAGCACCACCACTGCATCACTCAGCACCACCACAGCACCACTCAGCACCACCACAGCATCATTCAGGGGCACCACAACATCACTATGTGCTACCACAGCATCACTGAATGGCACAGCATTTCATCGTCGCCACCACAACATCACTCCGCGCCATCACAGCATCAATCTGTGCTACCATTCAACAACAACTGGTTCAAATATGTTCTCTCAATGTTTCAAGCTTTATTACAAATGTCACAAAAAGACTTTAATATTTCACTTCTCTTCTTGGATTTGCGTCACAATAATATACACTGAACATAATCTTCACAAAAGTTATTTACAAAAATTTAAGCTATTGCCATTATAAATTACAATCACTTTTATTTAAGTATTAATTAATTAAAAAAATTAAAAGCCATTGTTATTTGTAATATCAATACATCTAAGTCAAGTAAATACAAAACATGTTGCATTACAAATGCTATGGGTGTCACATTTGCGAAAGTTATAACTTTTGGCATTGTAAATATCAAAGCTACTAATTTCGCAATTTTCAAAACCGACACATAAATAAAAAATGTGTCATCTACAATAACAGTAGCTCAAACTTTCCTAATGTGAGACCTATTGCATTGCAAATACTTGTTACCCGTGTTAACATTGGCAAATGTTTCACCTCATTAGTACCACTTTAACCTTCAACCACAACAATAAGCTCCTAAAATGTGAATAGTCAATTTTGGTGAAAGACTTTCCACTGTGCGGTAACACAAAGCTACATTTTTCTAACTTTTTGATTTTTATTTAGGTACAATCTGCAAATTATGCAGCAGATGGATTGCGTGGCAAGTGCTGCAATTCCATAAGTAAGTGAAAATTACCTGAGCCACATAATTTAATAATTTGTGTGGTTCTGCTTATGTGAATTGAGGTTGATTCATTTTATTTAAGTTGTGAATTAAGCCAAAGTCCTTAACTGAAGTAGCCGTTTTACTGCGTAGCTATAGAAATATCCATTCCAATTAAAAATAGCACTTTAAAAAAAAAAAAATTATTTAAATATATTTTTATTGCAGGAATCAGTCAAAATTACATGTTGGTATACTGTAAAATAACCGGTGATGAAAGCACCGACAATGATATAACATTAATACACGGCCATTTAGCCCACAATCCGGAGGGCGGGCGGCGTTCACAGTAAATCGAGGCATGTGGGTCGAGTGGCTTTCTAGTAATGACCAGTCATTAATTAAAGGTTCACTTCTTCTTTTCTAAACAATATGGAAAAAAGGTCCCCCCCTTAATCAAATTGAACACCCCCAGAGGACTAAGTTCCAAACCTTCAGTGCCATAAGTCATCCGTGCTGTTGGAAGCCACCGTCGCTCCCATTTCCCTCTATCCGCCTCCCTCCTCCCACCCCGCCATCGGTGATCTGAGAAACGTACAGTGAGCATGTGGTAGGAGATGTTATCCTTCCTAAAAGGAATATCACGCCAGTATTACTCTATAGGGACGTAGGCTGCCCCCCATCATCGCTGTCGGTGTCACTGGGTGTGTTGTGGTCGCGCAGGGCCTGCACCAATGCCTCCCACTCCTGTGCTGATTCTAGCGCCTTCTCATTCTGCTGCTGCCTCGCCAGCTGATACCTCAAAGTGCTCTCGCCCTTAGCCCATTTAAGAAGTTTGTTGCGCCATTTAGTACCTGTTGGACCAACCCGCGCCTTCCAGTGTCTGGTTATTTCTCGCTTTGCCAGGAGTAGCCCCAAAACGATAAATTTACTTGAGACTTTGTTTTTGGGGGTATGCGGGAACCAGTGCAAGATTACCACCACAGCGTCGAACTGTAGGGATCTTTCAGTGACCCCGTTAACGGTGTCCCCTATCAGCGTCCAGTGCGAGGACAGAGCGGAACAGGACCACAACATGTGAAGGAGGTCAGCTCCAAGCGTCCAGCATCTAGGGCAGGCCGCCGTGTCCGTGGCAAAGTATTTATGTATTTTCTCCGGGGTCAGGTAGGCGCGATGCAGTATGTAAAAGTGGACCAATTGGAACCGAGAGTTATGTGTACTCTTCCAGGCCCGGCGCATCAGCTGGGCCCACGTGGTCTCCGGGATATCCTTCCCTATGTCTGCCTCCCATCGGGTCCTGAGTGTGTCCAGCAGAGTTAGCCGCTCATTGATCATTCTGGAATACAAGCACGTCACGGCTTTAATCATCCCCGCAGCCATCATGGCGTATTGGCATGCAGCTGACGTCTGTGGTTCCTCAAAACCATTCTGCCAGTGCGCCTGGAGCGCCCTCGTGATCGCAATAAGAAGTCACCCCGAGGGATGACAAAACGGTCTAGAATTGCCTGAAAAGGCATCAGCACTCCATCCTTATATAGGTCGCCTATGAGTTGTATCCCCGCATCCTCCCAGACCCGCAGCTGCGACCAGTTGCCACCATGTGGCAACGCCGTGAGCATCCCCAGTGGGATTTCCGGGGCATAAGGATGTTTCACTCCCGACTTGCGGTGGACCCGGTTCCAGCACGACCGTATAGTGCGTTCTTCCTGTGTGAGGTCTCTCAGAGCCAACCTTTGTTGCAGTGCAATATAGGAGAGAACGTGTCTGGGTATGCCCAGTCCCCGCTCCTCCTCCGGGCCCCGAAACTCCTGAGCTATTTTCTGAGTGTAGGTCTGCAGTTGGGCAGCAAAGTAATACGTTTCAAAGTCGGGCACAGGCAGCCCCCCCCTCCGCTTTAGGTCTCATTAGGGTTTTAAGCGCCACTCTGCGGCGGCCTGATCCCCAGAGAAACGTCACGAGCAAAGAGTTCAAGTTCCGGAAGGTGGCCGGCGGTATCGAGATCGGAATCGTCCTAAAGTAGTATAGTAGCCGAGGAAGAGCCACCATTTTCAGCAGTGCAATACGTCCTGCTACCGATAGTGGCAGGGTGGCCCAGAAGGACATGCTGTCCTTTAACTCTCCGACACTTCTGGAAATGTTGCCCTCCAGAATGTCAGTAGGGCTGTGATAGATGTATACCCCCAGATACTTGAGGCAGTCAGGCGCCCATCTGATCGCCCTGGGAGTGTCGGGCTGGGGCTCTCAGCCGCGAACCGGAAACAGGCAAGTTTTCACCCAATTCATCTTGAGGCCCGACATCTCACCGAAAGTTGTGAGTATTGCGTCAGCTCCGGCCAAGGCCTCTCCAGCATCCTCAAGGAAAAGCAAGAGGTCTTCAGCATAAAGGGAGATGTACTGCTGCCCTGACAAGGTCCGCAAACCCCTGTAGTAGGTCCCGGTGCGAATCGCCAGCGCTAGGGGCTCCACTGCGAGCGCAAAGAGTAGCGGTGAAAGTGAACATCCCTGCCTCGTGCCTCATTCCACAGGGTACTGTTGAGAAATCAGCGGGCCTGATCGCACCCTATTTAGCGCCGAGGCGCAGAGCACCGTGGTCCAACGCAGGAACCCCTCCCCGAGGCCGAAAAAGCCAAGCACTCTACGGAGGTATTCCCATTCTAGGCTGTCAAAAGCCTTCTCTAGGTCAATCGAGAGGATCATGGGATGGGGGGCCTCAGAGTGGTCTTCTTCCAACAGTCGAAACAGGTGGCAGATGTTCATTGTGGTATTACGCTTGGGGATGAATCCCGCCTGGTCATTATGCACTAGGGAGCCCATGTGACCTAGCAATCTCGAAGCTAGAATGCTGCTTAAAATCTTATAATCGACCGTCAGCATCGAGAGCGGTCGGTAAGATGCCGGGTCGTTGCCCTCCTTGTCAGCTTTTAACAGGGGGACCACCAGAGCTTCACGCATCGAGCCAGGCAGACGCCCCAGGCGCCTCGCCTCCTTGAAGACTATCAAAATTCGTGGGGCCAGAAGGTCGACGTAAGTGGAGTAAAACTCCACGGGAAGTCCGTCTAGGCCCGGGGTCTTATTTCGCGCCATCTTTTTTATGGCGCTGTGGATTTCCCCCAGCTCCACGTCTCTCCCCAATTCCTTCGCCTGATCTGATTCCAGGGCAGGAATCGGCAAATCCTGTAGGAACTCGTCAATAGGGGTAGTGTCCAGTGACATCCTACTTCGGTATAATCCCTCATAGTAATGTTGAAAACAACCAAGGATCTCGGGTTGGGTATCAACCTCAATCCCCTCCGCGTCTCGCATGGCCACCGTGGGGGAGGTGCGCCTCGTGGGGTTGGCCAGCCAAGCCAGGAGCGCCCCTGATTTATCCCCCTCAGCAAGCGACCTAGTCAAATAGGCCTTGTAGTCAAAGCTACCCAGCCGTTCAACTTCCACCGCCACTGCTTCCCTTGCCGCCGAAGTCTGTTGTTGGAGCTCCGGGCGGCCGGGACGGAGGAGCTCCGTCTCGCGGAGTGTCCGATCAGCTTTGGCTAGGTCCTCAAGAAGGGCTCGTCGTATCCCCACCTTCTTTGTTATGCAGAAGCCCCTAACCACCACTTTAAATGCATCCCATTCAATGGCCCTCGCCCCAGCTGTGCCCTCATTCTCCGCGAAGTACTCAGTGATGCTCTCTTCCAGTTCCCTCCGGAACACCAAATCTTCCAACATCTCGGGGCGTAGCCTCCAAGTCGGAACGCAGGGGGTACCCGGGAGCCATCAAAAATCAGCCAGCAGAGGATTGTGGTCGGAAATGGTCCTCGTCAAATACTCAGACCTCACGGCCGAGGTCACCAGTTCCGGCGACCCCAGCAATACATCCAACCGCACATGCAACTCGTGCATGCCGGAAAAGTGGGAGTAGTCTCGGGCACATGGGTGCTGGGCTTGCCAAATGTCCATCAGTCCCCATTTAGTCTGCCATTCCAATCTACCCTTGGCTACCCGGTGGGTTGATGAGTCCTGCTGTGGCGGTCTGGCTGGCACCCTGTGCGCCCGCTCCAGAGTGTAGAAGGAGGAGAGCCCCTCTGGCGCTACCACGGTCCTTAGCCAGTCCTCCAAATAGGCCACCATATCACTGCCTTCGATTCTTTCCGGTAGGCCCACCACACGGATGTTATTCCTCCTATTGCGCCCTTCCGCATCCTCCGCCCTGCGTTCCAGAGAATCAATGCGGGTCAAAGCGTCCTTCATGGCGGCGGCTAGAGTTTTTTGGGCGGGTTCCAAGGTTCCCACGAGCTCTCCACTTCCTTGACCCTGTCCGAGAGCTTGCCGTGGTCCGCCCTGAGCAAGCCCAGGCTCGTCGCGACCTGGGCAATGTCTTGTTGGAGGGCCGATCGTGTGTCAGTGATCGCCGCCAAGATCTTGTCGAGTTGTTGTTGAAGATGCAGGCTCTCGGATTTCTCCGGATCCAATCGATCGTCCTTATTAGGCATCTCCATGTCCGTTGTGGTCTGGGTACTGCCCTTAGTATTCTTCGGCTTCACCATAGTTGCCATGGTCTCCAGCGGAGGACCCGGCGGATGCCTCACCGGGGGATGGTTAATCAGTGTACCTCCGGTTATCGCCGAAAGCCCCGGACCGATGCGGACCGATGGTCGGGGCCCGGTGCGGTATTGGGAGATAACTCAGCTATTCATACCACCAGTGCCCAGATGTGGATATTCTCCCAAAGGTGTTTCGTCTGCCGATGCTGTAGGAAGCCAGCGGTCATGACAATGGGGCTTCGCAGATAGCAATGGTGTCCGTCGTTGATGCCACTTGGCGCAGGCACCCAGCTACCTCTATCTTCTGCCGGTCCACGCAGGCCACCGGCCAGTCGGGTCCCAGCCACCCCTCCGCTGGTAACAAAAGGGCAGTAGGAGGTGGGGGAAGGGGCCACCGCCAGGTAGTAGTGCACCGCCGGGTCTTCGATCTCCACGAGGCACCGTTGCCTCCGTCACCAGTTACAGGCCTAGCCGACCACCAAGTGATTAGTCCAAGCTCCGTTCAGCCAAAATCGCTGATCCTCGGTTCCCAGGACGGGCTCAAGTTTCTCCCAGTGTGGTACAAGTAGACACACATGCTGCCGATCCCGAGGGCCAAGATGGGGTAGGCCCATGTCATTCCGAGCAGGACTTCGTGTCCAGCCGCTCCCCTTTCTCCTCTGGGCCTCGTGGCGCAGTTAGGGCTCGGTCGAGCGGCGGTCTTGATAGGCGCCGTTTAGGAGGTCACAGGTGATTCTTGTCTCTCAGGCAGTCGGCACCGGCATCATCCCCCCAGAGGGGGAAGGAAGAAGGAGGTGACTCCGAAGGCACGGTCCTCCTAGGCCCACGGGCCGCTTCAGGACCATCGAGACGGAGCGGGCGCCATCTTGAGCTCCGTTCCGCTCGCCCCGTGTGTTCCCGATTGCCCAGAACGGGCCTCGCTACAGGTCTCCAAAGTCGCCTCCCGGTTCAGCGCCCACAGCACTCAACGATCCGGGGGTCGGGGCGCCCGTGTCGCCCGGGAATCAGGATTAATGGCGGCTCGGTCACGGAGCCGAACGCTCAGGCGACCTCCACCGTCGGCGCTCAAGCCACGCCCCCTTAAAAATAGCACTTATGACCCACTTTAGCACGTTTACATGTGTACAGTGTACTTTACAATTACATGATGCTGTGATACAACATCTAAATGCTTATAACAACTTGCACTAGTTTGCAATTTGCTTTCGCATTATCTTATGGGGTATTTGTATTTAGCTTCTCTATAAACTTTTAGCAGACTTAATGCAGTCCACAATACATTCGTGCATATTCCCACAACTTAATTTCAATTACTGCTGACAAGTTATTAGAGTTTAAGTTGAAACTTGTTCTCATCATCAAAACTATTTTAAAATGCTTTATTCAGTTTTTGCATTGCGATTTATGAGCTGTTTACTTGAAATGTAGCTGTGTATTTTAGATATATTGTAGCTTTACTGCTCCACCTTTTTTAATACAAACTTACCCTAATTTTTTCCTTTTTAGGTTTCGGCTGCCCAGCGCTTGCGCTGTGCTTGGGAAATCTATTGTATTCAATATAACTTAAAAGGGACTTACATCCCGCCTTCACTTCTTATTTGTCCTTGTGCTTGTCACTTTAGTTTTACTTCTTTTCTATTGGTTGTAGCATGCTATTTCCCTTTCTTTTGGGTGTGTTTTTCTTATGACTATCTCGTGCCCCAATTACTTATTCTTAACTACTTTCAAGGCTGGAACTTGTTTTATTAGGTGATGGCTGGGATCTGGCTCCTTCAAACAAATGTTTGCGTACATTCGCTGATGCATTTGAAGAATAATTTTTACTGCCAACAGGCACAGCTACATTTTTATTCAATTGTGGATTTTCTTTACTTTCCCTAGCTGCATACATTGAAAGCATGATTTCACTGATGTATTTGAAGGAAGAAATCTTTTCCTAGTAGCATGCATGACTACTTCAATGTTATATTTTAATTGTTCATTTCCCTGACTGCACGCATTTAAAGTGTGATTCACATCTACAGTTTTCTCCGTTGTCTTTGATCACACTTCGTGAAGTTGAGCCAATGCCTAGACTGGAACCCGGCTCCTCAGCATGCCTGTCCCCTCCTCCGGCCTCTTTCCCAGGCGCAGCAGCTTGACCACCCATGGCAGGAAAAAGACATGCTGTTCAAATGTTCAATCTTCTTTAATGTTAAGCGGCTGTTCTTTCATATACGGTACAGTGCAAATTATGAGTTATAACTTCTGCAATGACCTGCTCAGACAGTCCCATAGGTAGAAAGTATCCTATCACAGAGTGCTGATTGATTACAGTACCACAGATAGAATGCATTTTATTACTGCATCGCTGTGCTAGAAGTGGCTGCTGTTTTGCTAGTGTAAAAACGTGTGCAATAGTGAAGCTGGCTAGACCGTTACCCCACTCTTGAAGAATGCAGGGGCATATTATCAAGGACCGGTGTTAAAATTATTGCCGTTTTATACGCAGAAAACTGCAGATAAAACGGCGATAATGGGCTTCATAATACGCCCTTGTTAATTCTCATAGAAGTCCGTGTTATGATGTTAACATGGGCTTCTATGGGAATTATCAAGAGCGTATTATCAAACCCATTATCGCCGTTTTATCAGCAATTTCCTGCCGATAAAACGGCGATAATTTTAACACAGGTCTTTGATAATATGCCCTGCAATCTCTGCATGGACCGGAAGTAAGCAGTTTTATTACAATCATGCACGTCACATTTATTTTTGTAGGTGCAGAGAGATTAAGTGATCTACCCAGAATCATATGATGTTGAGCCCATGTCGAAATTTATTTCTAACTTTCCTCTATCTTCCTATCTTGTATTCATTTAAAAAATACCTGCTTGCATTGAAATTCTCCAACATGAAGGAATAAATTGATATGTTTCCGTAAATGTTTGGCTGTTGCATAGTTGTTTTTCTTTTGTTTCATTTTCTAACTCTACGAGCGGTACGAATTCACAAGCTCAGAAAGATTGGATTAACATAATTGATTTAGACATACCGAAGGATTGGTTTGAGGACCATTGTTTTCTATATCGAGACTCGAACCTGGTTCCCCAGTTCCAAAGTTGGCAGCTCTGGCACTTTTTTCTGTCTGCGTTTAGATACCTTACTCTGCAATCCCTCATGTTTGTGTTTCTTTGCTGGTTATTTATTCTTTTCTATCCTTTATTCTCCTCCAGTTTTTATCAGCATTTGAATATTGCCTTCTACCATAAATATAGGCCCATATAGCTTTGCAGGTTGTTGTTAGACATTGCTTCAACCCAGGACCTGCCCTTGTCTTTTCGTCCGGGCTCAGTTCGAGCTAGTTCGGAGTGCTCTAGATTGGGTCTCAAACTGCAATGTGAAGGAGTGTAGGGGCATATTAACAATAAGTGGCGCATCCCTGCATATCAGCAGGGATGCGCCACTTATTGTGCGCCCTGCCTACGCCAACATGGTTGCGCTGCATTTACAATGCGGCGCACCATGGGGCAAAAACGGCACAGATGCGTGACGCATCTGTGCTGTAAAAGTGTCGCATTGCTGGAGTTGCGTCGCAAGCACGATGCAGCGCCAGCAATGCTCGGGGGGCCCTATTCTTCCAATGCTGCGTCAATCCTTACGCCTGCTTCAAGCAGGCGCAGGGTTTTGACGCAGCATGGGCCCCAAAGTGACTGAGTAAAATTTTGTAGATTTCACTAGCCACTTTCAGGAGGCGTTCCTTTGCCGGAACCCCCCCCCCTGCGCAGGAACACCTCCATCTGGCGCAGAGCTTTACAACGTGACACAACTCCTAGATGCGTCACATTGTAAATACCCCGCATCAAGGCGCATCTTTTGCGCCACCGCTGCATCACAAAAGTGACACAACGGCGGCGCAAAAGCGGCGCAAGGGGCTTGTAAATATGCCCCGTAGTTTTTAGTGGCAGTGCCGTGTTTTCCTAGACCCTTCCCGCACTCCTAGTCACTGCCTCCCACATCCCCTGGTTTATTTATAGAGTCACACTATCACTCGCTCAGATAAGCTGCTGAACTTCTGGGTTCTTGGAAACATTCTTTGCCAATGGAACACGGTACATGCGAATCAAAACAATTTTGTCACCAACCCCGCACTCTAGTTACTTTGTGTCAACAATGGAGAACTCCTTGATGCCCATTACAAGGTAACCACCTCCCCTTGCTTCAAGAGTCTCCCTTTTCTAACTTATCAGAGCAACCTTGTGAGGAACAAGGGTGGGCACCGACACAGAAACAGTCTGCAAAACACGTATATCTAGTTATGTTACAGTTTTAAATACCACTCATCCATGAGTCTAGATGTTGCTTCCTGGCCAAACTTTGGAGACTCACGCTGAATGAACCTGGGTTAGATGGGAGCTAGGATGCCACCAATTAGAGAGGGAACCAGGACTCCCAGGACATCCTGCATCAAACATACTAAAGGCGTGCCAGGAATGTGGGCCACTGGTCTCACCAGGGGCTATTTTCTGAACCCTTCTCTATGTACAGTAGAGTCAGCAATTTCACCATTGTTTTGTGATATGATCGCCAATGCATTACACTATATTGCCACTTTGTGTACTGCTGAGTAATTGAATTATTGCAGAGCACCACTTACTGCCCTCTAGCCATCATCACTCAGAGTCCTGGTCTTCACCGCACACTTGCTTATGCAGCAGAAGCAGACTGGCACCTTGCGGTGTACACCCCATGCCATCTGAATTATTAAATTCAAAGGAGGCCTGGATTTCCTCTGTTTTCATGACTGCTCAAGAACCAGAAGGAAGAGGCATCAGTTTCCGTTAAGGCATTAGACCGCCTCGAGGATGATGCTCCATTGGATACAGATGAAGACTCCCCATATTGAGCATTCCAGATTTTCACCGAATGTGTGGAGAGGTCACGGTCAGTGGCGGAAGAAGGATATCTTTTACTCTGAGTCATCCAAGTGCCTCAGCTTGTCCAAACTAGTTCTGCCATAGTGCCTTACAGTCCAATCTCTCCCCCAAGAAGGGCCTCATGCACTCTTTGATGGTCGATGGTGGGTGAGGTTTATTGTGCATAGCCCTGCCCACGGCAGGACTGGGAACTGAAGCCAGCCCTGGCAATTAGCTCAATCAGGGGGGGGCGATGCGAGTGGGAAGCACCACTCCAGCTTTTGTTACAGGTGGCCGATATTGCAGCGCTGCTGCAAAACCGCCCACCTGTAACAAAACCAGCCCCCAGGGGTACAACACCGGCCCCCACCCTTCCAACCCACCGGAGAAATGCCCAATGCCCGGAGCTTCGGGACCTGGGGGAAATAGGAGGTCGGGCTGGTTCCCCTAGATATGCAGAGACAGCCGGACTAAAGTCAAACTTGGATAGTAGGGATACCCTTGGTTGCGGTCGGCTTAATGTCAGAACTCTGCCCAAACACTGGTTACAGACCTAACTACTATTGGAAACATATGATCTAGATGTCTTATTCCTGACCGAGACATGGACACACCCAGGATCAGACCTGGAGCCGGGATTATCCTGTCCACCAGGATACAAAGTATTCCACAAGCCACGACCCAAAGGGAGGGGAGGTAGGTCGGGACTATTTTTAAGGAGATATGAGACTTTATCCCCATAGACGTTGACAAGGCAGAAGGCATAGAAATCCTTGGTTTCTCACTAAAAGACCACAAGGGACAAATGCTGGCTGGAATACTGTGCTATAGACCTCCTGAAGCAGTTAGCCATGCTTAGCTGCTGCCGATTATTGACGTTTTCACTAACATGACACTCACCCACCCCAGATTATTTATCATGGGGGATTTCAACCTATGGTGTAACGGGAGTCTGGATTCAAACTGCAATAATCTTATCAACTCCTGTAAGAACCTGAACTTAACACAACAAGTCACATAACCTACACATAAGGGAGGGCAAATACTGGACCTAATTTTTGCAGAAGAGCAAGCTGTTGGATGGGTGGACACCCTGCTGGTGGATTGGTCTGACCACCACCTGATAACATTTCGGGCATATAACCCGAAAAGGAACAACCCCAACATCAATGGCTCGAGGAAATGCCAAGTTAGGGACTGGAAGGGACTTTTGCAAAAAGCAAAGCTCTCCCTGGCATTTTCTGTGAAGGAAATTTTTGATGTAAATAAGCAGGTAGAGGAAAACTATGAGACCTTCTTTTGAGCATATAAATACTAGGCTAGACCTGGTTGCTCCTCTAAAGAATTATAAGAAAAAGGGCAGACCTTCCGCACCTTGGTACAACGAAAAACTCAGAACTTGAAAGATGAGTTGTAAGTCAACAGAGAGAAAATGGAGAAAGGGATACTCAGAGGAGAATGCAACTGTCTGGAAAGAGGCAATAGCTCAATACAAGACAGAACTTGGCAGAATAAAAGCAGAGTACTTTGCAGCCCTGATCTTAAGGCCCTCAAACAGTGCCAGAAGTAACTTTAAAATAGTGGGGGACATTGCCAACCTAGAGTGCACAAAAAATAAAATACAACCTTCCCGGGATCTTTGCAATAACCTTGCGATCTTTTTTGAGGAAAAGATCACTCTTATTCTTGATGGCTTTAAGGCAAGTAGCCCATGCACCGAGGAAAATGCTGAGCTAGAGTCAATAAAAGCACATCAGGACAAGGAAAGAGAAAGTATGGGGTAAAACTCTCATTTTCTAGATCACTTTGAGCCCCCATCTGTGGAGGACTTTTACAGAGTAGCATTAGGTGTTTCACTGTTTCAATCTGAGTTCACTCATAACCCACATGGCGTTCCTCAGGAGTCTGCTATCAGCCCAATATTATTTAACATCTATTTGAGACCATTGCTGTGAGAAGTTGGCCTGATATATAATGTTCACTATTCTAATGAGCACTTTGTATCAGTCCAAACAACCTTTATTGATGATTGGTTGTAAGTCAACCTTATAGACCAGCTATCCTAGTAGCATGGATACGAGCAGTCTTCGGGCTAAACTCTAGAGGGAGTGTTAAGCCAGCTGTTATACCATCACATATACCCCTTGAACACCAAGTGAAAGGACACCACACAAGTGTTATGAAAATAAACAGTGTATTTATTTAGATCATAACAGCCCTGTACTCTTTATGAGGACAGGGTACTAAGAACACAACAAAACTCTTACGAAAATACTTTAAGTTGCACAATTTACACAAATGCCCGAGGGGCACGAAAAACCATATACTATGAAAGTGGAATGCAAAATTACTAGCAGGTAAGTACTGTACTAATAGGCTTTGGAATCGCTAGGACTACGTTACTGAACCTTCAGATTACTAGTAGGAGGCCTAGGGGACTCGGGTGCAGAGTGTGCACTCTCACGCGGGATGCGGGACAAAGTCTATGGAGGCTAGTAAAAGCAAAGTTAGTGTTCTCGGGCGAACCCGACTAGGTAGGTCGAAAACGACAGTACATCTGGACCCTTGCACAGTGAGGCTATGCTGGGGCACCGAAATGCCGAAGTTACCTAGCCCAGGGGCTGCAGCTGCATAGGTCTGAAAAGACGTCGGGAATCCTCGTTGACGAACCAGGAGCCTGAAGAAAGAAGTTGCTGGCAGGCGACCAGTGAAGATTTTTTGATGGATCCAAGCCTGGATCTAAGATGGATGACACCTGAAAGCAGAGGGGACCAAGTTCTTAATCACTAGCCAGTGATTGTGTGGGCACCAGGATGGCACCGGGCGAAGTCACCTCGACCAGGTGAGTGGGCGACGCTGGGCTCTGCAGTCTCACGGATCAGGAGGCGTTGTCGGTGACCCGGATGGAGGTGCGAGCTGTCCCACGATGGTTGATGCTGTCGACGTCGCTGGACCCAGGATTGGGGCAACAAGTCTTGGCAAATTCAAGCCCACGCGGTGGACCTAAAATGGCGTCGGGAGTGGACCAGGAGGGTCCGGGGTGCTCCTCTTTTGGAAGGGAGCAAGGGCCAGTCTGGAGCAACCAGACCAGCAGTGTTGTCGTCGTTGATCGTCGTCGGGAAGGCCACAAGCCAGCGGGATAGTAGCCAGACAACGCGGTGAGCAGCCAAAAAGCAGAAGGGCCCCACGCAGATCTCGTGGATGCTGGGGGGCTGGTCTTTGGTGCTGGAGCTGCTCAGGGTCGGGGCTTCTCGGACCCCAAAGCACTCACCAGAGGATCCCTCGGCGGTCGTGCTGGATAGAAGTCGTGCAGTTCTGATGATGGCCGGTCCCTCAAGGTCTCGTCGCACCTACGGTTCTCAGCTTAGCTGTAGAGGTAGGTAGAGGTCAGAGGTGCCAGGGAAGCCGGGTCTCGTTGAGCTGGTCGGTCGGATTCCTGAGGAAGGACGTGCAGCAAACCGCAGAGTTGTTAGATGATGCCTGCGGATGCAGGGTGACTACTCCTTAGCCACAAGGGAGAAATGTTGAGAAGAGTCGAGAGTTCCTTTCGTAGAAAGTAGTTTCTTGAGTCAAAGATGATCTAAACTGGAAGGGTCCCCGCTCCTGCCTTTATCCTAAAGAAAGGGGTGGGTACGCGACTAGGTCCTGCCCTAGGGGTGGGACCAGGAAGGGGGGTGGTTACACCCCTCTCCCATGCCGGACTTTCCCCAGGCCAGGGACTGGTGTGTCCCTGGAACTGGTTCTAGCCGGCAGATGCGTAGTGAGCACCGGGGTGCCACTTGCAGTCACCTTCCTGTAAAGCCCTGCCTACCCAGGATACACAAAACCCTGTCTGGGATGGTGCTAGTACCGCCCCTGACAGGAAACCCTTTGTCCAAGCTCCCCTTGCTGGAAGGACTCCCAGCTGCAGGGGGTCAGACTCGTGTCTGTGGTGGCAGCATCCATTTTGTGATGCTGAGGCTTGAGTTAACTTTAACCGGGGTTCACAGTTACATACATGTCGTGTCCCTCTAGAAGGGTGGAATGCTAACCCCGTCACCAGAATTGGCGAGGGGTTAGTATTCCAATTCGTATGACACCTTACTCGACATGTTTTGATAAAACGATACCAGAGATAGCATTTAACCGCGAGGATTATAATGCACTTAAGAGTATATGGTATGCATTATCATGGAACAGCTATTAGGACTTGGTTCCGCAAGCTGCAAACGGGCTCAGCTCATGCCAGAGCGCCATCTCACACGATTCCAAGCACTCTGCCTTCAGGATTGTCAAGGCCTGCCATAGGAGTGACTGATAGGAATCTGTATGTCCATTTTAGGGTTAGATATAGGTATACTATATCTAAAGCAAAGGGTGATTACACCACCTTGCCCCAGCTGTCGTGCAGCCAGTTGTGTCAGATTTAGATGGCCATCCAGGGGTGGCATAATACATGCTTCAGCCCCTGGTAGGCCCTGGGTACACCTATGCTCTGAGTTACAGGGTGTTAGAAACGGGACCCTGGCTGGCCAAGACTCGCGTTGAGGTCAGTCAGGGATCACCATTCCTAAGGTCAGGGCAAGGGAGTCACACACCAAGGTAACCCCCGCTCACCCTCTAGGTAACGTGGCGCGAGCAGTCTAGGCTAAACTTGGAGGCGGTATGAGTTAAGTATTTGCGCACGCACCCCAGCAACAACACCAAAGGCCCACCACAAAGAAAAAACTCCACACAAGGTTATATATAAAAAAATAGCCTTTGTATTGTAATAAAAACACATTAGATAACACACGCAAACTTTACAATGTGCCAGGGGCACGGGCAGAATTTACAAGGGGAATTATGTACAGGACAGGGCCACATGGACCATAGCGAGGTGGGCCCTCGCTATGCCGAAAATCGGCAAAATAAAACGGGCAGATGCCGGGTGGGCACCGGCTGCACACAAAGCGCTCCCAAGTGCTTAGGGGCTAAAGAAAGCGCTCCTAGCGCTAGAAATATAAGCAAAGCGCTATTGAGCGCTGGGGCACAAGGAAAGCGCTCGTAGCGCTATAAATCAAATCAGAGCGCCTCCAGGCACAGCAAAGCTCCAGCAGTGTCTGGAGGCAGGCAGAGGGGCAAGGCAGGGCCAGAGCCAGCACACTGGGTCTCCAGGCAGGGAGACAGCCAAGTGGTGGTCCTCTTGGCCCCAGCAGCAGCAACAGCCCCCTCTGGCAAGGATCCTGGAAGAAAACCAAAGAACAAATTGTATGGGGACACAGCCCCTTCTTATACAGTAAAACCCCTTTGTCTCAGGGTGCAGGGTGGGGGGAAACCAGTCGCAGCTGGTTTTGAAGTACTCTGTTTACCTCAACCACCCTCTCTATTCACTGGCAGGGCTAGGGTCATCAGTCGCACTACAGGGGGTGGAGCCAGCATTGTCTGGGGAAAGTCCAGTCCCATCAGGGACCAGTTGCACTCCTCCCAAGCCATCAAGCATGCTAATCTCACACTCACCACCGGGCAGACCCATCCAGCCTTCCTGGAGCCAGGCTCACCAGCCAGCTCCAGCCAATCACACTGCAGACATATTTTACAGTAATATGCCAAGTCCTAGAAATGACATTTCTACACATGACACACACATACCACATACACCATTGCGAAGCATTCATTCCCACGAACTCGCACATACCAAATTCGAGCATGCACTCCCCACGCATCAGGAACTACTAGGGACACAGACATTCCCCATGCATCCCTATGGGAGAGCAGGCCAGCCTAACTACATGCGTGCACTTTACTCTGGGACACAGAGAAAAAGTGCGCACAGACCAGAAAATCATCCACGCATATCACAGATCTAAAGCAAAAAGATTAGGGGTGAACCTGCCTTAAGGGCCAAGTCCAACACAACCCCCTTCCAGCCAAAACGCAGGGCAGACCAATCACCACCGTGATGGACTTCCCTGCTTGGGGCGATAAAACACGGACGCGGGACACCCTCCTGTTTTACGCCACTGTGAACCCCTGGGGTTCTTTCTAAAACTATGGTAGGGACTCACTGGATTACCCCACTGGTACTCTCCAGCTGCCCTTGGCCAGGACCAAGCCCTAGGCCACCCAGGTGCCACTGGTTCCTGCCAACTCACCAAGTGGAGGGTAGTAACCCCTGGCACATAACAGCCATGCTCCACTCTCCCTGTCTGCAAGACAGGGCTAGACTGCCACTGGTTCTCCAGCCTAGGGTCTACAACCTTAGGGGGACCAGGAGTCTCAGGGAAGGCTCTCCTCCCCTTACCTCTTCTCCTAGGATTCCTCCTCCTCCTGCGTTGGGTACCTTCTAAACACCATTCTCCCAACCTAGGGTTTAACCCCTCAGGTGGTAACGGGGTCAGAGGTGGGCTTTCCCACCCTCTGCACCCCCTTCCAGAGTCCTGCTCCCTCCCAACCGGGGCGGTACCTCTGGAGAAAGAACTGGTTAGGACACTGATTGCAGTACTCCCACCCTTCAGGTCAGGCAAACCCTGAACCTGGACCTCCAACCTCCGGTCTAGAACCTTTGGTGGAATCACTGCCTGGCACTCCAGGACTTCTGGGGACTCATATCCTATCCCCTAATCACTCCTCTCACTGGACTTCTGTACTCTCCCTCCTGGAGCAGTACTGCCAGACTCTACAACTATAGAAGCTCCGCTCACAGATGCTCCAGGTCCTCCACACACTAGGAGATCTCCCTCAAGTGGGCTAACAGGTAAGCATAGGTCCCCACCCTGGTGTTCCCTAAAGAAACCATCCAGGCTCTGAGGCAGGGCTTCGGGCATCTGGGGACTCTCGGTCTCACACTCACTTCCGCTCCACTGAGACAGACAGCAAGCCCCTACACCCTCCGCACTATACTGAGACCTAGCTGGGCTACTCTCACCCTCCTCCACCACGCTGGGTTGGAGAAAACCTGACCCACTATTATTGGAACCACTCACTAGCGGCGCTAAGGAACCTCTTGCACCTTCCCATCGGTCTGCTTCATCTGCAAGCTCACATGCAATAAACGATCCAAACTTCAACAGGTGCTGGAGCACCTCTGGCACACAATAACTGAGCAGATGCTCTGTGACAATCATGCTAAACAACCCGCCAGACTTGTCGTTCGCGTGAGCCTTTTCCCAATCAAACAGTGCTACACAACACTCATCTTCAAAGTCTTCCCAAGACTGATGAGGCAGTTTCCTAAGTCTCCTGAACTTCAACCCGAACTCCTCTGCGGGGTCAACAGGAACCATACTCGGGGAACTGGGAATAGGACTGTCAACACCAATACTTAAAAAGCTGCCACCACTGGACTCCACCCTTCCTGGGGAATCCAGACAATTACAAATGCACTCAGGGGGTAACCTACTCTCTTGGGCTACCTTCTCCCTGAACAAGGCCCTCTCAGCCTCTAGCTTGGCATGCTCCAACCTGAGCTGTTCCATCGCTAGCTGATGCTCCCTCTCTTCCTTCCTATCCAACCACTCCTCTGGGGACAGGGAAAGGGATGGGGCGCTGGTACTGACACTGGACCCAGCAAGGGACTCCCTATCTATGGGGTCCTCACTCTCTGCTGACATCCATCCACTGTCATCACCATCCAACTCACATTCATCAACAGAATCTTCAGGGCTCCCCACAGACTCACCACCCTCATGGCGTGCGGCCCGGGCCCTATCTCTCTCACTGTGCTCGAGATCCCACTGATCCTTTTGCCACAGGATCAGGCTGTCCCTAAGCTGGGACTGAGTAACCAACTCACTCACCTCTATGCCTCCCTTTTCGCAGAATCTGACCAGCTCTAATCTACTGTACCTAAACAGACTACAGAGATCATGAACTGGCTCCATTTTGGCGGACGTTCTCAAGAAAAGTTTGACACAGGGAACCTGGGGGTCTGAGCTAAACAGGAGTATACAATTAACAAAATTCAGCAAGATTCCTATTTCAGAACTTGCACTCCACTGCCCAGCGTAACACACACTCATTCACACACAACCCTCCCCTCGGACTGGTAAGGCGGTTTCTACCACCCCTGATTTTCTCAACCTGACCACTAGCAACACAGGTACTAAACTCTGGGAGCAGGGCGGGGAACAAGGTACTGGACAAAATACAAAATGCCACCTTTCAGGAGAAGCAAAACTGAACTTCCCTAAAAAACAATAATCCCCAAAATGCGGTTATCTAAAAAATGCAGAGCTTTGAAGTGTGGCCTGTCGCCACTGTGGTACAGCGCAAACACAAATCCTTATCCTCACCGCTTGCCGCCAATGTTAGAAACGGGACCCTGGCTGGCCAAGACTCGCGTCGAGGTCAGTCAGGGATCACCATTCCTAAGGTCAGGGCAAGGGAGTCACACACCAAGGTAACCCCAGCTCACCCTCTAGGTAACGTGGCGCGAGCAGTCTAGGCTAAACTTGGAGGCGGTATGAGTTAAGTATTTGCGCACGCACCCCAGCAACAACACCCAGGGCCCACCACAAAGAAAAAACTCCACACAAGGTAATATATAAAAAAATAGCCTTTGTATTGTAATAAAAACACATTAGATAACACACGCAAACTTTACAATGTGCCAGGGGCACGGGCAGAATTTACAAGGGGAATTATGTACAGGACAGGGCCACATGGACCACTGTCAGGGGTAGGCACTTGTCAGAAAATAATACTGGTAGGTATACACTTAGGACATAAATATTGAATGATTAGCACCAAAATTGTAAATGCAACACACATCCAGTAATCACTGGAACAGAGTAAAGACCTCCTGTGCAACCCTAAAACACTGTAGGCAATCACGCAGGTAACTAGGACCTTCTCATCAGGACCTAAGGAAGGAATACCAACACCTAAGCAATTAACTTTTAGCAAAGGGAAGGAAACCTAAACATAAAATGGGACATCAACAATCCTCTATGCAGGTCACTTTTAGCAAAGTGGATAAACATAAAATGGGACATCAACAATCCTCTATGCAGGTCACTTTTAGCAAAGTGGATAAACATAAAATGGGACATCAACAATCCTCTATGCAGGTCACATTTAGCAAAGGGGATAAACATAAAGTGGGACATCAACAATTGCACATGAGGTATTAAACACAGAGGTGCAGATTAGAACATTTTGCGCAAGAATCACATACACAGAAATCACAATGCGCGGGGTGCACATAGCACAACACTCAAAAAAGTCCCTCAGGCCAACTGGCCTCGAAAGGGGCGGAATGCCCTGAGTCTCAGTGTCAGGGGGTCTGCGCAGGCAGCACAAACCACCAGCCTAAACGTAGCAGTTGCCCACAAAGTGCTGGGCAACTGATGCAGGAAAAGTTAGGGCAACGATGGAGCCAGGAGGGCTCAAGGACAAGGTGGGGAGACACAGCGTGGGAGCCTCGGGCTACAACCAACTAGCTGCCTGTGTCCCCCTAGAGCCTCTCAGGGCTCGCTGAACAAATGTGCGCAACAGCCTCTCTGGGCTCGAAGAAACAGGAAATGCCCTGAGCCTCTCGGGGCTCGCAAGAACCAATGCGGGCTGGTGGAGCCTCTCGGGCTCTAAATGAACAAATGGCCCCCAGGAGCCTCGGGGCTCCAATCTAAATTGTAGGCCTCGTTGGAGTCCCTCACGGGGGACTCGAAAAACAACACAAATGCCCCCAAGAGCCTCAGGCGGCTCTCCTCACTTGGGCCGCTCTAAGGCCCGGCCCGCACACGGAAGGGGAGGGGCGGGCCCCGACAATGTGCCCCGATGCCCTCCTCCCTTTCCTCGCTCTCCCTCGGCCCTGCTGCACTCACCGGGTCTCGCTGGGCCTGCAGGGCGGGGCAGCACTCTCTGCGGGTCTCCTTGCGGGGCTCCTCTTCACTCGTCCCAGGGCTCTCCCTTCGATCGGGAGCCTCGGGCAGGACACGCCAGCTGCTTCTCTGCTGCGGGGGCGGGACTTCCGGGTTTCCCGTCTCGGGCCGCGCTGCGATATGTCAGCCGGCCCACTGCTTCCGGGTCGTCGCGGGCAGCGCGCGGCCCGTTTTAGACAGGCAGGCGGGCTCACAGTATCCGAGGAGTGGGCTCCCTCGCGATACTTACAATATCCAACAACGGGGCAATGCCGGGTGGGCACCGGCCTTAAAATAATAAAATAAAGCGAGGTGGGCACTCGCTATGCCGAAAATCGGCAAAATAAAACGGGCAAATGCCGGGTGGGCACCGGCTGCACACAAAGCGCTCCCAAGCGCTTAGGGGCTAAAGAAAGCGCTCCTAGCGCTAGAAATATAAGCAAAGCGCTATTGAGCGCTGGGGCACAAGGAAAGCGCTCCTAGCGCTATAAATCAAATCAGAGCGCCTCCAGGCACAGCAAAGCTCCAGCAGGGTCTGGGGGCAGGCAGAGGGGCAAGGCAGGGCCAGAGCCAGCACACTGGGTCTCCAGGCAGGGAGACAGCCAAGGGCGGTCCTCTTGGCCCCAGCAGCAGCAACAGCCCCCTCTGGCAAGGATCCTGGAAGAAAACCAAAGAACAAATTGTATGGGGACACAGCCCCTTCTTATACAGTAAAACCCCTTTGTCTCAGGGTGCAGGGTGGGGGGAAACCAGTCGCAGCTGGTTTTGAAGTACTCTGTTTACCTCAACCACCCTCTCTATTCACTGGCAGGGCTAGGGTCATCAGCCGCACTACAGGGGGTGGAGCCAGCATTGTCTGGGGAAAGTCCAGTCCCATCAGGGACCAGTTGCACTCCTCCCAAGCCATCAAGCATGCTAATCTCACACTCACCACCGGGCAGACCCATCCAGCCTTCCTGGAGCCAGGCTCACCAGCCAGCTCCAGCCAATCACACTGCAGACATATTTTACAGTAATATGCCAAGTCCTAGAAATGGCATTTCTACACATGACACACACATACCACATACACCATTGCGAAGCATTCATTCCCACGAACTCGCACATACCAAATTCGAGCATGCACTCCCCACGCATCAGGAACTACTAGGGACACAGACATTCCCCATGCATCCCTATGGGAGAGCAGGCCAGCCTAACAACATGCACGCACTTTACTCTGGGACACAGAGAAAAAGTGCGCACAGACCAGAAAATCATCCACGCATATCACAGATCTAAAGCAAAAAGATTAGGGGTGAACCTGCCTTAAGGGCCAAGTCCAACACAGGGTCTGATAAGGTGGCCCAGTATCAATTGGAAATGTACCTAAGGTACATAGAATCCATTTTAGAGAGAGAGCAGTAGGCCTGGGGTCCTGATTGGCAGGGCCCCAGGTCAACTAAGTCGGAAAACCAGCAAAACACCAGGCAAAAAGTTGGGGGCAACCATAGTCAGGTATCCAACTTCCTACAATTGCTGACTGACATTAAAGCTCACAATGTTAGCCTTATTAAATATGCGGATAACACGCAGCTTATCCTGTCCTTGGAGGGGGACCAATTTACCTCATTGGAAGATTTCCATACCTGCATGAAGGATGCCTCAGGCTGGCTGAGACAGAACTCTCTTCAATTCAATGCAGACAAGACAGAGATCCTGTGCTGCGCAGCAGGCAAAATTCCTCGTTCACTACCAAATGATTTCTGGCCAATACCGACCGATATTCCTCTAAGAACTTCAGAGACGGTGCGTAATTTAGGAGTGCTGTTCGACAAAAAACTGAGGGCCTCATTAGGATGGCGGACGGACCTGCGTCTTTCCGCCACCCCCGAGGTGGAGGGACCATCCGCAGGGGCAGCGGCGGTCCCGCCGTGCAAATTAGGATGTGACCGCCACCCTGGCGGTCACATCCCGTATCTGTAACCTTGCAGAGGGTGCTGCTTTAAGCAGCGCCCGCCGCAAAGTTAAAATTGCATGTTTTGCATATGCATGCACAAAGCGGCAGGCACCGCACGGTGTCTGCCACTTTGTCCATGCATATGCAGGGGGGTACCATAGGTACCCCCATGTGCACCCCCCACCCCCCAACACCCTGGGGGCCCGCAACGGGCCCCCAGAAGCAAAGGTACACATGCTTTTCCACGGCAGAAAATCCGCTGTGGAAAATCATGTTTCCTCACCCTTCGTAATTTGGCTGGCCGTGTCTTGCAGACACTGCCACCAAATTGTGGACAACATCCTGCGGATTAGCGGAAGACAGACTTGCCGTCTGCCGCTGATCCCACCGCCATCCTAATGTGGCTGGTGGTGTTTTGGAGGTCCCCAGTGGTGAATCCGCATCCTCCGGGCCGGCGGTGGCTTCCGCCGGCCCGGAGGATGGGGATTCACCGCCATCCTAATCGACCCCTGAGTCTGGAAACCCAGATCATCAAAACCGCTGGATGCTGTTTTGCTCTCATCAGGTTGCTCCGAAAGATCCTCCCAATGCAACCTTCACAGGCCAGAGCACTGGTAGTCAGAAGCGTTATTTTGAGTAGACTAGACTACTGTAACGCGCTGCTGCTAGACTCTCCAAAGTACCTATTTGAGAGACTGCAGAGGGTCCAGTCAATGGTGACCAAGCTGGGTTTATCAAGACCAAGATACTCATCCGCCTCGCAAACGCTGGCAGAGCTACACTGGCTCCCAGTGTCGGAAAGGATAAAGTTTAAATCCCTCTGCCTTGTGTTCAAAGCTCTGCACGGTGCTGGACCTAAACCCATGCAGTACAAATTTGCATAGTATGTCCCAACCCGGAGCGTACGCTCATCCTCGGCCAATCTGGTTAAGGTGCCCAAATTCAGAAAGATAAAATCAGGTGGGAGAGCTTTCAGCATTTCAGCTACAAAGCTTTGGAATAAACTCCCTACCAATATCAGACAGTCAGAAGAGCTGAAGCAGTTTAGGAAATGAGTCAAAACCTGGCTCTTTCCCAGGGAATGAGCCATCTCATGATCAGCCTGCCTCGATCAATCTGCTCACAGCCGTTCATCCATCCATGGCTGATTTGAGCACAGGTTTAACAGCGCCAGGATACCCTTTGGGCGACAGTGCGCTTTACAAGTGCTTAATGCATACATACATACACTACAGCCAATCCTGCTCTGGTCCTGCCAGTATCCATGGTGGTGGGTGATTCTTCTAGTTAAGCCTGAACATCTGAGGCAAGGCCAGAAGCCATCTTCTGAGGAGCCTTGGAGACACCACCAAATCACAACTTGTCAGCAATAACTGGCTTGGAGAGATCAGAATGCTGGTCCATGAATGGTTCCATTGGACTGTTTTCGCAGAGGCTTTAGCCCTGTACTTAGGCTTCACCAGGGACAGGGAACAACACGTTGTCTCCAATGCTTCTATACTAGCATTTCTTTTCCTTTGATGGAGCGTTTTTTCATCTGAACCATTATTGGAAAGTATAAGATCTTAGGTCATTCAATTGTGGCATCACAAGCCAATGTACAGGATACAACCAGGATCGAGAGAGAGCTCCTGAAGTTAAAGACATTTTCCTTCTGAAGCAGTTTTCTTTCGCAGTGGGCTTTCATCAGATCATAGGTGGCCAAGCCTCTAGAATGGTAATCTATTTTAGCATGAACATGAAGAAAAGAACACTTAATTAGAACTGAAACCTTCATTACATCTGCTGGTGACCCCAGTTTTTGACATTGTGGGGTTGGCACAAGACTCCTTGATTTCATTACTCTTCTGTACTGAGTCTCAAATGTACAGCCTCACAAATGAAATGCAGTCCATTTAACCGACAAGCGAGTAAAACTGTAGACTGTCTGAATTGTTTTTGAAACGTGTAATGCTATGATATATGTAAAAAAAAGTTGTAGGAGAATCTGTAACTCATAAACTCATAGGGCCTCTTGGTGCTGTAAGTGAAAGTTTAATTTCTACTCAGGGAAGAGGAAATCTATTAAATGCATTAATAAATAGATTTTAATTTCAATGTTCCTGAAAACGTTTTGCATTGAGGTCCTTGGGAAGTGATCAGATACAGAAAATTACTTTCCTTGAGATCAAATCTTGTTGGTTGCAGGTCATTTAGCTGTAGAGCAAAGTATAAATGTCCTATTACTTACCGGTAATCTTCATTTCTTCAGGTCCCGTAGTCCTCGATACCTTCATAACAAAGTGAGATAATCCATCTTACTGACAGAAAAAAAGAACAAAGGAATGCTGGACCTACCCTCCCCCTCCCGCTTTGAGTACATAAGCGTACAGGTCCCAGCATTCCCTCTGAAATACCAAGCCATGGATGAAGGCCAGCAGATCAGGAGGGAGGGAGGGAAGTCATGAAGGTGTCGAGGACTACAGGACCCGGAGTAATGAAGATTACCGGTGAGTAATAGGACATTACCCCCAGGTCCCTACGTCCTCGACACCTTTATAACAGAGTGAGAAATACGAAAGCAGACCCCAGCATTCATCCAAAAACATAACAAACCACCAGGACACCAAATAAACCCAGAGATTTATTGAAAAAACAGAAGAAATCAGGAACAAACACAGCCCAACAATCCCAAAGCAAAACCGCCCTCATACCCCAACAGATTGAGAAGGCGGTAATGTCTGATTAAAGTATTAGAAGAAGCCCAAGTGGCCCCCCGACAGAACTCCCACAGGAGGAGGGGACCCAGACAGAGAGCAGGCCAAGGAAATGAATTGCTTCTGCCAATGACCGATCGACACAGAGGAAGCCTTACCCCCACACAAAGCAGCCCCAAAGGAGACAAAAAGCGAGTCAGTCAAGCGAAACACCACTGTGCTCTCAAGATAAATGCACAAAGCCCGGCACACATCCAACAAAGACCAACGGGGACCACCAGGGGAATCCAGAACAGAACCCAAAGTAGGCAAGACCAACTCCTGGCACCTGTGAAACTGTGAAGCAACCTTCGGCACAAACGAAGAATCAAGTTGAAGCACCACCCCACCCTCCGAGAAGGACAAGAAAGGCTCACGAGCCATAAAAGCCCCCAACTCGCCAAGGCGACGAGCAGAGGTGATGGCCACCAGAAAAGCAACTTTGAGAGTAACGAACTTCAAGTCCACCTCAGCCAAGGGCTCAAACGGAGGAGCAATCAATGCCCGAAGAACCAAGAGCAAATCCCACAGGGGAAAGGAAGGGCGCGACACAGGACTAGAAAGAGAAAAGCTGCGTAGCAGACGAGAAACCAAGTCCTCACCATCCAAAAGGTTCCCCCACGGGGAAAAAAACGCCTGAACAGCGGCCCACTGGGCGCGCAAAGTGGACACAGCCCAACCCTTCTGGAAACCTTCCCACAAAAACTGAAGCAAAACCTGCAAAGAACAGTGCAAAGTGGAAAGGCCCAACGCCGAACACCAGCGACTGAAATTACCCCAATGCCGATCATACGATTTGAGGGTAGACGGCCGACGGGAACGCTGAAGGGCCACCGCTAAATGGTCCGGGAAACTGCGCCGTCGCCACCCCTGCCTCTTAATCTCCACTGACAGCCGCAATCGGGGAAGAGACAGGGACGGGGAAGACCTCACGGGAGACAGGGACAGTGGAAGAAACCAGGGACCCGCTCCGCCAAAAGATGAACCGTCGGAAACCACAACTTCCGAAGCCAAAAGGGCAGGACCACCACCACCTCCCGATCCTCCAGACACAGGCGGGCCAGAAATCGTGGAATCAGAGCCAGTGGAGGAAAGGCATAGAGAAATTGAGACGGCCAAGGAATCGACAGGGCATCCACCCTCCAACAACCCTCTTGCAGAAACCGGGGGCAGAAGCGAGGAAGCTGCGCATTGCGCCAGGAGGCAGTCCAGAAAGGGAAGACCAAACCTTCCGCACACAAGCCGAAATGCAACTGGGGTGAGAGACAACTCCAGAGTACCCGTAAAGTAATGACTCAGGACATCCGCCACACAGTTGTCCATTCCCCGAATTTGAATCGCAGTCAGAGACAGCAGATGACTCTCCGCCCAACAGAACAGGGGAATGACCACCGCATTCAAAGAGGCCGAACTAACCCCCCCTTGATGATTGAGATAAGCCACCGTCACCATATTGTCAGACCGAACCAAAATGTTCCGGCCGAGCAACAGCCCCCGAAACCCCATCACAGCATGGGACACAGCTGTCAACTCCCTCCAGTTGGAAGAACGGCAACTCTCCAGGAAGGACCAATGACCTTGAAGGGACCGAGACCCCAAGGTTGCCCCCAACCCCAAGGAGCTGGCATTCGTTGTTTAGACCAGAGAAGGAGAAGCCTGCAGAGGGAGACCCCGAGACAGATTGACCCTCACAGACCACCAAAGAAGAACCGGGAGGACCACAGGAGACACCTGCAGAAGAAATTCCAAATCACGGGACAACGGATTCCAGCGAAACAGAAGGTACATCCAAAGGGGGTGCAGGTGAAAATGCACCCAGGCCACCGTACAGACAGTCACTGCCATCAGACCCAGAAGACGCAACCAGAGGCGCACCGGAAAGGAACCCCCCCGCCCTGATTCGCCGAGCAAGGGACACCAGGGTCATAATCCCAGGATCGGGCAGGAATCCATGGTTGAGATCAGTATGGAAGCGAGCCCCAAAGAACACCAGGTCCTGAGACGGAGTCAGCTGGCACTTGGGTAAGTTGATCAGAAACCTGTGTCGACGCAACGCAGACCACACCAACTCCCGGGCCTCCAATAACAGGACCCGAGAGGGAGCATGGACCAACCAGTCGTCTAGGTATGGATACACCATCACCCCGCGGAGATGAAGCCAGGCAACGAAAGGAGTCACCACCTTCGTAAAGACCCTCGGGCCGACCGAAGACCGAAGGACAAGACCTGGAATTGATAGTGACGCCCCGAACACAAAACCGCAGAAAGCGACGGGACCGAGGATGTACCAGGACATGGTAATACGTGTCCTGAAGATCCAGGCTACACATGAAGTGACCTGGAAGCACCAAATGAATCACCTTTTGCAAAGTCTCCATACGAAAGGGCATCCGGACCACCCACCGGTTTATCAATTTTAAGTCCAAAACTAAGCGGAAACCGCCCGTAATTTTGGGAACCAGAAAGATCAGGGAATAGAAGCCCATCCCCACCTCCAAAGGAGGAACCTCCTGAATGGCACCCTTAAGAAGAAGAGCCTCCACCCCCTGAGAAAGATTAGCCCTCTTGGACTGGCAGGAAGGCCAGGGAGTCGGGCGAACGCCGGAATCCGGAGGGGGAACAGAGAACTCAACAACATAACCCACGCGAACGACCTTCAACACCCAGGCATCAGAACAAGACTGAACCCAGGCATCCAGGAAGAAGTGCAGCTGCCCTCCTACCAACAACCCGGGAACCACCGTCAAAGAGTCAGGAACGCGGCTTGGCAGGGGGAGGGGACCGAGCCTTACGATCCCGACCCCGCCAGAAGCAAACCTCTCTTGGCTCCTCATAAACTGCCTACCAGAGGAAGGGCGAAAGAAAGATTTAGGTTTAGAAGGGACAGGAGCAGCAGAAGAGACCTTAAACGAAGAAGAGTGCTTCTTCTCTTTAACTCTTTAAACAGCTTATGCAACTTGGATTTCAACTCCCCTACCAAACAGCATAGTGCCCTGGAAGGGCAAAACGCAAAGCACAAGCCTTCTGGGGAGAGTCAGTTTTCCAGTCTTTAAGGACAAGACTGCGCTGCGCCGCTACACAAGCCCCACCGGAAAGTGCAGAGGCTTGCACCACATCAAAGGAGACATCGGACAGAAGCTCCACCTGACGCTCGATCTGCTCAAGAATACCGGAACAGTCAGTGGCATCGTCCATTGACTTATAGAGCGTTTTAAGATCAGACAGCAGTGACTGTAACACATAGGTCCCATAGACTCCAGCCCGCAAGGCCAGGTGGGAACCAGAATAAACCTTCCTGAGCACAGCATCCGCCTTCTTATCCACCGGATCCTTCAGCACGGCGTCCTCAGCCAGGGAAGTGCGCCCCACCAAACTAGCCACAAAGGAGTCAATAGGAATAGAATCAGGAAGTTCAGTAGCCATATCCTGCAGAGGATAAAGCTGAACCATAAATCGTGGAATCAAAATGCGATCTGGATCAGCCCACTCCCTCTTCAGGACATCCATAATGAAGGGATGCAAAGGGACATCAACCGTGGCAGCACTCCGAAACTGTCATAAAAAAGGACCCTTAGAGGTACTTGGAACGGCCTCATCCGGAATCCCCATGTTCTCCTTCACATACTTCAGAAGGTATACAACCTTTAGCACGCATCTTTTAGCACGCACTACCATTACCACGCATCTGTTACAACGCATACCATTACAACGCATAGCGCTTTGAGGTGATCTGACTTAGGGACTGGCTAGTGAATAGGTTAATTTAGTATTCAATAACCTTCCCTAGTGTCCACGGGGACTGGTGTTGGAATAGTAAATTAAACTATTCACTATCCAGCACCCAAAGCACTATGCGTTGTAAAGGTATCGCGTTGTAAAAAATGCGTGGTAATGGTATACGTGGTAAAAGTGTGCATGCTAACATCATACATCCGCTTCAGAATGCCAGGCAAAGCATCCTTATCCACATAGTTGCCCTTCAGGTCAGTGTCCCCTACCCAGGCAAACTCATCGCCAGAAGAATCAGAAGAAACCAGAGACGGGCCCCTGCGGCGGGCCCCAACATCACCCATCTCAGACAAAGTCTCCCTGATGAAGTGCTTAAGACGCGCATCCTTAGCCCTACCAACGGCGCCTGGACCTAGCAGGAGACGGAGACAGGGAAGTATCTGAGGAGGAGGAGGAGGAAGACCGCTCCCTATGATGTCGTTTCCTCGAACTTTTCCCCATCGTACACAACGTCTGGAGAGGAAAAAAAAACATCTCAGCACAGGAACAGCAATGCAGCAGCGAAAAGACCGCTATGCGGTACTCACCCCACCGACCCGGTTTTATCAGGAGCAAAAACCGCTGGGGAAACGAAGTGCCTGACCCTCGTCCGGGCGGAAGACAGGCATGCGGAAGCAACCATCAGTTAAACCAGAGACACAAAGAGGCTGCGCCCCCCAGTAAGCCCGGCATACCAGGAGGGGTGGCCATCGGGCAAAATAAGAGCCCAAGCGGTATGACTCCCGCCGCCACTTGCTCCTCGCCAATAGACTCGGCTATAGACCCCTCAGCCACTTGCTCCTCGCCAATAGACTCGGCTATAGACACGGTTAGGAGCCAGCAGAGACCAGGCCTCTCATACAACACGAATGCCATACAATGTAGGCGCAATAATTCCACTAATCTACCCCCGGATTGCGCCCCCTATGTCGTCGTGTTGGCAAATGTCCCAGTACATACCCCAGGCTCTACTGAGCCACAAGAGGAAGTTCACGACTCACTCAAAAACAAAGTAGTGGCTTGGCTGAGTGCTAAATGTGGTTTCCCTACTAAATTTGCAGGAGACATTATCACGACTAGGAGGGTAAATTGGATTGGTCCCTCGAGGAAAACTTGTAGAGGGGATTGTGTGGTGGTGAACTTTAAATACCCTCAACATGTGGCCACAGTACTCCTACGGGCAGCATCTCTGTTGGAGGACAGCAATGGTATTCAAGTGCGTCCTTTAGGGTATTTCTATAAACATGTTAACTTTGCCTCCTTACCCAGACAAAGACTAAGTCCATTCACCCCGGTGGGGCCCAGATCGGCTCCTCTAAGTTTGGTTCAGGGACGCGATAATCATTTTTCCTATGGTCCACCTATTGTAACACACAACAGATTTGATGCTCTCTCAGGTCTCGACCTTTGCGATTGACGGGGTGCCGGAGAGGGTACAGTGGACGATGCCTTAGTGGATTTAATACCAACGGTTCATGTACCTTCTTCTGCTGCAGATGGTAACAGTATAACAGAGATCACAACTGCTAAAGGGGACACGGTTAGACTGTTATCCTGGAACATCGCTGGTTTGCGGTCCAAGAAGGGAGACCCAAACTGGGAAAATTTCGTAAAGCTCCATGATATCATCGCTATTCAGGAGACTTGGGACATGGACTGTGATTACTGGCTAGACGGCTTTACTTCTTATTTTGTACCTGCTTTGCCTTCCCCTGCAGGCCGGAACAAAGGAGGCCTATTGACACTGGTATCGGTGAATATCAAGGGCAAAATTACCCTGATTGACTGTGCCTCTCATAATTTCCTCGTTCTGGAGATAAAATTAGAGGACGGCTGTAAATTGCTCCTTGTTAATTGCTATAATGCACCGAACGGTTCCCCTGAAACTGTGTACATTACATGGTTAGCAGATTTTTTAAGTCTTTATAGAGTCAAACAATCCACCTTGTGTCGATTTATTTTAATGGGCGATTTTAATGTTCATTTGTGCTCACACTGTGCCCTAGGGGATGAAGATGGGCCGGATAGTGTGTCCTCCCCTCACCTAGAACATACACAGAAGGGTTTGGTGCTCGAAAATGTATTATGGGAAAATGAGCTGTATGAACCAGAATTCTACGATAAGAGTACACGGGTTGCCACTTATACGGGAAGGGCTTGTGACTCGATAATTGATTTTATTTTTGTCTCAAGAGGGTTTTTGGACTATGTGATCTCATATAATGCAATTGCTATGCCTATGAGTGACCATAATCCCGTGGGGTTGGAGCTAGTGAGTAGCTCCTTTTTGTTAAAATCAGTTGTCACCCAGCGGTCTATATTGCATGTTAAGGACAAGGATCAGGGGAGAAGAATTAAATGGGAAATGGTTGTACCCTACAATTTTTTCTTAACCGTATCCTCTTCAGTTTCTGATGAATTAAATATGTGTGCCAACCCGTTAACTGGGAGTAAGGAGGTTATATCTTCCTTCGAGGGTGTTTGTAGGTTTGTGTCCACTTGCCTCACAGCCAAAGGTCAGGGGGGCAAACATAAATCGGTGAAAGGTTGGTTTGACAAAAATTGTAGCAAAGCACACAATCACCTCAAGAAAGCCCTCAACACGCGCCCAAGGGACAAAGTGCTAGTCGCACGATTAAGAAAGGATTTTACTTTGGCCATTAATTTGCGCAAAAATGAACTAAAGAGTAAAGCCTGGGAAGAATTAATGGATAAAGCCACCCTAAAAAACAGTGCTAAGTTTTGGTCAATTATTAACACTCCTTTACTTTCAGGTGACCAAAACTCAGTAATGGAATTAAATATCTCAGAAGAGGACTGGCTCCGCCATTTTGAAAATATTTATGATAGTAATAGGGAGCTGGAACCTTTCATAATCCCTGCTATTGAGAACCCCTTGGAGCCTGTGAGCTTTGACATAACTGAGGTACTTAGAGCTATAGAGGATACAGCAGGACGCAAGGCCCCGGGACCCGATGGAGTGCCAGCGGATATGTTCAAGGCAAATCCGCTGTTCTGGGCCAATATTTTAACAAAAGTTTTTAATGCCTCTGCCGTAGTGGGATTCCCTCAGACCTGGTCTTTAGCCACAGTTGTGCCAATATTTAAAAAAGGGCAGAGAGGGGATCCGAAATGTTATAGACCGATTTCGTTGTTGGACTCCTCGGTTAAAATCCTAGGAAAGGTTGTCCTAGCAAGAATATCCGCGTGGGCCAAGGGAAACAATATCCTGTCCGAGGCACAATACGGATTTAGGTCAGGGAGGAGTACAGAGGATCAATGCCTCAATCTCCACCTCATAATCTCTAAATACACCAGAGCTAAAGGGGGAAGTATATTTCTTGGCTTCATGGACTTGTCCACAGCTTTTGATCTTGTTAATAGATCTAAGTTGTGGGCAATGCTCCTGAAGATGGGCCTCGATAGCTCCTTGGTACACTTTCTGGCAGAGCTCCATAAAGATCTGAGGGCCCGCATCAGAATAACAACGGATGGAAAGTGTACCAAGAGTTTTCGATCAACTAGAGGGGTCCGTCAGGGATGTATACTCGCGCCAATGCTGTTCACGTTATACGTGAACTCATTGGAGGATGAATTAAGGGCAGCTACAAAGGATATTCCGAGCATGGGGGGTGCACCAATTCCGGTGCTCCTCTACGCCGATGATGCGGTGCTAATAGCCAGGACCCCAATTGCCCTGCAAAAGTTACTCAATTCCTTCGGTAACTTTATGTCCAGTCTTGACCTGGTGGTGAATAAGAACAAATCACACACTATGTCAGCAGGATGTGGTAAACTAAAAGAAAAAAACCTTTTTTTGTGATGGAGAGGCTATTACAAATGTTAAAGTTTTTACCTACTTGGGAGTGATATTCGACCAAAGGGGAACCTGGACACCGCAGTTAACAGCCAAAGCGAACGCGGTGAGAAGCTCATACTCTGCAATCCTGGGATTCACTAAAAGATTGGGGGGGAAACCTATCGAAGCTGTCCTGGCTGTTTATAAAGCCAAGACAGCCGCGATCGCTAGATACGGGGCTGCAGTCTGGGGCTACGCTAATTCTAAATGCATCCAGACAGAGGAAAATAAATTTCTTCGTTCTCTGTTGGGTCTACCACAGTCAACTGCCACTCACTCTTTACATCTTGAGCTGGGTTTGGGTTATATTTTAGATATAATTAATCCCGCTCCACTTCCGATGTGGATTAAGCTTTGGCTTAATCCGAATCTTGGCCTTAATCATAGGATAATCAAAGACTGTCTTATGTTAGATCACAGGAGGGATATCCAGTGGCTGTCATATGTCGAGTCCTTGGCCGCAAGTCTGGGACGCCCTGAAATCTTTACCAGCCCAGAATCCCTGTGTAAAGCAGATTTGTTGTGGGTTAAAAACAATTTCATCAGATTACGTATGGCCGAGCGTGAAGCGGATGAATTATGTAAACCCTCTGTGAGGGCTCATGTATTGATAACCCCATCTTTTGAGTTGGCTCCTTATTTGGCAGTGGTCACTAATTCTTTTCATAGGTGGCTACTGTCCAAATTCCGTTTTAACCAAATTTATATGGTTCTGCGGGACGAGAAAGACTGGTGTAAGCTCGAGGACTCGTCCCCATGCAAATGTGATGGTTTTTCCCCTCAGGATAATGCGCATTTTTTGTTCTTCTGTTCCTTTTATCACGAACCCCGTACTCAATATTTAAAATCAATTCTGAGGGAGTTGGGCTTCACGCAGTACAAGCCTGCGCTGTTATATTTACAGATGTTGCATTCCCCTTTGATTATGTATTGCACCGCTAGTTTTTTGGCTGCATCTGTTAGATGTAAGAGATCAAGGTTAAGATTGGATTCACAACTGAGGATAGATACTTGAATTCATGTTTACTGTAATGTTGAGTGCAAACTGCAAAGAATTCTGTGTAAATAATGCCTTTTTAACTTGTTTTTTAAATTCTATCTACTGTTTAATACTGTATTAACTGTTTTTAAGATATATGAACGTATGATATTTGTTGTAGAATACTTTTATGATTTTAATTAATCGAATAAAGTGGACTTTGACTTCACTTGACTTGACTCCCGCCGCACGGCTCAACAAACATCCAGCACAGCCCGCGCCACTCCCCCCAAGCCTGGCAGGGAGGGAGAGGCAACCATCACCGGAGGGACCAAACATCAGCCCCCACGTAAGTTTAGCAAACACAGGAGCGCCCTCGTTCCTGCCACATCCAAGACACTGTCAGAATGACAGAAAAAAAGAACAGAGGGAATGTTGGGACCTGTACGCTTATGTACTCCCAGCGGGAGGGGGAGGGTAGGTCCAGCATTCCTTCGTTCTTTTTTTATGTCAGTGAGATGGATTATCTCACTTTGTAATGAAGGTGTCGAGGACGTAGGGACCTGGGGGTAATGCAAGCTTCTCAGCGGCGTGTGATGGACTTAGGGGCATGTTTACAAGCTCCTTGCGCCACGCTTGTGTCACTATTTTTGAGGCTCCGGTGGCTCAGTGTGCTGGCCCATATTTAGAAGGCCACGCAAAGCCACCATGCATGGCTTTTCATGGCCTTGTACATATGGCCCCTTTCAAAACAATACCCTTGCAGGCATAGAGTAAATTATGCAAAAAAGAAAGAGAGAACTCTGGGTAGTTCCCAAGGTTAGGTGGAAGGCAGCTCCTGTATAGAGCACCCTAAATACCTGTGACACTCTAAATTTGCTCAACTCAAATGTCTGCTTTTCTATCAAAGTTTTTAAGCATTGGATTAGCACAGTGCTTTCCACGCCGAGATAGAAATGGACAAAGTCTTTTGCCATTTGTACAGCAAAGTCTTTAAGCATAGGATTCGCACAGTGCTATCCACGCCGAGCTGTAAAATGACAAAAGCCATTTATCACTGCAGGCACAATATTACATCTTTGGATTGGTAAAATACCATCCAAGCCAACCTGAAATTAATAAAAGCACCCCCTGACACGTGTTTTGCTGTCATTACAGCTCTTCAAAGAGGTTTAGCTTTGTCCAGACACAAGGGAGCACCCAGTGTAAGTCAAAACAATACCCTTGCAGGCATAGAATGACGCATAAATTATGCAAAAAAGAAGGAGAGAACTCTTAGTAGTTCCCAAGTTTAGGTGGAAGGCAGCTCCTGTATCGAGCACCCTCAACACCAGCGACACTCTAAAGTTGCTCACCTCAAATGTCTGCTTTTCTATCAAAGTTTTTTTGATATAGTACTCTGGTGAAAGGGGCATTCCATTGGCATTGCTGTGGGTGCTCACACACAACACTCATGGATTCTGATGCATTCCCAGATTTACAAGGTTCGTAAACCTGGGAATGCTGCAAATTCTCCCCAGGGGAGGCATAAAAGTGACACAGTGATGAGAAATACTTTTATTTCTCCTCATGCAGCACACATAAGAGGAGGAAAATGCCATCTAATATTGTGTCCCTGCCTGCACAAAACAATCATCCCTGGAACACAGGCACTCTTGCACCATGTGGCAAGGGTGATTGCATTGGTGCTATGCAGCCTATCGTGTGCCAGCTCAGAGGAAAGCACAGGGATCCATTGTATTGTTTCAAATACGACACATCCCTGCACTTTCCTACTGACGTAGCTCGCTGCAGCAAGATGGCTTCCAGTACTGCACTGTGGCTTTTTCTTGTAAATATGCAATTCCTTCTTAGAAACACAAATCATTCAAATCAGCCCACTAACACAGTGAGCACATGGTTCTGCATTGCAAGGCCATCAAAAAGCACAGGGCAGCATTTTGAACCCTTTCTAGGTGATGTCATTGATACTGACTTGTAAGTCCAAAGTAGATGCTCTTCACACAAGCGCTGTTCAAGATGGCCAAATTAATCAGACTATGTGGATTTGTTAAATTTCCAAAGAGTCTTTTTAGCGACAGCATTATGGCTTGTCTGCCAAACTTCTGTTGAGATATAGGGCTTCATTTAGAGTTCTTGGCTGAAGACAACTCCCAGTAGGGCTAGGCAGGACTGACCAAGGTCTAGAGGTGATATGGTAGAGGACCACCAACTGACATGGTAACCAACCAGCAAACAGATCATCTATTTTTCAAGAGGTTTCTTCTTCCTTCCTCTACCCTACATTATCCTCTTGAGCCAGGTCAACAATACTCATTTCCTCTTTTGTTAAATATATTAATTTATATAGCAACTATTGTAAAATCGTTTTTCCTTAACTGTTTGATTTGTGCTATATTTGTCTCTTACAATCTACATTTTTAAGAAAATTATTTCGTTCAGCGACAGAACCCAAAGTTAGCAAGTTTTTGAGTGAAATGTCAAAGGCTTTCTCTCTGACTGCATCTTATCTCATCACTTTTTCGATCCACGAACATGTCTTAGAATGCATCTGACCACTTCCAGGATCTATAACTGTTGTGTCGAGAACAGTGGAATACAAAGATGAGCCGCTCTTTCAGTAATAAGAATAAAAACTCTCAGTCATGAAAGGGTCCTAATGAAGCCATAGAGTTCAAAGATAAGCTGAAAAGCTCTTCTATTAAAAGGCAAAAAGGACACATTCATTTTTGGTAGGCACAGAGAGGTTAAGTGATTTGCCCAGAATCACAGGTTTTTTAGCCGACACTGAGACTTGAACCCGGTTCCCCAGTTCCAAAGTCAGCAGCTCTTGCCATCACGCAGCATCCACAGGAGTGGCTTCTCTTTTTGAGTACACCCTCTGCCCACCCCTCCCTCCCCAGTGTGATCACTGAAACGTCCCTTTACAACTGGACTGTGATTCAGGCAGGATGTGACCTACCTCCGTCCTTCTTTTGTCCCCCGGCGCTTCCGTTGTATCACTTGCAGAGCTCTGACAGAATAAAAGTATGTGTATGACCTCTATTAATGATTACCAACTCTTTGCATCACTGGAGGTGACCTTTCCATTCCCAAGATGCTTGCATCCTTCCAGGTGATGGTGGCGGGCAGCATGCGCTCGTGTAAATTTCAATGGTCACATTTACTGACCCAAAATTGGAGTGGTGCTCTACTCCCAAGAGTTGTCTATCAATAAGTCATTTAGTCTTGTTGTATTGTATCAGTAAATATTTTATTTTCATAAACATCCAACAGTAAAAGATACCAGCCAACGTGTTTCGTTCATAGGAAATGAACTTCTTCAGGGCTGTAAATTTCAATATAAAAAACATAAATATATATATGCAAACACACATTAAAATGTACTCGTCACAGGACTTTTGTAACAATAAAGAGAGAAAAAGGAAAAAAGACAAATTAAAGAAGAATTATAAGTCCAAAAGAACAAGACAGGCAAGGAATATAAGTAATGAAAGAAAAAAGGGGGAGAAAGAAGGGGGGATAGAAGTGAAGTATGAGTAGCAGGACAAAGTAATGACCAGAGAGCATAAAAACATCATTACAATGTGAGAACGAAGGGTGTATGGGAATACATAAACGCACCAAACACAGAGTGACATATTACATATAAAAATATGTGTGGGATGGACATATATATACATTTACCTCTTGGAAGTTACTTTCAGGGAAAAGGGAGAAATTGTTTTGTGATTTCAATCATAGACTGACTCACATCTAATGAGCTGAATCATGTCATGAAGCAAGGCAGTATGAAAACAGAAATGTACACACTGTACGCAGAAATGGATCACGTTTGGTCCATCTACTTGGAAAGAACTAAACTAGATACAGAATGAAGATGCGTGATGTTAAAGTTGTATTTGTATAGCGCTTCATACACCAATGTGTGGTGCTGAGGCACAGGATTGGGAGGTGGCACGCTACACTTTGTAGGAGTGCTTGATTTGAAGGGAGTTGTACAAGCAATGAGCCAGATGTGGGAATTTCTTGTGTCATTCATGGGTGACCAAGGTGAGCTCTCGCCATGTCATGGGCCACGTGCTTAGCAGTGTGATGGCAGAAGACTAGTGAGAGATAGAGCATGAAATGTTTATTGAGGACCCATGTGGAGTTTTGGTGCCTATCAAGGCCTCAACTCATACCTTTTACTTAGTTCTGCAAGTCCTTAAATATTATATGGACTACATTATAGTCAATGCACAAGGCCTGCTGTCATTTTCTTAGATACTAATTTATTCCAGCATTTCATCAATCTAAACCTTGTTTTAATGCAATGCAAAGTAAACTTGTTACATTGCGGTCTTACGTCATATAGTCATGTAGCATGAATGGGTATGGTTATACATCTGTTTTTTCTCTAGAGTTTAAAGTGTTAGATCTTTGCACTGAAGCCATTTAAACAAAACATCAGTTGGTTAAACACTTACTACTGACATCTTTGTGGCAGGTGGGTCACAAGGTTCAGAGCCTGCCAATGTCATCTCAGCTATTGAGCTTTACGAGGATACTGTGAGTACTGGATTCAATTGAATTTGGGAGATTTGTTTTCTGGCAGCTTCTCTACTCCTGTTACTGACACCATATAAACTTCCATATTGTGTTGTAAACCTCTTTTAACCTACAGCCGGGACCTGTATCAAAACTGATAAATGTTCCTATACCGCTCCTATGAGGATTGAAAGTTGCAACAAAAAAATGCTCTCAACATTCAGACAAACATATAACATTCTTTTTTTTTTACTTTTAAAATGAATTTTATTTAAAACATAATAAGGCATATGGATAAGGAACAGCATTTTACAGTAAATAATACATAAGTTATACATAACTAAGCAACATAAGTCATCTGTAATGGGAGGAATTTAAATAAGGTCTAAAAACAAAAAAGGTTTGGTATTACAAACATAAGAAAACAAATGCATTAACTATCATTTTTATACAAATCTGAATTATCAAGCAATATGTTTAATTATGTTAAATGAAAATTGAAGGAAAGTCAAGGAGGTTGAAGAACTTCCTGTTGGGCAGGTGTGTGTGCAAAAGAGTGTTGTGAACTGTCATCTAGGAACTGTGTAAAGGGAGGCCACAGGATCTGGTGTTTCAGTGCTAGGGATATGGGGGAACCATAACCTGTGTCCAGTCTATGATTGTAGTAAACCGTGCACCCCCAAGCTTGAAATGATAACTTAGTAGAGTCCTTCCAATTCTTGGTGACCTGTTGAAACGCTGCTGCCAACAATAGATCCAAAATATGAATGTCACACGAGGCTGAGCTCCAAGCATCAGATATGCTGCCTGAAAAGATAGTAGGAATAGAGAAGGGGACTGCAGTATGAACATTTTAAGTAACCTGAGCCCAGACCTGTGTCCAAAAGCACATCACAGCAGGGCAAGTAAAAAGTAAATGTTTTAAATACGCTTGTAGGAAAAAGCATGTCAAACATGTGTCCGCTGTTGCTGGGTGCAATGTGTGCAAAAGAATAGGAGTCAATAATAGCATGTTAGAAATAAAGAAAAGGCACTGTGTGGTATTTGCTGCCCTAGATGTTTTCCTGATCTTACTCCAAATTTTTGCCCAGATGGGAACTGACCAGTCGACTGCAAGGTAGGACTCGCAGGCCAACTCCACCTTTGTTTTGGCTCAGTTAGAGTCAGAGGGAAGTAAATAGGAATAAATAGTAGACATCTTGGAGAAGAGTGCTACAGAGTGAACCAAAGGTTATTAGTAGATAATGCTTAAGACAGTGACAGTTGACTCTGTTCATAAGTGGTACAAAGGGCACTAAGTAGTATTCTGTATTTGTTCTCAAATGTTAAAGGCAAATCAAATTGATGAGAGGCCTGGGAAAATGATACGAAGGTATCATGCTCAAAAAGTTAGTGCACCCAGATTAATAAGTAAGGGAGAAAGTAAAGAGCTTGTAAAGCGCACGAATGCCAAGGCATCTTGGCGCTGGCTATGGCAGAGAAATGCAGTGCTACCAGGGGGATATTCGATCACTCCTGGGAAGGGAGAGCCAGGTTTTAACTGAGCTCCTAAACTGAGAACTGGAGGAGTGAAGCCTAATGTTGAGTGGTAGCTCATTCCAGAGCTTGGGTGCGACATATTAGAGACATCTGCCTCACCATCTTGTCTTGTTAATTTTAGGAACGCGGACCACAGCTTGCTTTGTCAATCTTAGCATCTGACGGGGGAGTACCATTGGAATAGTTTATGATAGTCCCTTGGCCCTCCTCCATACAGAGCTTTGTGCTCCAGACACAGAGCCTTGAACTCTGTACGCGGCTTAACTGGAAGCCACTGGACATTCCTAATAGCACTGGAGACATGATTGTATTTCGGGATGTTCAGCAAGGCTCGAGCTGCAGCATTCTGTACAGATTGCAGTTTTGATAGTTGTCAACGCCTAAGTACAGGGCATTGCAGTAATCTATCCAGGACAGGATAAGGGCTACAACGACCCTCAGCTCAAGAGGAAGAAATGGTAACCATTTATGCAGTATTTTTAAAAGGAAGTAGTAGGCCGATGTCACAAGGTTAAGCTGGACATCACATTTAATGCGTATATTTCTCCTTTTGTCTCCCAGTGAAATCTGGGAGATTTCACTGCATCACTTCTGTGACCCTTTCTTGCGTGGGAACACCCCCCCTGCATACATTATACCTGGCGCAGGTATAATGTAGCGCAGGGGTTTACAAAGTGACGCATCTACCTAGATGCGTCACTTTGTAAATGTGGCACAACAAGGCGCATTTTTTTACACTGCTGGTGCGTCACAAAAAGGGACACACCAGTGGTGCAAAAGTGACGCAACAGCTCATAAATGAGCCCCTTAATGTGTTGAGAATTCCACAAAAAATTGGACATGGTGAATTCCTCTCTAAACGTAAACCTAGTCAGGGGCAGTATTTCACATTTTTCATTATTCAACTTATATCCAGAGACATACTGTATGAGGCAACCTCTTGCAAAAAAACAGCCAGGGAGGAGATAGGTTGGCAGAGGAACAATAGAACATCATCTGTAAATGCTGCAAATTTAATCTGCAAACCATTAAAGGAAAAGCCATTAATATCCTGATTCTGTCGTACGCGAGAAAGAAATGGTTTGAATGCTAAATTCAAAAGAAAAGTTGAAAGAGGACAGCCTTGGCGTACGCCCCTTCTCAAGGAAAAATAAAAGGAAGTAAGGCTGTTAGCACAGATAGCCACTCTAGGAGCAGAATACAATAGACAAATTAGTGAAATACTAATTGGGGCACAACCAAACCAATGGAGAGTGTGGAAGAGAAAGGGCCAATAGACATGGTTGAATGCTTTTTCAGTGTCTAAAGCAATCGCTGCAACCGACTCAGTTTTTGTGGGAGATTTGGAAAGGATATAAAAAGAAAGATGAGCGTTGTCCGAAAGATATCTTCCTTTGACCAAACCTGATTGCTCCTTACCAAGCAGATCAGGAAGATAGGAATCAAGTCTCAGAGCTAAAGCTTTAGAAAATATTTTATGGTCAACATTAACCAGTGAGATTGGCCTATAATTTTTGCAAAATGAGGATCCCTACCTACCTTAGAGATAACACAAATTAAAGCATCCAAAAAGGAACCGGAAGAAGAACCAGAGAATGAGAAAGAGGATATGAGATTTAGCAATTTAGGGAGGAGTAACTTAGCAAAATGTGAGTAAAATTCAGCAGTAAAGGCGTCAGGACCAGGGGTCTTATATGTTTTTAGTGTGTTCAGTGCAATATGAAATTCGGATTGTGAGATGTCTTCTTGCTACAGTGAGAGGTCAATACATTTGTCTGCAGGTCTATGAATAGAGGATAGAAATTGAGAGATGTCGATTTCAGAAGTCACATTTTCAGGTGTAACAAGGACTTATAATATTGAACAAATTCATCCAAAATCTCCGAATCCTTATATTTCGTTTGAGTTGCGTCAATAATAGAGTCAATATTAAATTTGTTGTTCTTAACCTTGTGGTAATTCGCCAATAATTTGCCTGCCTTATTCTGACTGGCATAACATTTTGCACTAGACTTTAGCAAGAACAAAGAGGCACTTTCTGTGGATTCTTTGTTACACTGGAGTTTAGTGTGAATACACTCAGATGAGCAATCTTTAGTCTATCTGGGCTAAAAGGTCAGATATATAAGTACATGATGCTTTTCGCTTCTTAGCAACATGTGAGATAATAAAATCACATGCTGTTGCTTTAAAAGCATCCCAGATAATATGAAAGGGCAAGTCCTCTGATTTATTAAAGTGAAAATAATCTTGAAAAAGCAACTCAAAGGAGGAGGTAATATTAGGATCTATGAGGAGTGCATTGTTAAAACGCCATCTGCCAGGAGTACGAGGACAGAGAGGGAGATTCAATTGAAGGGAAACAGGGGCATGATCAGAAATTAAAATTGATCATATGTCTGCAGAACCTAGAAACTGTGAGATATTATGTGATACAAAAAAATAATCAATTCGGGGCTGAGTTTGATGGGCAGGAGAGAAGTAAGTGTATTCTCTCAGGGTAGGGTTACAAAGAAGCCAGGCGTCCATGAGCTTCCATTGTTTATTAGTTTGGACAAAAAGTTTGTGGGTACTGTTTGGTATAAAGGCGCCTTTGTAAATGTTAATGTAAATGTGCTGGACTTGTAAAGCGCACAGCTGCCCGTAAGCCTCCCGGCGCTTGCCTTTGAAGTGATGATCAATAAAGGAATCGACTGCCTGGTTACAATCACTGGCTAGAATACATTTTTCTTCAGGATATTTAAAAAGAATCTGATTCAGGGCAGACCAAAAATGGGGGATGTTGAACGTAGGGGCATAAATATGTAACAAAGAGACTGGAACATTCCCAATTAACAGTTTAGTACACAACCATCCTCCAACATCATCAGATTCCTGGGAAACTAGCTTAGCACACAACTACTTATGACATAGCATAACAACTCCATTCCTTTTACCATCCCCTGGGGAAAGAAAACATCACCTACCCAACCTCTTTTTAGTTTTAGAGACTCCTGCCAGGGGCGGCCTTAGGCATGTGCAAGCTGTGCACCTGCACAGGGCCACCAAACCCCAGGGGCCACCACGCCAATATATACCCTTAATATAATAATCCTCTGAGGATGGATACATATTTGCGTGGCAGCCCCTGGCAGGGATTTGGCGGCCTTCGGCTCTCTTCCACTTCCAAACACCCTGACCCCCCCTCCCCCCCTCTTCACTGGCCTCCGCGCTCCGCCTGCCCGTACCCCCTCTTAGGGTCCCCCTAACTACGCTCCCTACCCAGGGCCGTCATGTGCCTAGAGCCGCCCCTGCTCCTGCTCTGGAAGTTGTGACTTCTGAATCAAAGCTATACTAGCATCCAGATGCAGCAAATGGTATAAAACATGTTGTCTTTTAATGGGGGAGTTAAAACCCCTAACATTCTAAGAAATGTTTTTTAAGGACATAAATAAACAACTTTTAACAAGGAAAAATGCAACAATTCAAACTAAACAAGAGAAAGAATCATTGCAGACCTTATCATTCTATATATATATATATATATATATATATATATATATATATATATATATATATATATATATATATATATATATATTCACTGAAAAAAACATTGGTTATAGACCATATATAGTTAGGGATTAGCATTTACAAAACCATAATTTACTCGCACAAAACCATAGAAATTCGCATATATAGTTAGTTGCAATAACTATATATCGCGCACCCGCAATCCACTGCTGATGATGTCACATATTACATCATTCATGACATGGTCAGTGACATCATGTCAAAGTAAGTACATATGTAAAACACAGTACATGTGAGAGTTGACATATATAAATAACTGTGCATAAGAGCCAGTGAATGTGTGAGTGGCTGTATGCATCATTGTGAACTTGTATCAGGGATTGTATAAGAGAGTAAATATGTGTTAGTATATGTTTTAATAAGTAAGGTGTGTATAACTGTATAGTTGAGGAATGGAGGAGTGATTGATTCTTTTCATGACTGACTAGATGTGTGAGTAACTCCATGGATGAGTGACAATCTGTGAGTGTCTGTTTACACTGATTGTATCTAAGGTTATATTAGAGTCTGAAGAGGTTCACCGTATTATCACATGAATGATATTATCAGTGATGTGATCAGTAATGTCAAATGAGATGTCATCAGTGATGTCATTTGAGATGTCATCAGTGATGTCACTGACCATGTCATGAATGATGTAATATGTGACATCATCAGCAGTGGATTGCGGGTGCGCGATATATAGTTATTGCAACTAACTATATATGCGAATTTCTATGGTTTTGTGCGAGTAAATTATGGTTTTGTAAATGCTAATCCCTAACTATATATGGTCTATAACCAATGGTTTTTTCAGTGAATTTTCTTGGTTTTGTAAATGCTAATCCCTAACTATATATGGTCTATAACCTATGGTTTTTTCAGTGAATTTCATTGGTTTTTTAAAAGCTAATATCTATAGCTGTAACATATATTTTTATTCTAATTCACAAATATATTTTATATATATTTGTATTATATTTTTTAATTCAATTTATATTATAGTTTAAATTATTTTTTCTTGTTTCGCTGCCGGTCCGCGAACCCGTAAACGTTCCGTTAGTGCAAATACCGCGTTAGAAAGGCACATCGTGACGCGTCCCGTAAACGCAACATATCGCGTTACTACGTAATGCCCCTTATGACGTGCTGCGTTAGCGCACCCGGAAGCATTCTGGAACGCGAACCAAGGCGCGAAACGTAAAGCCCCGGAATCGATCCGAGGCGCGCCGCGGAACGCGGAACGTAAGCATAACAGGTCATGTGACTAGTTCTTAAAACTTTTCATTGGTTCATTTTACTTTTAGTTTCCTAATGATGGAATGCTTGATCCTATGACGTAAAATAAACACTTTTCATTGGTTTAGAACATTTTCTTTTCTCAAATGATGAAAGTCCCACCTTTTTTCCTCACTCCGACTTTCATTTTTATGAGAGAAAGACCTGTTTTTGTTTGCTAAGACATGGCATTTGTATTAGCTGCAGCTGGTGGATCTCCACCACCACCAAAGAAGAGAGGACCGACTAGCCAGGTCATCTTCGACCAGGAAGAAGAAGAAGAGGAAGACGAGGAACAGGAGCAAGGGACAAGTGGCTTTCTGAAAGAAATGGCAAGAACGTCCCATGTGAAAGTGAATTTTATCTGGCAATTTTTTTCTTTTCCTTCTCATGAAAAGAAAGTTAATGCCAGGTACGTTACCTGCCTCATCTGCAAAAAAACACTCTCGAGAGGGACCGAAAAAAATATAGCTTAGGTAATCATACCATGCATCGGCACATGGAGAGTTGGCACCCTCTTAATTATTCCAAAGCACAACTTCGAGATTTGGTGGATAACCCCCGACCGGCAAAAACATCCACCAATGACTTAGCAATAAGTGAGTCAGAGGCAAGGGAAACGGTCCCAAATCTGCAAAAGAACTTTGGGCAGATGAGATTGACTTGTGTAGCATGTGGAAAATTAATTTCAAACGGAGAGATGAGTATTACTTTAATAAATAGATCATATGAAAATCATCAATGTCCAAAACGTCCTAGAAAGTAATTTTTTTTTTGTTGCTCCTGTTGAGCCCTTTGAAGTAAATCATTTTTGTTTCCCCTTCCTCAAAAAAAACACAAAAAAAATATAAAACATCAAAAATAATAAAAAAAAGTTCTTTTCAGAACTACCTTCCCTTTTAAAAAAAATTGCTAGAATGTTTAGCACTCTAGCATGCTCTATTTCTTTTGATACGCTTCCCGGTTAGCGTTCGGGTACGCGAACCGGGAGCGAACTAAAAAAATATTTTTTTTAAAAAGACGAGTTAATAAACAGAGAGTAATGTGAAAAGAAAGACAAATAGAGGGAGTAACACACAGTTACTGTTGAAAGAGGGACTGATAAAAGAAGTGAAAAGAGTAGTATAAATAAGTAACAGAAAAAGAAATGAAGGAAGTAGCAAAGACAGGAAACTAAGGGTTAAAAAAAGAAGCAGAGGAACTAATAAAAGTTAAATCTGATAGACATGTAACGTAAAGAGTACTAAACGCTTACCTTATAATTGTCATTACCGTACTGTATTATCATTTTTATACTTTTAATCTGTGTAAGAAAGAACAAAAAAATTTAAAATAATACAAGATGGTAAAAAAAGAGTGAGCATGAGACAAAATGAATGTTAAATGTTAAATGTGGTATACTAGTAAAGTGCACAGCTGCCCCAGCAAAGAGGCGTCCTGGCGCTGTATACCGCTGGGGAACCCATCCTGGCTTTCCCTGTGAGATGGTTCCTCCTGGGCATCCCCAAGGTGAAGCCAGGCATCCCCGGCGCTGATGGGGCCGTTAGTAGAGATTAAGCAAGCTATTGCCCAAAGTTGCTGAGTGGGACCCATGGTTGGAGTAGGCACCGAGGCGAGAATTATCGAGTCCGCTGACCATGGCCCAAGATCCTGCCGCGTCAGGAATCGAACCCTGGTCCCGGGCCGACCTCTGCTTCTGGGTCTGCCGCCTCTAACCAGTGAGCCACACCAATCCATATACATATTACAAATCACAATTCAAAGTAGAAAATTAATTAAACATATTTAATGGTTTATTTTTGCTGTTATCAGAAAATATCAAATTTCACTGAAAACAGTGAGTTGAAGGTATTCATCATATAACAGCGGGGAAAAAAAACACAATCAAAATGATTGTGTTTAAAAAAAACAAATATTATAAATAAGCAGAAATAGGTACTTCTCCAAAGTAACTTACCTTCTATGACGTCAAAGGATATCCTATGAACAGCTTATACTCTGTTGTGCTGTTACTATTTTCTGCCCGCCACTTTCTGAAAGATAAACTCAATTGTTTTAGGAAAACTGAGACATACAAAGCAATTTGAAACAGCACACTAAGTTACAGCAACACCTAGAATCATTATAGTCCAATTACCTACCCTAAATTCTGACTTCAAAAATCAAGTCAAAAGGCAACATTGCTTCATACTCAATTACTAATGTTTGCTGAAAGACTAGCCATTTTTTAAATTTCAAATAAGCTGTGTAATATCCAGATGTTGTCAAAGGATCAGCATATTATATAATAGCTGCAGTTGCAAATGTTCTTCCTGAAATCGATGACTGTGTAGCCAAAACATTTTTAATTAGACTGGACAACTTATTTTCTTCCAGTTTATGTAGTTGAAATTGTAAAATGACATTTCATCCATACGTTTTCAAAAATAATGTGGACAGCATTGCAGACTTACATTTCCTCTACTCCTTATTTTGATCTGCTGCTTGACTTTGCTTATAAAAACAAACAGTTTTCGCTCTGTACTACAATTATCCACAAGGCCATATATAGTAGGAGCCATTAGAACCTCTGTAAATTCCTCTAAACAAATCCCAAGCTTCCTTTCCTAAAATTTTGGTTGTAAGAACACCAGGTAAGAATTTTGAAGGTGGAAAGGCAATCTTTTTTTGAAAGTTAAAACAGAATCATTGCAGAATGACCAACCGTTACCAGATTTCAAATAAGCTGTATAATGTCCTGAATTAGTTGAAGGACCGTTATGATATATAATTGCAGTAGTTATAAAAGTCCTTCCTGATATTGACAACTGCGAAGCCACAAAATTATTAATTAAAGTTGTCAATTTAGTTCCATCAGGCCTACATCGTTGGAACATTAAAATGACATACTGGCCATAACTTCGTAAAATTAACGTGGACAGCATTCCAGACTTACATTGGCTGCACTCCATATTTTGATCGGCTGCCTTTACTAGCTTATCGAAGGATACTGATTTACTGTCAGGCAAAGTTAAATATATAAATCTTTCTGAGTCTACACTAGTAGTACTTGATAGCCTACAGTTCTCGAAGTCATGCTGTCATTGATAAGAAAGGCCAAATAGATAATCTACATCTACACCCTCATCTTGCAATACATCAAGCATATACATTAAAAACTCTTGACAATCCTACTGAATATTTTCAGAGAATTCTGTTTGACCTGAACATTCGTCTAACAGAAAACGAATTTCAGACACACTTTCTACTCTCGTTCTATCAGCACTATATTTCTCTAACACAGAATTCAATAAACAGCATAAACTTTGTTCCGAATTGATCACAATCTGTTCTTTGAAAGTCTCTAGTGAAAAGAGAACATTAACAACTACATTAGCATAGCAGTTGACACCAGAACTATTTTCAAATTTAAAACCAACAACATTTTCAACAGAATTCATTTTATTCCTGCTTACAATTTTAGGTTCATCGACTTTTGGTCTTTTTGCTACAGCATCCCTACTATTACTGATATTTCTTTGTTTCCGGCCTACCACACGTTTCTCAATCAAAGGATATTGAGGCAAATGTGGTGCATACTCTCTTCTTAACCTATTGTATTCCTTAACACAATCTAGATCCGCACAAATGTTTGTGACATCACAGTCAATCAAGTACAAACCGATAAAGTTCTGACTCGTGACAATGCTACATAAGCCATACCCTCTTTGAATACAGAACTGCCAATATTCACTAAAGCAGTGTCTACACTTAAACCTTGCAATTTATGAATTGTCACCGCATATGCCAAGCAAACAGGAAACTGCTTACGGCGAACATATAAGTCTTTTACAAGCAAAAACCTAGCAGAGCAACGACCAATTAGCTGTACTTCCTCAATGCCATCAAATTTAATCTTTAAAAATACAATTCCATCTCTATTTCTGTATTTCTCAAAATCAACTTATGTGAATATAGTACTCAGGCAAACCAATATTAATCACTAGCACATAATTACTGGCATATGCCAACCAAAAACACTAAAAAGCAATCAAAACAAATCTTTGCACATTTGATACATTTTAATTAGTTTGTCAAGACAATGATACATTGATAAAAATAATAATAAAATACATTCATATATATGTCTGATGAAATATAAAGGTAAAATTATTAATCAATTACACATCATGATACATATCATAATACACATAAAAAGATGGTTTCCTGTCTACGCGTTTCGACACAAGTGTGTCTTCCTCAGGACTGTACCATCGTATTTCAAGAACCGAAATAGATCTCTAATAATCTTGTCTGAGCGGTATTGCTTGAAGGAATACGTCCTTATTTTGAAAATAAATGCATAATTAAAACCAGTAGTTTATTGATTACTTTTCAAGGGGTAGAACATGGCGTACTTGATATTATCGTCCTATACCCTTTATAATATACATATAGATGGACCAGCTGCCAAGGTTCCCGGTGTCTCTAGTTCTGATTTTTTGTTACAGAGAGTGAGCCGGCTACAGATAGGTGCCCGGTATCTTTACTTCTCGAAATGTATCCGTAGATACACGGACCGGTGGTTCAGGCTTCCGGCTCTAAATAGTGCGTGTTGTCTTTTTTAGCGTGATTTTTCTGTACGAGCGCGGACCGGTGGCACAAAGTGGTTCAAAAATCCGGCTCTAAATGGTACGCGTTGTCTCGTGATAATTCTTTGTAAGCGCGGACCGGTGGCAACGGAGATCCCGGCGGTATCTACTTTAGCAGCGTTCTCAAAATCAACAACATTACCCATTGATCCATTTACCAGACCTCTTTCAACATGTAAATTCCTTCTCAAAATGATTCGGCAATTTAAGCACACATTCAAAGTCTTTTCAAAACCCGCAGTTTTAGATATAGTCTTCTCTAATGAATCCAATTTAGATTTCAAATTCTCTGACAAAATAATTGTTGCTCCCATATGCTCTATTTTGTCAATAGCTTCCAGTTTCACAATCTCTTGTTTTTCTAAATTCAACATTTTGTTGTTGAAGATGGAACATTCTGCAAGAGTTGCAATCAAACATATTCCAGATTTCTTCACAATAATTTTCTGAAAAATATCCTCTGGCAAAACGTCTTCTTCTTGATATAAATTTGACAGTAAGCGTGCATGTAAAGCTTCTTTACCACGCTCAGTCACTTTCCCAATTCTAATATCTTGTAGAATATTCTTGTAATCTTCGTCCTTCGCCTGACGCATATTTTCACGCAGCTCAGCATAACTGAATTTTAACCATATGTTAACGTTGCCAATGCTCCCTAGGCACTTCTTGGTATCTTCATGTGTAAGCAGTTTAAACACTGGTTGTCCTTTCACTGGTGTCAGCTGCAGAAGATCACCAAAAACAATGATGTGTTTGCCACCGAATAACACATCATACTCTGTTTTAAGAACTTCCTGCATTCTTAAATGCACAAAAGCAAGCATGACATTGGAAACCATGCTTACTTCGTCAATGATAAGAAGTTTCATCTTCTTCAAAACTCTAGATACTTCACAACAAGCATCTCCAGATAACTTGTGGTATTGTAATTTGTTATCATGCTCCACTGGCAGCATCAGTAACCGATGCAAAGTAATCCCTTTAATGTTATGAGCTGCCAGTCCAGTTGGAGCGGTCACAACACAAGACAGCGATGAATCAGTCCTTTTCTGCAGATAACATGAAATTGCTTTAATAAGGAAACTTTTTCCAGTTCCTGCTTCTCCACTCACGTATAGTCGGACAGGCTTCAACGACGTACATGAGCACTCTTCCTTCTCATGACTTAATCCATGATCAATTTGGTTGGTAACTTCGTCATATATTTTCCTCTGCTCAACGTTAAGTTGTCTTTCCAATTCTTCTAAGTTAACCGCATCCTTCTGAGCATGTGCCATGGCTCTTTCCACTTCAATCATGGCAGTGGCAGCTTCATTTTCAATAACTGGTTCTCCTAGTGGATCCTGACTCAATGAAACAGAACTCTGACTGTCCTGAGAACTGTCTCTAGCAATCTCGGCTGCAATTGTTGCTTCCTGCTCTATTTCTGCATTCAACATTTGTAGATATTTTGGAAAAACCGGACATTCTATGGACTCCTTGGCTGCATTGAAAGAGTCTTCGTAACAGAGAAAATCCCCAAGCAGTTCCTCTTCTGCACGCCAAGGCTTGAAAAGTTGCAAAAGAGCTAAATAGAAAAACTCTTTTCTTTCGGGAGATTCGCAATCCAATTTTCGATGATTTATCAATTGACATTTTTTTTGCTTGACCAGACATCCCTCACTTCCAATTACAGCATACACTCCTTTATCAATATCTTCTTTGATGTTCCTCTTGAAAACATAATTTTGAAGAACATCATACAGACAAGCATTCTCCAGGTGACTGCTTCTATTTGGATAATATGTATCCAACATGTTGCTCTTCAAAATATCTGTACTGTTTGGCTCCATCTCCGTCAAATACTCAATTTCCCGTACAGGTTTCAGAACTCGATTACGCGTTGCGGCAAGACCAAGACTCGCCCAAATGATACTCCTAGATTTGGCATAGAGACTTGCTGAAGATAACCGGTCAGAACATTCGTAAGCTCCGATTTCTCGATGTGACAACATCTTCAGACTGAAACTGTACAACTTCTTACTGAGGCTCTTTTCATGGGAAATATCCTCCCACATATCCTTTAGTTCTGTCTTTTCTTTTTTGGTGATGTAAGACGTCACATACCGAGCCACAGCCATACAGTTGTCAGCCACAAACTGTATATCCATGTTAGCATTCCACATGGACAAAATCACTGGGTTGTAGTCGTTGATGTACTTGGACTCTTCGTTTCTTTTCAAATTGTATGTGTTTTTGGGTGATTTACTCGTCACATTATGTCGCAGCGAAGACATCAAATTGTTAACTCTTCCTTTTGATAACATGGACCTTGGAAATGCAAAACAACATTTGGTGTAGTATTTGTCCTTGTTTCTGAATTTACGACGGCAGTATTTTCCATAACGATGGCTTTGAAACCGTAAAACTTGTTCTCTTAGACTTTTGTCTTCGTTTGTCTTTGGAACAGCACATGTAGCATACTGTTCTATGAAACTCATCACTAAGTCATCTGGATCTGTTCCAAATTTGGGTGCATCTTTGATCCATAGCAGCATATGTATATGAGGAGCACCTGTTGCTTGATACTCCTTTCTCCAGAAGAAATCCAATACCTCTCCAAGAGGTGGATTTTTCTTGTTCGTGATGAAAGACATCATAGCTTCAAATCTATGATTGAAATACTTGTATACATTCACAGGATCCAAAGAGCACAGTTCTCCGGGTGTCTTAAATTTAATATTTTCAATGTTTCCATTTGCCTCTTGTAGAAATTCAAGTAAGTCTTCCCAGCAATACTCAGCACAGCTGAGAGTGAGGAACCATGTGGGAGTTCCTAAGTTCCTCAGCATACATTTTAAGTCACCATGACGGCGGTACCAATACTCATTAGTACCACGCTGACAAGCCATCAGATTAATCAGGTGAGAATCCAAAATACTGTCTTGCACATTGACTTTATCCATAAAGTCCCTTGCCGAGATATTTCGCAGTTGTACACCACTTTTCAAGATGTGGTTCACTGCATAAGACAATCCAGAGAGATCAATTTCAAACAATAGATGAAATAAATAGGGAATGCATTGTCGAAACCTAGGATCTTCTGTATACAATCGTAAAGTCCGGTATTCTGAAGCAGGAATTTGATCAGTTCGCTCATCATATCGTCCTCCTCGACCTGTGGGAAATAACTGTGGGAAACACCGACCTCCAAACTTTCCTCCCAAACAAATCAAAACAATTTTCTACCATCAAGTATGTGGCAAAATCCTTCCATTCACTATTGTTTTCCATATCACTCTTTGCATATATATCCACTAACTTAGTCTGATTCTTATAATAAGTCCGTCGACAACACACACAAGTGAAATTAGGCCTCTCACTTGATTTCACCATAAACGAGGAAATTTCCTTGTGAAACTTATCTGTACTGAAAATCTGTTCACTGTCTTCCACATTACCTTCTTCTAGTGGTTCAATATCAACATTGTTCTCTTTACCAGCAAAGTAACAGAACTCAATTTCTTGACAAATATTCTTCACATCTACTTCAAAACCATGCAAAAGAGCTCTGCTTAATTTTTTAAGCATAATTGCTGGACTCTTAGCATAATACAACATTCTAACTAATTTCCTCACTTTATTATGATGCACTGCTAGCATCCTGAAATGATGAAATACAATCTGGCATACTCTCCTAGAAAGACAAGCCAGTGAATGACCACGCAAACCCGTCACTTGTCTCACTCTGCAAGGATCTAATTCTTGCAACAACTTTATTTTTTGCTTTACACTTTTCTTATGAAATGTCCGTATAAAATCACAAAGCAAATTGATGGAATCCTGTCGCACACTGCAAATAGAACTACACTTCCAGGTGTACACTGGTCCCTTAGGACGTCTCCCTAAAACCTCATCACTTAGCGCCTCTTCTGCATCTGCAGACACAAGTATTTCTTTTTCAACCGGATGACCATCTTTTACCTCATATGCTCGACCACTGTTGTCAACTGCATGCACCAAAACATTGTCCTGAAAATAACTCTCCTCATTAAAAAATGCCTCACTATTTGAACTATGCATCCATTCTCCTAAGAAAACTTCACAAAAATTACTTCGATTAACTTCTCTCTTCCATCTACTATTAGATTTGAAAACATAGATTACCTTGTTTAGTTTCCTAATTCTATTAATTACCAAAATAAATAACTTTCGCTTAATTTCGAAAGCCTGATCAATAATTTTCTCTACATTTTTCTTTTTCTTATAAAATGACACTTTCTGTTGACCTTTTTTAAATTGTTTTAGCAAATTGACAATTACCCTGTTGCGGAACATTCTCTTACTAATGTCCCTGAATATATTTGCCCTTCTACTGCCATGCACAGAGTTATCTCCTGCTCTAGCACAAACTTTTTTGACGGGCCTTTCCTTTCCATTTAAATTGGGTCTCTTTTTCTGGACTAAAACTTGTTCTGTAGTTATACTTTTGTTTCTACAAATGTTTCTAAGGAATGATTTCGTTCTCTTACCCGGTGTTCTCTTCGTCCGTTGAGGTCATTCTAATGTAGAGTACTGCTGCAAAATGTTAGTCAATTGCTGTCTTTGACGTTTCATAGCCTTTCGAATTCTATCCTTGGACGGCATTCTCTAATTTCCAAATAATCTGCAGTTGAATCTGTGGTGAAATATAATAAAAAATGTTATTAACCACTATTACCAAACAGTAAATCAATAACAGTAAGAATTCGATTCAACAATGCTATAAAAATGAATAAAATAAAAGAATTCACAAGGGTGCAGGGGGTATCCCTTTGACACCCTCTGGCACCCTCAAAACAGGCACAGGTGCCATGTGGCAGACAAACCAGCCCTAAGGGCAGGTCTGCCTTTCACATGACATAAGTGTGCAAGCACACAAGTGCATGCACACCGGAATCAATATTTTACCATGAAGTTTGATTTCATGCTAAAATACCGATTTGTTAAGGCCTTTGGGACTCAGAAGAGTCCCCCCTACATAGCAAATTTACAGAATCGGTAAAATTACCGATTCAGTATTTTACCGAACCAATAATTTTTCCGATTCTGTAAATGTAGATTTACCTACATGTGGCCTTGGATTTAGGCCCCTACATACCGATTGGCCATTTAACGGTCGGAAACGGCCGAAATCGGCCGTAACCGGTCGGTAAATGGCCTGAAACGACCACCTACGTCGGGCCCTAAGTGTGCATGCATTTGATTTTAAACAAAGTTTTTAAACATTTTATGTAAAACAATAATACACCTACATTCATGGGGAACAGACTTAAAATGCCCTAATACACATGAAAACGTTTTTTTTAAGGAACTTGCACCTTTTTTTCAATAACTTTTAACATGGCTATGTAACTCAAACAATCAAAATGAAAATTTGCCAGGCACACATGGGGGCGTATTTACAAGGGCCTTGCACTACGAGGAAAGTGACTTCAAATGACCAGACACACATGGAGACGTATTTACAAGGCCCTTGAACCCGGGGGAAGTGACTTGAAATTGCTAAGCACACATCGGAGGGTATTTACAATGCCCGTGTAACACTTATGCATCATTCTCTTTTAACATGGCTATGTAACTCAAACAAATAATCATTCCTATGGGCTTTGAAGTCCATAGGAATGATTAGGCATTACCGATTCGGTATTTACCGAATCGGTAATTAAAGAATTCACAAGGGTGCAGTGGGTATCACTTTGGCACCCTCTGGCACCCTCAAAACAGGCACAGGTGCCATGTGGCAGGCATACCTGCCCTAAGGGCAGATCTGCCTTTCACATGACATAGGTGTGCATGCACACATGTGCATGCACACCGGAATCGGTATTTTACCATGAAGTTTGATTTCATGCTAAAATACCGATTCGTTAAGGCCTTTGGGACTCAGAAGAGTCCCCCCTACATAGCAAATTTACAGAATCAGTAAAATTACAGATTCGGTATTTTACCGAACCAATAATTTTTCCGATTCTGTAAATGTAGATTTACCTACATGTGGCCTTGGATTTAGGCCCCTACATACCGATTGGCCATTTACCGATCGGAAAAGGCCGAAATCGGCCGTAACCGGTCGGTAAATGACATGGAACGACCACCTACATCGGGCCCTAAGTGTGCATGCATTTGATTTCCAAAAAAGTTTTTAAACCTTTTATGTAAAACAATAATACACCTACATTCATGGGGAACAGACTTAAAATGCCCTAATACACATGAAAACGTTTTTTTAAGGAACTTGCACCTTTTTTTCAATAACTTTTAACATGGCTATGTAACTCAAACAATCAAAATGAAAATTTGCAGGCACACATGGGGGCGTATTTACAAGGGCCTTGCACTACGAGGAAAGTGACTTCAAATGACCAGACACACATGGGGACGTATTTACAAGGCCCTTGAACCGGGGGAAGTGACTTGAAATTGCTAAGCACACATAGGAGAGTATCTACAATGCCCGTGCAACATTTATGCATCATTTTTTACATGTACACCGTAACATTAACAACACAATTGCATCATATATCTGTTCCGCAAAAGCGACGCATTGCAGGAGTCACATCATTTTACCATCAAAAACAATTTCACCGATTCTGTAAATGTAGATTTACCTACATGTGGCCCTGGATTTAGGCGCCTAAATACCGATTCGCCATTTACAGGTCGGAAACGACCGAAATCGGCCGTAACCGGTCAGTAAATGGCCTAAACGACCACCTACATCGGGCCCTAAGTGTGCATGCATTTGATTTCAAACAAAGTTTCAAAACATTTTATGTAAAACAATAATACACCTACATTCATGTAAGGGCAGGTCTGCCTTTCACATGACATACGTGTGCATGCACACATGTGCATGCACACCGGAATCTGTATTTTACCATGAAGTTTGATTTCATGCTAAAATACCGATTCGTTAAGTCATTTGAGACTCAGAAGAGTCCCCCCTACATAGCAAATTTACAGAATCGGTAAAATTACCGATTCGGTATTTTACCGAACCAATAATTTTTCCGATTCTGTAAATGAATAATGCAAAATCGCCTTTGAAAGCAGAATGCAAACACTTGACGCAAAACATCATTTTAAATACACAGCTGACTTTCTTATTTACGCAAAAAAGCATACTACTCTTTAACTAAAATATATAAACGATAACTCACCTTTACAAATTCTTTTTGAAATTGAAAACAGTCTCAGAAACACACCAATTATTCTTTACCAGAATTAAAGGTATGCACTCCAGAGACTGGAACCAACAAAGGCACCGAAACGCTGATATTCAACACACATATCTCTCATGTCAGCCAATAAAAACTCTTCCCTCACTTTTTTCAAATCAACACCCTTCCCCCCTCTGCCCTTTCTACCTCTTTTCCATAGCAACTACCGCCTGTCATGGCCACAAGTTCACACAACAATGTTTCAAATGAACTCTGAACTCTCAGTACACTTGCTAATCCACTGCAATCTTTCATAACAACATTTTTAAATAACCATTCAAAATACATCTTTCAAAGAACACATCCATGCACCCTAACTTTCTGTTTTCAGCAATGGAAATACACCAATCACTGCTAATGAATCATTTGCACTTAAACTCCACAGTTTTTTACATTACAAACATCACTATTTCAACTGCCATTTCATTCCCACACTTCATCTGACTGCAGCAAAAACTCCTCTAGCTATGTTTTCAGTCTGGATTCTTGGACATAGCTACATCCACTGGGCTCACAGGTATGCTGATAACAGAAATTTACACAACCTCGATTTACAAAATGTGGAAATCAAATGGATTGGTCGAAGAGGATTGAAATGTCACCAATTGATACCATTGGTGAAAACCTTTTTACATTTGCCAACCCCTGACCTCATAATAGTGCACTGTGGAGGAAACGATTTGGGCACTTTGACTGGGGTAGGTCTGGAAATGCTTTTAAAGGACACCTTTGAGCAATTGATGACACTTTTTCCTCAAACTGCCTTGGTATATTCCAATATATGCCAAAGACAAAAATGGAGATGGTCCATTCAATTTTATCCACAAATTGAGAAATCGAGGAAGCATGTAAATAAGTCTGTTTCAGCTTACATGAGGGACCATGGAATGGGCTGCATCTACAACAATAACTTGCGTTACTACATGCAAGATATCTACAGAGGAGATGGCGTGCATTTCTCAGATGAGGGAAACAGAGTTTTCATACTAAATTTAAGAATGTGTATTGGTTCCTACTTATAAGTTTCTAGAACATACACAGAACCCAAAAGCTCTTTTCAGAGCTACCTTAACTTAGTGTACTCTTTTGAAATTTCGAATGTACCTTTTTTCACTTATTTTCACCTATATTCGCTTCCCGATACGCTACCCAGTTCGCGTACCGGCAGCTAACCACGCGAAAAAAAACAATTTTTTTTATCGACATATATGAGCCTCCTCAGCCACCCTCAGAAAACTTAGGGAAACAGCATACGTCTAAAGTACCCCAATCTACGCATTCTGAACATTATTTACCCTCCATCTTATATCTCAATTCTACCGAAACACAAAATGGAGGACTCCCGTAACACTGCAAGTTCGCGTACCGGGAAACGCACTGACAAGCACTCGCTCAAAAAAGGTGGGAAAGTAATTTACAGAAAAACCACTGGAGATACTTTCACCAATTAAACAGTAGCTCATACTACATACCAATCCCTACCATTTTCACAAATTTAGTTGGAATACCATTTAGCCATTTAGCATGTAGAACTCTCTAAAATCCCTGAGGTAAATTACTTCACAAAACATATCGGAAGTGTTAGAAATGACAACCAATTAAAATATTACTTTCAATTTCTACTAATATATCATGACATTTGATTGGTTATGTACCTGAATAAATATAAACAAAGAGAGAGAAACACAGCCATTTTGACTACTACTTCGTGAAGTGCAGAACAACAATAAATCACCTGATAACTTCAAGTTATATTTAAAAGGTAAGATATTATTTTTAAAACTGAAGTATGTTCTGTACTGAATGCTAATTAGAAAAACATTTTCAGACAGTTTTATTCTATCACTCTGTAATACTTATAGAATAAAATAGACTTCTCTGTTTTAGTTATGGCAGGGCCAGTCCAAGGATTTGCGAGGCCCTGGGCTAAAAGGGAACGTGCGCAAGGCCCCCTCTAAATTACATAAGTGACCACTTAGAAGGAGAACATTCACAGACACTGTGGGGGCCCCATTGTCCAGCATTTTGACGCCCCCACAGTTTTAACTTTTAATCCACATGCATTTCTCACACCTTCATAGGTGTGAGAATTGATTGTGGTCTAAAAGTTAAAACTGAGGGTGCGCCAAAATGCTGGACAATGGGCCCCCCACAGTGTCTGTGAATGATCTCCTTGCAATTGAGGGAGCGTCTCCTTCTTCCTCCCCTATACCTCCTGACACCATCCATGAGAGGCCCAAGGAGGGGGCCCCCTGCAATAGACCTTAATTTCAGGCGACACCTTTCTTTGTGATAGATCTCCAGGAAAACAAAAGGACACATCACCAGTGTGTGGCACCATGCCGGTGGGCTGAGTACGAGGTCCTGAACGGCAGCATCCGCTGCCCATGTCTAGCGCCGGCCCTGAGTTAAGGATAGAGTTAGACTTCTCTAGTATAATTCAGAATTGACTAAGAGTTTATTTGATAATTTTCTTCATATTTCTACTTCCAATTTGATACCATACACTGCCCAAAGAAAAAAACACTGTTTAAATAACCAAACTGCCTGTCTGTACTGAAACCCAACAGTGCCCTATCTGTACTGATATATTTATTTTTTATGCAATTTACAGAAAGAAAATGGAAGGACAACAAAATGAAATTAATATTTCATTTGAAATTAATATGGAAAACAATCCTAAGGAAGACAAAGATGAAATAGACTTTTTGGATCACTCTCTGGACCAAGACTTAATTAATTGTGTAGAAGAAATTGAATCATGGAATGAAAAGGAGGACATACCTGATGAATTAATGTTGCAAATTCTTTTAGATTTTGAAAAATCACAACAATAAATTTTTATTTAAAAATTTCAAAAATAGTTTGAGACATTGTTCTTTTTTATATGTAAATTATGAAATAGTACCAAAATAGATATAATATAAAGTGAGACTTAAAATATACTGTGCAACTTTTTTGTGTTACATACTAACTTTGTTCATAGTTACTTCCTTTCTCCCACTATATAATCCCCAATGTGTATTTAACATCTCTTTATCATCTCCTGCCACCATGTTGTTTCGGCTTTCCAGACAGACTATGGTATGAATTCCATACACCACAATAACTTCTTTAACAACAAGCAAGATATCTACAAAGGAGACGGTGTTAATTAATTTATAGACTCTACATTGGTACCTACATGTAGCTACGTAAATAAAAATAAACAAAAAAACAACAAAACGAACAATCAATAAACATACAATAAGTTAAAAGTCAATCATTCTTGTTTCCTTATAGTACGCTCCCCAGACCGCTTTCCGGTACGCGTACCGGGCGCACCCCACAAAAAAAAACATTTTTTTTTTTTGGCCCCACGGGGCACTTTAATATCCCCCTCATCAATCCTAGGGGGTCAGAAGGGGTCTACCTTGCCCCCTTTCCTTCATTTCCCCCTTCGTTTTGGCCTTCTCTTGTCTCTCGATCCTACCGAGAGACAAGATGGCGGCCGCTACGGACTGTTTAGAATGTTGACAGACACCGGAGAGCCAATCAGCTTCGCTTCGCAAAGCTCTGTTACGCGAAAAGTACGCGAACTAGTACGCTATCTAGGACGCTGTCACAGATATATCTGTTTTTTAAAACGTTAATTTCTCAAAATCCACTGGAGCACATATATTGAGACCCAGCAAAGGCACATCGGGCTAACAGTCCCTACAATTTTGCCAAGTTTCGTGTAAATCCATTCAGCCGTTCGAGCTAAAAGTGAGGCCAAACGCCCTATGGAAAAATGAATGGGAAAAACGCATTTTGGGACCCCCCTTTTTTCTCAGCCCCCCCTTGACAAAACCCCCCCAAATTTTCAGGGGCTGATCAGAAACAAAATGTGCCATTTTCCTGAAAATTTCAGCCGATTCCGTCCACAAACGCCAAAGTTATTAGACATAGAATTTTCAAAAGTTCCATAGAGAAAAAAAATCCTAACTATATATACCTACTGGCGACTGCCAGTAGGTAATATATATATATATATATATATATATATATATATATATATATATATATATATATATATACACACACCAAAAAGTCATAAAGTAAAGATAAAAGGAAGTAGACGTGAGAAAGAAAGAGGGAGAAATATAATGCTGAGAGAAAGAGATAGCAAGAAAGATAGGATAGCCCATAAAATAAGAAGAAATACAGTGATGACAAAACAAATGACTGGAATAACATACCTAAGAAACACAGTGTCCAAGGGAAAGTTGGGGGGGGTTGAGGCCACATGAAATAGATGGTGCATCTGAAGTCCATGGGGAGAGTACAAGAGGAGCACAGCACATGTTACATAATACAGGGAAGACCACAAATATGAATAATATACCTGCAAGAAAGCAAATAAAGATTAATAATCCATAATAACTATAATAATGACTATAGAAAAAAAAGGAGAAAGAGGCTCCTGAACATTATATGGAGGCAACAAAAATGTTGAACAAATTATTAACAACAAATATGTAACAATGAAAATTCTGGGATACGAATTCTTGAAAGGAAATAAGGTAACATAAGGAGAGCTTCACTTAAGGAGCAGAAAAAGGTCCTGAGTTGTCCATATGTTCAATTTTGCAAACATTAATAAAGCTCTTGAATTTAACCAGATCCTCATATGTTGTAGGTTTGTTTTTGTAGGTAACTTTAAACTGCCATGGGTGGAATAAGCCAGAACGAGCTCCATGAAGATGAAGATCAGGTCTTAGATTGAGGAATTCTTTGCGCCTGTCAGATATAGATTTAGCCTAGTCCTGGGAGAAAAATAAATGATTATCTGACCAGGAAATGCGCTTCAATGACTTGACAGCAGCAAGAACTTTGAGAATGTCATTGTATTCAAGAAAGTGCATAATGACTCCTCTTGATTTGCGTGCATGGGAAACATATGTTAACTGATGCCCCAGTCTATGAACCCTCTGAATATTAAGACGAGTGTCTGCAGGCATATTTAAAAGCTTGTGAAGGAAAGACTTTAAAAAAGTGATAGAATTAGAGCCTTTCATACATAAAGGTGTAGATTATTCCTCTGGTTCTATTTTCCAAGTTTATGATCTGATGATGGAGAGAAGAGACAATGGTTTGAAGAGATTGAATTTTGCCAACAGCATAACCAAAGGACGTAATGCTCTGCTCGGCTGTAGTCAGCCTTTTCTCCATTTGGGACAATCTATCAGTGAGATTCTGCAATTTAGAGTTGGTTTCTTCCATAAATGGTCTTAAGGCAGATATGTCTTCCAACAAGAGCTCAATTGAAACAGATGAATCTGATTTTGTAGGAGAAGGAGGGTCCTTTTTTTTAGAAGTTTGGTGGTAGCCTTCAGTGGCGGCTGGTGACGTTTCAAAGTGGTGAGGCTGGAAGGTAGGATGAGGGGTTCGCAGGGTTGGGGGTACAGACACATTACATAAATCAACTCAACCGCACACAAACTTACAGAAGCACACTAAACACTGATCTGTTAAATATAAAACAACCCTATCCACACATTAAACAGACATGACTCATAACAGCCACACATGGAAAACAAACACAGGGACATATTCTCCTTCATCATAATCACACAAGTGAGGTGTCCCCGCTCACTCAAGCCAGCAATGTAAAAAAAACACACCTGCTAAGTGTCATAGCAAACATACTAGCAGCCTTCTCACGAACATACAAGTTGTAACCTCGGTCTATCGGGTGCACACATCCAACACCGCAGTTACTCAAAGTAAGCACAGCTGGGTCACATCAGAAACTGTAACACATTTAACCCCCCTTAGGACAAACATGCTCACACCCTCCCTCTTCCCCACCCTTCTCACATCAGTCTCACATGAAGCTCAAAAACTACAGGAATCCGGCGAATAGAAAAACCATGTTCAAACTCACAAATGCACGCAGGACTCCAGAGCAAAGAAATGACAAGATTATATAGTAGTTCTGTGTGGTCAGCCGAGGGCAAATACCAATTAAAATAGTAGGTGCTAAAAAACAACCTGTATGGAGTGCTACTCACAGACAACAGCCATAGTCACCAGCACAGACCAGGGGACCACCAGCTTCAAACAGAAGAAAGGGAGCATCAAAACCACACTGCCACAAACAACAATCCAAAAAACAAACCAAAAGTATACACTGTAATTTATATTAGGCAGTATTTTACTTAAAGACTGTAAGTCTGCCATTTCATGCCAGTAAAGCGCTCTGCATTGTGCTTGATTGGCTTATTGATTATACATCCCTTTCTTACACACCACCACGTGCTACCAGAATATACCTTCCACTATTAATGCCACTTTCTTTTTCAATATGAAAGTACACATACTATGATCCACGCCTCCTTCTCAATTGCTAGTCTTTTGACAACATAGACTCTTTCCACCGCTCGAAAAAATCGCAACTGCTGCCACCTCTTTTTACAAAACAAATGCACCCCTGCCCCCCACTCTCCGCCCTTTCCCTCACCCTGCACTGTGGCCAAACGTATACACTCCCTTCCATTCATGTTGAAAAAGAACTAAAGCCTCACTCGCTGTATGATGACAGCAGGGGAGCTATGCTACACTGCTGGCCTTCGATTCTTGCACATAATGCATTTTGGGAGCTGTAGACTTTGTGCACTTTAAATCATAATGAGTTTACTGTGTTTTCACGAATAAAATAGTCATCTGGCAATTCTATATGTCTCCAGGTACCCAACAACCTACAGATGCAGGGCACCCTGTACTCTCACTTACCCAGCCTGCGGCTTCTGTAACCTGGGAGCACTCTTGCCGTCCGCTCTGCTTAGTCCGGTCTATACCACTGTCATTTAGTACTCACCCATTTCAGGCCGCTCCTTGCTGTGCACACCACCCCAGTCAATCACCGAAAGCCCTCAACCTTCTTGATTCTCGTAGTCTCGCTCTCCTGATGGGCCTGGAAGGCGGCAGCCCTCAGGGTTTAGCAGTTTGCAGTGCACGGCAAATCATACTCAAGGTGTGTGGGCTTGCGGTCGGAAATTTCTCACCACTGGGAACAGATTTGAGGAGGTCGGTGTGAGGATCACTGGAAGAAGATTGAAATCAGCGCGGGAACCAGACACTTTAAATTGAGTCTGCGCAGTCAGTATGTCTTGAAAAATGGAAATTCTCCATAGCTCAAAATCGATTTCAATTCTCTTTGGTAACATCAACCCCACCCTTTCAAAGCTCGTCACAGGGTGTAGTGTCCTGTTCTAAATAATGACAGACACTTACTGTTGTTTTATGAGCTTTATTTTATGCCTCCTAGCTTGTCCGTGTACCTACGCTATCTAACCCTCTCCTGTCCTCGCTCCTCCTCTTCCTCTAACCCCCTAGCTCCGCCCACGCCCAACTACTAGAATGCACACATTATTACATCTCCCCCTTTGTTAACAAATGACACGACTGACTTGATCAGAGTTCTTCAATTAGCCGCCTGGGCCTCTGAATGTTCCGTCGAGGGCGGAGACTCACGCCTCCATCTTCAGACTCAGCTTCTGCCTGAGTTTCAGGTCGCTGTACTGCAACTGCATGATCAGGCCTCTCAGCATTCTGTTGTTCGATTGTTCTGTTGAGAGCCTCTTTCATAGCACGAGTACACCTTTGAAAGTGCGAGACATTTCGGGTAATGCGTCTGTTCTCTGACTCTGCAGTAGTCATTGTACCCTTCTGTTGAGTGATTATCAAAGGTTGAGCTCTGAATTTACAGTCCGTCTTTTTCAGCTGCTCCTGCTTGACCACCACACAGTCTCCTTCCTGAAGGGATGGGGATTTGGCTCTCCTCCGGGTGTCTGCATAGGACTTAATTTTCCTCTTGCCTGCCCAATCAGCCACTACTACTTCCTGATGGGCATGTGCAGGAAATACTGGCCGCAAAGCTCCTTCCCAGGTAGGTATCCGCGTTCTGATGGGTCGCCCCAACATCAGTGTGGCAGGACACTTTCCTGTGGTGGCATGGGGTGTCGTTCGATATGCTCTCAGGACCTCATTGAGAACCACTTGAAAGTCCTTCTTGTCAAGGGTAGCTTGTTGAAATGTCTTTTTTAAAGTTGGATCCACTCGGCACTCACCGGCAGCCGGTTTTCCAGGCAGCAATGTTTCATCGACGTCTCACACACTCCTGGGCCACTGAGACATCCAGGTAGGATTGGGACGGGCTCCTGACTTCGTTTCTTTATTCGCGTGCCGTTTCGCACGCGTCTGGGGTGAGCTCTCGACTTTGGTGCGTACCAGCGCTCTTCTGTAGGCACTTCCACGAGGCTTCAGCAATGCCTCACACGCTCCTTGGTTACTCGAGCAACAAGGTAAGATCGGGGTTGGCTCCTGATCTCTTCTTCAAATGCGCACTGCTATACCCACATTCGGGGTGAGCTCCCGGTTTTGGCGCGAAGCAGCGCTCCACTTCAATCACCTTTAGCGCTCGACCACGCTGACCAGGCAGGGCTCTACGCGACCGATCAATCGCGGAGCCGGGGCTATTACCGCTGGCCTTTAGCTTTCGGTGGCAGCTTCAGCAGGGCACATGTGTCGCGACGGCGATCATTTCTCTCGTGTTTCCCAGGGACAGGACGCTTCTCCTCATGAGTTCATGAGTGGCAGGTTGTAGGATCCCACCCTCGTCGCCAGCTGTAGTGTCCTGTTCTAAATAATGACAGACACTTACTGTTGTTTTAGGAGCTTTATTTTATGCCTCCTAGCTTGTCTGTGTCCCTACGCTATCTAACCCTTTCCTGTCCTCGCTCCTTCTCTTCCTCTAACCCCCTAGCTCCGCCTACGCCCAACTACTAGAATGCACACATTATTACACAGGGTGGGGCCAATCAGTGTGCATTACTGACCCCACCTCATCGTGTGATGAGTTGTGAAAGGGTGGGGTGACAATGTGAATGGTCTCTTCGTCTCTACACTCCCTGATTGACGTGAAGCCCCGGCGCTACAGGGATTTATCCTGACCCGGCCTGGAAAAACTCTAGCACCACATCATCAGGGGGTGGAGATTAAACGTGAGGCTATGTCTTTGACAAGCTGATTACCTCACAGGTCTCGGGGCTGTGAGATAACGAGCTGGGCAAAGAGAAGTCCTTGCAGGCAGAATTTGGGCTTGCGCCAGTCTGTACGCAACTATGCAAGTAGGATTGGTGAGTGCAGCAGCCAACACAGGCCAGCCAGTGCGATACAGTGAGTGTTTTTTTTATTGTTTTTTAAAGAAACTGTACTCTCTCTAAATGTCTGCTACTAATGTAAATTTAGTTTCACCACTGCCCCTGTGAAAAAATAAAGGGGGCGGAGCCCCTCAGCCCATGCCTAGAAGCCGCCACTGGTAGCCTTCCCAGTAATGGGTAAGACAGGATTGCCGTTAGATCCAGATGAAAAGCTACCTTTGTGCAAAGTAGCCAAGGAGTCCTCCATATTTGAGAATTTTGAAAAAATTGTGTAATTCTTAATAAAATTATGAGCGGTGAGTGGAAGTCAGATATTTTCTTTTTTCAAACATCCCATATATGTGTTGGAATATGGGATAGTAACTGTTAAAACAAATATATCCTTAAAAAGCAACACTTCAGTACAAAACAAAAACACACTCCAAGGTTCAATTAAAAGAAACTGTATAAGAACTCCAAATATAGATAAAACTTACAAAGAGAAATTTACCATTGCAACAGGAAAGTGAGAGAAATTCATGAAGAGAGAAGCAAATGGCAATACCTAATATGAAAGCTCATTAAACAGGAGCAGACCGTGTTAAAGAGCTGTCATTATATGCGGGCATTGAGAGGAGAGAGTAATGTATTGCCTTCTGCAGGAGTTCACTCTGCGATGAAAGGATTCCACTAGCGTGCGCAACCACTGATCAGGCAAAATGGCGGCCGGCTCGATTAAAAGATTCGAGCCGTCACATGAAAGGGAGCTTCGCAGCAGAAGTGAGGATCGGCAAGTGCTGAAAATCGATGGCTCATCTTACCGCATTTCTAGACACTCCCGCTGGGCAAAGAAACATCGCCGGGAGAATTGAAAGTGCACTCATATTCGCACCGAGCCACATAGGTCTACTCAAACGCCTCCATCCTCCGTGGGATCCAACATATAACATTCTTGTTAGGTTTTGCCTGCACAGCCCTTGTGCTGTGCTCATTTGGTTTGTCCTTCACCCTTTACCTAATCTCTTGGTGGCTGCACGCGTTTCGAACATGCTTGGCTGCTGCATGTTTTTTTTTTCTTTGTTCTCCGCCTTTTGCCGAAACTCCCAGCATTATATCACAACCAGTTACTGCACTATATATTGGCTTTGTCAATAAACAGGTCATAACACTTTTATGGAGTTTCAGTAACTTATAGTGCACAACTGCTTACCAAGCTAAAGCTTACAACAATAAAAACAATGAATATTAATCATATAGGCAAAGCCTTTTGCATTTACCAATGCTTGTTTTAAATACAATTGTGCTTTTCTTACTGCTATCTGTAATGGTTTAATGGTTTCAATTAACAGCGAATAACCCTGACATTTGCATAGTATGCAGAGGCAGTGAAAGCAGAAAGTAAAGGACTTGATGCAAGGGTGGTGATAACTGATAAATTCCCATAGGAAGAAACAAAGAGAAGGCGGAAGAGGAGGGGTTAACATAGATCTATTGGGGCATAGAAAGCAAGAGTGAAAAAATGAGGGAGGTAGATGAAGAAAGAGATAAAGGAAAAGATGAAGAAAGGAGGAAGCAGACAAGGAAGACAAAAAACATGGAGCTAGAAAAGAAACAGACTGAGAGAGAAACAGAGACAGGGAGAAACAGAGAAAGTGGGAGAGACGGGGAGATGAGGTGGGTGAGCCAACAAATGAACAGGGAGAAGTGAACCAGAGCCAAGCCAATGGTCTGGCAGGCTCTACGAGCCTGCCCTGAAAATAGTTGCCATCAGTCATGCAACAAACATTATGTGAAAATATGATAGTCTCTTTAAAATTAAAAAATATATTTCTCTAACATGCAGAAGCGTTTCACCTTAATATATTAGGCTCTTTAGTACAGCATACACCCTGAACTCAGCTATTAGAAGTTGCCCTCTTATCTGATAAGAAAAAAGAAGTCTCTGTAAAATAAAATATTTTCCTAGGATCACACAATTTGGTCAAGCAGTGAAGAAAGGATTACTCTCAGGTTTTCTGGTTTCATATTATACAATTCACCCACTAGATGGCTACCTCCTTCTCTTCCTTTCAATACCAAAGGTTTATGCTTTATTTCTAATTCTTGGTGCATAATGGTAGAGCGTGGGTGGCAGGCAGAATCCACTTTTAAGCCCGCCTCTTTTTGGACTTCAGGCAGTGCTTTAAATGGGCCGGTACTCACAAGTACTGAGTACCGGCACTTCTGAATTTTTGGGCCCTCAGTACTGGCATTTCTCATTAGCCAGAGAGAGCACCGGTACCCTAATAGATGGCACTGCAGGCTCTGGTTCTTTATCTCCTCTAACACAGGTTAGATGCCGCTCTCCCTCTCAGGAGCTTGTAAGGGCGCCAAGCCTCCTGCAGAGTCGCCGCTGGACATTCCAGCAGCGTCCATGTGAATGGCCTGAGACTGCAGGGGTCTAAGAGGGCTTGCCATGCGTCACGTTGTGATTAACAGTGCAGGGTCTAGACAGACCCTTCACTGTCTGTCAGGTGCTTATCTTTCTGAGGCCGATAATTGGCTTAAGTGACTAAAACCCACATCAAAACTCAGGCTGCAGAGCCAGTACTTTGCATTATTTTGACTGGAACTGAACATGCAATTAACCCCTTCGCTGCGGCGGCTATTCCGCCGCAGCGCTAAGGGGGTGGGGCACCCGCGCGGCGGCTCCATACTAGTGACGGACCCGCTCCGTCGCGGCTCGCGGGCGAGCTGTGCTTGTGACGGAACGGTTCCGTCACGAACCCGCCCGCCCATCAAAGCGTCAGCGCAGGCGCGAAATCAGCGCTGCGCAGGCGCGGATAGCGGGCCGTGACGGAACCGTTCCGTCACAAGCACAGCTCACCCGTGGCTTGTGACGGAGCGGTTCCCTCACAAGCATGGGAGGGGTTAAAGCAGTTTCCTTCAAGATCCTGGGAAATGGTTAAAATGTATTTAAACAACTGTCTGGCGATCCATCGGGTGTGAGGGCAGCTGAATGCAGTAATCCTTAAGAAGGGCAGCAACCAGGGATGGAGGTGAAAGTGTGGGAGATCATCAAAAGATTCTTCGGAGCATATAATTTAAAGAAATATAAGGCGTGACAGGGAGGGATGATGCAATGGTGTGATCAGTCATTTTTTAAACAAACAGAACACCCAGCGCATACGCCTCAGCCTGCTCCCCAATGCCTTTAGATCCTCTTTGCAGCAGGTTTGTGGAATCAAAGTGTGCAGGCTTTCATAATGAATTTAATGAGAAAAGCATGCCAGCTGCAGCCAAGGAACATTTCTGTGAAGTCATAAATCTGGTGCATTTCTTTACTTTAATTTTGCAGACGGCAAATTTAGGGGATGAGTACAGCACGGAGGGAGAACAGGAGACGTGTGTGTGCCTGTTTTCTGTGAGAGAAAAGGGAGAGAATCAGGACACTCAGTAGATTTTAGAGGGAATGTGTAGAATGCTTGTGTTCGTCTGCATGTTTCTGTGTATGTGTGCGTGTGTGCGCGGGAGCACGCTTAAGTGTATCTAGTATTGTGCCAAACACCAACAAATAACATTATGGCATTAAGAAGCAGCAAATATTACAAAACATGGAACTGTTCACATATCATCCAATTTGGGTTTCATTTTGTGTAATGAGTTAACCTGTTTCGTTTACATAAACACATTTCTCATGTTTGCTGCAACTGATCTAGAAGTCATTATATATCATCATATGTCGCAATAAGCCCCGCCCCTAGCCCCGCCCACTCGCAACGTCTCGAGCTGATAGTAATGAGTACCTGCGCTTATTATTTTCCATTTAAAGCACTGACTTCAGGGTGCAAGCGGCTCTCGAACGGAGCCACAACCAGCTCTTCGGCTTGAGCCTGGCTCGAGCTTTAAGCTGCTGGGCCAACGAGAGAGGAACAGGAGAAGACGGAGAACTAGAGGGTTGAGATAGAATGCGAGTTGGAAGGACATTGAAACGGATTAGACTTCAGTCAGCGACGGAATCCATGGCAAGCCCAAAGAACAGGGCTTTGAGTGGGGTGGGTCCGCCTTCTCAGGTGTAGGCCACACCCTTTTTAGAGACCCCCCCACTCCTACTTTTTTCATTTCACTTAAAGACCTGCCAAGGCGGATGGTACCCGAGCCTGGATGCACTTCATGGCATACTCATAGAGCTCTGTAGCATCTCTGTTAACATACCACCTGATCCATAGCAGTGCAGACTGTCTTCTTGAGGCACGCAGGCTTCCATCGCGGCCCGCTTCTCCTGCAGCGGAAGCCTGTTTGTTTGGAACCAGAGTTAAGCACCTGTAATTCCCTGTTGACTCCCGTGAGCCGCGACGGCCCTTTGTCCAGGCCGCTGCCAGCTTCCTCTTAATCTGGGCTGCTGTTTCTTGATCCCTGGGATGACAGATGCCGGCTTCGCGCTGCGCTGGCGGGGCGTTGGATGCGCTCCAGTGACAGGGCGCTAATCACTGATCTGACGGAGGGAGGGCGCGGAGGAGGCTCTCACAGACACAGTGATGGGGACTGGGCGCCAGCTCAGAATTCCCTTTGATCACCTAGTCAACATCCCGCTCAGGTGACGAGGCCCACTGCCGCGGCCCGTCTGACATGCCGTGGCACTGCGCCCGCGGTTTGAAGTCTGCATGTGGTACAGATAAGTGGGCACAAGATGCCGCCTCTCGCTTCTCTGCCCCGCTTGTACTGATGAAGTGTGCGCCCAACAGCCTAGGAATCGGGAAGCTGAGCTGGCATGAGTTATTACAGCAGAAAACATCGGTGAGGATGCAGCGGGAGCCATGTGCCTAGTCCCCGGAGCCAGCCTTAGACTGGAATATTGTCCAATGCTGGGATGGCACACCTGGAAACCACCAGAGGCAGAAAAAAATGACCCCCCCTCCCGCCCCCTCGCCGACTTTGAGGAGGGCCCCGTGACTCGTCCATGCCTCGCAGATATTCGGTGGCCATGGGCTGCATCATGTCACTGCTCCCTATGGTAACCAACGTCCCGGTTTCCCCCGGAGAGTCCCGGTTTTCGGTGGACTGTCCCGGTGACCGGACACATTTCTTTATTTTGAATAAATGTCCCGGTTTTTGTGACAGTGGTCGGGTAATTGCAATTGTAAGGAGAATTGGGAGGCATGCTCTCCGTACCCGGGCGGTTCAGAAGAATGACAAAAATAAGCAATTTATTCTGTTTCCGTTAGGCAACTCAAGAGCAGTCGGCAGCATGCTTCCAGCATAGGGGAGACAGGGTGGGAACTGGGAAGAAGGGCAGGGGGAATAGGGTGGAGGTTCTGCAATCGATAATGTTAAGTAAATGTAGCCTTGTAAATGTATGCGCTTGTATGTGTTTGCGCGTGTGTTCATATACTTTAAATCCTACTGTGTATATATATATATATATATATTTATATATATATACACACACACGCGCGCACATACACATATGTACAAGGCTATGCTAAAACCGGGACAGGTCCGATATAGAAGACTAAAGGCATTAGTCCTCTTTAGGGCTCGCCCCTTGTGATGCACTGCGCAGCAGTGCTTGCGCAGGTGAGCCGCTTCGTAGGGGGTTTAGAAACGGACCCTGGAATCGCACACGCTCGTGCGTGTGCTTTTCCTTTTGGGTTCCGCTATTGGGCTTTGCATGCGTGTTTTTTTTTTAACAGACCACGCACTAGGCCAAAGGCGGGTGCATTGCTCCGCCCATGGCCTATTGGTGTTTGTTACGCGCACCAAAGCCCATATGTCTTCAATTATCGTTCCCAGATACGGGCGCGATAATTAAAGACATATGGCTCGCAGTGGTGCGCGCGCACTACTCGCGGCTTTTTATTTTTTTTAACATTTCACTGCCCCATGTCATTTACTGATGCTGTACTGTTTCCCTGCACAAACACATTGCTCCCATCCTTCCCAGGTCAAGGAGGGAATATCTTGTTTATTGTATTTCCTTGTTTCAAGGGGC